>NC_143585.1:3770696-4081113 GCF_048544385.1 Mastigoproctus giganteus | reverse complement strand
ACTGAAGGCTGGGGGGAAAAGACAGAGATAAGAGTACATAGAGAAGATGACCTCCAAATCAGTGGAGCAGGCCCATGCCCCACCAGAGGGAAAAGAGGGATGGCGAGGGGGCAGCGACCTTCACAGTGCCACTAAGCGCGACTTTGTGGGAAACCACTGCACCACCCAACAAACACACTATTTCCACTCTGTCCGCTATGACCGCTGTGGCCAACACGATCACCAAACCTAAATTCGATCGAACATGCGTGGGACGCCCTTGGGTGTTGCATTGCTTGCCAACAGCTAACTCTCCTGTCACTTGAGGAGCTAAGGTCTGTGCTGGTGGAAGAATGGGATTTGTTGCCACAGAATCTTACAGACACCCTTATATGTAGCATGGTTCTCTGCTGTCAGGCCTGTTTAGCCGTTGGAGGGGATCATATGTCATATCATGTGACTATATTTTCGAGCATCTGTAATATGGCCGTATTGGTTATTTATATACTATCACTCAATGTCCCTTATACCTGTCCGAGGTTTCTGGCTTTCTCCTCACTTCATCGTTATTCTATGGTACACCACTATACTAAATTTTGCACCGCTTCATTGCAAGCTGCACAAGTTGTTGTTGTATTAGGGTTTTAGGAGCATCACTGACTAAGGCCATATTGCTCTGTGTACACTGTAAAATGCTTGTGTTCTGAAGTCGATTTTCTCTTTGCTGGACGAAATACCACAGTTTCTGGAAGAAAAAAACCATTCTACCCTCGCCTGAGACCGACTAATTCAGCCAAGTTGTGAAAAAGGCCCATACGTGCACGAGTTACACCCACGTTTCTATGTGTTCTGTTAATTTTGTCGAACAGTGTAGTACTATATCGCATTTCACTTTCGAGCTTCCAAATAACGTATATCGATTGTAAGTGCAATGATCTTGAAATATTCATATTAAAATGGTGTACTTTCATTTTTTACTCATTCCATAAGGAAGAAAATCCATTCCAGTATATAATACTCATTCCATAAGGAAGAAAATCCATTCCAGTATATAATACTCATTCCATAAGGAAGAAAATCCATTCCAGAAGAAAATCCATTGCAGTATATAATATGGAATGGATGACAATTTTATATTTTATTTTCTTCAAATTTAATTTTTTGTTCCATTTATTATTTTCAATAAATTTTTAAATTTATGTTTAGTTTATTTTCGTTCACCAATACAATGTTTGTTTTGTTTTGTTTAAAATATATGCATTATTCATTTTCCCTCTTTTATGTTATTGATTTTATTATTATTATTATTATTATTTATTTATTTATTATTTTGTTGTTACATTATAAACATTTTCCTCCATCTTAAAGAAATAATGAATCAGGTATCATAGGAGAATAGAGATTAATGCACTTGTATTAGGTGCCTTCTTGTCCGGTAATTTATTATTAACCATCAGTAAAGGCTCAATACTCCTTTTTGTAGTGAACTTTGGCACACTTTAAAACCCACGTGTCTCTCAAGTCACTCACACGGCGAGCCTGTACGTGTCTCCCATATTCCCCTCTGCATTTTTTCGTGCGGTGGCATCATCATTACAAGGTTTAAGTGATTTTAGAGCTTTTTACTGCCCCCTTTCGTCCGATATATGCACTCGACGTCAGAAGACGTTGCATTCATAAATAAGCGTGACGTATTTGGCAGGGGATAGAGATAACGTCGTCTGCTGTTAGCTTTATTTGGCGGGTTGTCCAGGTCGTATCATTTGGTCCCTCGCTACCGAATAGACAACTCCTCTGACGTTTTAACTTCTCGGATCTTATATTTTTCAAGCTGTCCAGAACTGTAAAGTCGTTTGGCATTTGCGGCCATCGTAAGTTTGTTTCTTACTATTGCGTAATCAGTTTAATAACTTTCGTTTTTGTATTTTATCAAACAAATACTTGATCTTTAGGTCATAATTTTGGTAAAAATTAAAAGAACATAAACTGAGTTGTGATATTATTATTATTATTATAATATTGATTTTTTTCCCGCTGATTATTGCATGTAAGATTCGTAGTTATATGTGGAATTTGTTTTGAAAACCTCATAGGGAAAAAACTGACTTCATCTTCGTAATCGCCGACAAGATAGACATCAATATGAAAATAGTTGAAATTACTTTTGGAAACTCTGAACTTTTGTTTTTTTAATCTGTTCGGTTACCTGGTACTTGTATGCAATTACATGTTAGTGATTAGGTAATTTATATTGTGTTAAGATAATGCGCGTTATTTGTTATTACGTTATGCACGTAACTTCCTTATTCATGACAATATTTTTTCATCATTTTCTTTTTGAATTATTTACGTTATTGATATGAATATTTTTCCTTTTTATTATATAATTTTTAATTTGACTATGTTAGCGCCTATTTGTCTCTCTTGCATTACGACTTCAAGTGAATAAATGGATAATGATACTTGGTGAGTATGGGCTTGGAACACCCAGGGTCCTGAGCTGGATATCATCATTCTTCTCTTTCTTGGTGATGATTTACTTCTCTCTCTCTCTCTCTCTCTCTCACACACACACACACACACACACACACACACACACACACACACACACACACACACACACACACACACACACACACACACACACAACTCAGAATTTGTTTTTGGCTGGTGCAGCAAAAGCCTCAGGCTTCCTTGCCCCATATGGCTAATAATAATATACAGGGTGTCTCAAAAATATTGGTACAAACGTTTAGGGGAGGTAGGTAACATCTAAAGGAATGTGAATCTCATAGGAACCCATAACCTGAAACGTCCCCGTAAGTCGGTAGACGTCACTGTTCATCAGTTCGCGAGAGGGAAAATTTCTGGTTTACTCATTCAAGTAGTAGTCGCCGCACGAAGAGCATGCATCGATATACGAACTGTGAGCTAGCAGACAATGCACCTAGTGTATGGATTAGCAGAGGGCAATGGACGAGCCGCTCAACGAATTTATGGAGAACGCTTCCCAGACAGACATGTACCGGACCACGGCTTGTTTGCGCGTGTGCATCAAAATTTGTACCATTATGGGTCTTTTAGCGGTAACAGGAGGAGTGCGGGCAGACCACGTTCGACGCGAACTCCCGCCATGGAAGAACGTGTGTTGAATGCCGTCCAGAATAATCCTACTATCAGCACACGTGCCGTTGCCTCTGCCTTAGGAGTGTCTCGTTGCAGTGTACAGCGTGTCTAGCACGACGATTCCTTACACCCCTTTCATCTCCAAAGGGTTCAGTTACTGCTCCCCGAAGATCATCCTGCACGTGTGGCTTTTGCGCAGTGGTTTTTCCAAGAAAGTGTTCAAGACTTGAATTTTCCAGCCTATGTTTTTTTTTTTTTTTTGTTAGTAGCATTAGCAGCTAAGGCCATATTGCTCCGGGGATATGCGGTGGTCATTCCCTGACCTTTCCACATCCTCCGTATTTGGTGGTCACGGGCTCGAACCCCGGTCTAATCAAGAAGCATGTGCTACGCACTGCTGCTCCTGCCCACTTGGCTACGGAAGCGCCTCCTATGTTTTGTTCACGGATGAGGCTTATTTCACTCGGGAAGGCTTATTCAATCAACACAATGCTCATGTGTGGGCTCACGACAACCCACACGGTGTGCGCCCCCATGCGGCACAACATCGCTTCGCAATAAATGTGTGGGCAGGTATGGTCGGTGACTGCTTAGTCGGCCCATACCTGTTACCATCCCGCATGAACTCCGCTAAATATCGGATCTTTCTTGAACAAGTTCTACCAGGGTTACTTGACGATGTTCCAGCAAATGTGAGATGCAACATTTGGTTTAAACATGACGGGGCGCCTGCCCATTATGGAAGGTGTGTTTGTGACCATTTGAACAGGCGTTTTGGGCGTCAATGGATTGGCCGTGGTAGACCCGTTGCCTGGCCCCCACGTTCACCTGATTTATCGAGCCTTGATTTCTTTCTGTGGGGGCCCTCAAATCTATCGTGTATGAATCGCCTGTGGAGACGGAAATGGATCTCGTGGCGAGACTCGTCTGCACTGCTGCTACTGTCAAAGAAACTCTAGGTGTGTTCGACCGTGTCCGCCAATCTATGCTGCATCGGTGTGACGCATGCATCGCGTCTTGTCTCATGGTGGAACCTTCGAGCATCTGTTGTAACATCATGAAATGCATCCATCTCGTACTCCATCGTTAATATTATGTCAAATAAATGTTTGCCACTAATTACTGTGTTGTGTCATTTCTGCTTCTTTGTGCCTCTGCTACTACTTTCCCGTGACGTTTCCGGTTATGGGTTCCTACGCGATTCACATTCCTTTAGATGTTACCACCTCCCCTAAACGTTTGTACCAATATTTTTGAGACACCCTGTATATATTAACTACATGTAAAGTTGCATGCCTTACCTTTCTTTCTTTCTCTTCCTCTTCTCTTCCCCTTCCTCTCTGCAGTTTATTTCTTTTTTTATAGGTAAGTAATTGCTCATATGCTATCCAAAATCATGTAAACTGCAAAAATATTAGCCTAAGCCAAAAATAAAATAATATAAAAATAAATAAATAATAATAAATTAAAAAAAACTTTATTTTCATTTTAATAAACTATTCTGCCATTTATCGGTGTACTGTTGCAGATATCAGTTTACCAACTCCCGAAGCTTCTTTTATCTTTTTCAAAATTTTCACAAAGTTATAGTGAAGATTTAAAAAGGCACAGAAGGCGAAAACAGTAAAATCTCATTATAACGAATACCATTTTAATGAAAATTTCACTATAACTAAAATATTTCCAGGTCCTGGACTGGTTCCCTTGTTAAGCTATGTAACTAATTATCAGAAGGTTGTTTATTGGCATTTCTTCGTTTTCTCTTCAATTTGGATTTGTCTTTATTCCGAATATGACTACTTTTACAGCACCAATGGTCTGCCCAAAAATGAAAGCAAAGTAAATATACAATAATAATATAACACAGTTATTAACAATGTTTAACTTTAACTTCCGTAAAATAAATAAATAAAAAATTAAGTCCTAGAAACCCTCAGGTTTAAGAATTCTAAATAAAATTCTTACATAACACCGCGAAGGCTAAAAATTTTCATTTTAACATCTTTTATTTACATTTGGCCAGCCTCCCAAACCAGCACCTTCTCCATTCATTATATGTCCTAGTGGTGGAATGCTCTTCACAAGGTGCAAAAGTTTGCAACCTTTGACTTAGCGTATAACTGTAATAAGAGGCCACTTTGTTGTGTTTTATTTCACATCCCAAAAGTGATTTGTTCACATCTTTTTCTTTCTGAAAAAAAATAATAATAAATGCTTTAGAATTTATACGCAATTGGTTTGCTTGTATTCTTTCTATTTTTTTAATATAAACGGAATCAAAATACGAATATTATCTTTTTACATTTCTTTTATTATTATTTATAATATAATATTATCTTTTTATATTATCATAATATTATTTATATATTTATTATTTATATTTATATTTATATATATATTATTTATTATTTATATTATAATATTATCTTTTTTTTAAAAGATAATATTAGTATTTTCACAATGTTTCTATCGTGTTTTTAATTGCTTTTTTTTCCGTGATTTTATCCACATTATCAGCAATTTAATTTAGGTTTAATGTCATGGTAACTATTTTATTGCAGGCAGTTTACCAGTTAACGCTATTTTTATGCGCCTTAGCATAAAAATGGTGTTAACCACTTTTATGCTAAGGCGCATAAAAATGCATAAAATGCTTGTCTTCACTATGTCCGTCCGCATGAATAACTCAACTCCTAATGGATGGATTTTCATAAAATTATATATTTAGTTCATGCTACTCAAGTACTTTGTAACTCAATATTTCAACTTCTTTCCTTCAAAAAATAAATGACTAAATACGTATATTCAAAACATAATAAAAATCAGTTACCAGTCTAAATCCATATTTAGACTGGTAAGTGATTTCCATCAATGACATATTTAAAATTTTAATTTTTCATTAGGCATGTTGACTATCATAAACATAATTTTTTTTCATACATTTCAACTGTAATTAAATATAAATCCTTCCTATTAGTAATACCATATTACCCTGCACATTATCATCAATTAGCGGATCCTTCGAAATCCTTTACACGAAATTTTTCTTTGAGACGTTCCTCTCTATTCTTTTAATTACTGAGATGATTCTCTGTTAATAAGGGGCGAAATTTGTCTACCTAGCTGAACATCATGCGGGTGATCGGCTACATTAACCACTGCAGTAACTGAAAAGTGTTAAGAATTTGACTTTAAAATTTCATCACCTTATTCTTAACGGATGTAACTTGTTGATGGCTAATATTTCTCCAACTGACTTTCCTTCTTTTAGGACAAGATTTAACACTTATCAACTGCCTTTCTTCCAGCACTGGAAAATACATTCCCCCTCCCCATCTTTATTATGCTACTACCTTTTTACTAATGTTCTTGATTCAAAGCATCACGCCACCGAAACTACATCTTGCACCCACAACTCCTGAAATCTTTATCACGCCCGAATCCTCCACTCCACTACACACACCGATTTTCTTGCTAAAATTTATATCTCACCTTCGAATTTATTAATACCCCCTCGCTCGTTATAATTTAGCACAATAAAAACTAGTTTTACCATTGCTATTTGACAAAAGTTTAATTTATTACAATTATTCCAACTTTTTATTTCTCCACTACAGTGAAACTCCTATCCACCCACCTACGCCTTTTTGCCCTCCAGTTCTCCCCCTAGCAGCGTTTTGATCTACCGCTAAAGCCATATGTGCCCTAAACAACTCTTTCCATTTGAAGTAATTGTGAGTACCATCTTTTTTTATCCGTACTCAAAAGGACAGCACCTTACGCCCAACTATTCTTCCCTCCCCAAGTATTCTTCAAAATTTCCTCAAGTATAACACATCCATTCTTTCCCCTCATTTATATATATATTTTTAATAAAATAATATTCCTAAGACTAGATCATACAGATCTGTAGTTAACCTTATCTCAGGCAGAGATACAAAATTTTCCGTTCCTTGCGTGGAAAATTAGAATAACCGAAATTTCCAGACGTGCAATATAGACACATAATGACCTTAGTTGCCTTGATGATAATTTCAAACAAGCCAACTTTTATAGGTTCTGTTGGTTTCCACTAAGACAGAGGTTCCCAAAAGGTGGGAGTGCTCCACTCGGGGGGGGCAAAATTATTTGGGGAGCAGACGCGTGTTGAAAGCGTTTTTATTTCTATTCTTCATATTTTGTTTCTTTGAGACTAGATGTATTAGAAATAAAAAACGCTTTCAACAAGCGCCTGCTCCCCAAATAATGCACTTGTTCTGGAAGTTATGAAGAATTTTCAGGATTTCTTCAGCTTTCTTCATATCTAATATAAACTTTCTCTTATATCTGTACAATTTTATTATCGCGAGGTTTTATATTGTTAATGCTTAAAAAAATAAAAAATAAAAATATATATATTTATGTTGTTTTAGAGTCCTTGTTTTGATACACAATTTTTTACTCATTGATGCGACAGACTTTAAGGTTCAGACTTTAAGGTAGACTTGTTTATGTCCCCAGAAATACAGACGTAAACAAAATGTTTGAGCCAAGAATTTTCTTGTGTGTGAGTGTGAAGAAACTTGGCACAGAAGAAACTTGGCAATGACAGGAAATTGCTTTTTTGTTTGATGGATTTATGCGGAATTGTTGATTCAGGAATTTCTTCTTCGGTAGTAATCAAAGCGGATTTATTATGATAACTTTTCAATATCAGGGATTTATTTTCTTTTATTAGTATTTATTATTATTATTATTATTTTTTTTTTTCATTTATTTCCACCCATTTTAATGATCACTGTCAAGCTGAGCTTTTTCAGAGAGACCCAGATAGACTTCAGGAATTTGTCAGAAAAATGGCAGCTATGCTTTAATCCAACAAAGTGTAAGGTATTACACCTGGAAAACAGTAATCCCAAAATAACTTATTCACTTGGTGGAGTTCAACTAAACCCAGTAGTGGAGGAAAGGGACTTGGGTGTTACGATACGGTCAGACATGAAATTCTCTGAACATTGTAAACAGGTTGCAAGGAAGGCCCATGGTGTCCTATCGATGATCTATCGAACTTTTGCAAATAGAGATAGGGACGTGATAATCCCATTATATAAGGCTTATGTTAGACCACACTTGGAATACTGTGTTCAAGTATGGAGACCGCACCTAAAGAAAGAAAGACATCGAGCTTCTTGAAAGGGTGCAAAGAAGGGTAACTCGCCTGGTGAGATCGGCAAAAGGGCGTCCTTATGACGAAAGACTTCAAATATGTGGGTTGAAGAGTTTGGAAACTAGACACCTTAGAGGAGATTTCATTGAGGTGTTTAAGGCTCTGAGAGGCATCAGTAAAATGAATGAGGACGAAATTTTCAAGGTTATAAATGATGCTAGAACTAGGGGACATAAATTCAAGTTACGGGATAAATGTTTAGATTGGACTGCAGGAAGTTTTATTTTAGCCAGCGAGTTATAAATTACTGGAATAAGTTGCCTATGTGGGTGGTAGAGGCTGACAGTTTGGGGAAATTCAAAGTTCATCTGGTTAGTACCTTCGGGTGAGGGAAACGGATAGGATGATAGGTTTAATTTCCTTTTCTTTTATTAATTATTTGTTTTTCTTTATCATTGTTTAATTCGGTTTTTTTTTTTGGCTGGTCCAACATAAGCTATAGGCTTTCTTGCACCATGCGGCCATTACTAATACTAATACTAATCTCTCCTGCAACCATCCCTCCTCAATATGAATTTATGCCCCCTCATATATGTAGACATGTATAGTATCTTCTGTACAGCGGCTCCAGGAACATAAGTTCATCTCTGCCCTGTTACTCTGTGATGATACAAAACTGCAGAACGGCCAGAAACGTCTAGTGTTATGTTTGCGTTTATTATGTGTTGTTTAGTTGTTTCTGGCACCTTTGCCACCGGGCAGGCGACCTCCTGGAAAGCGTGCCCGGTGCCCGTCTACACCACGAGGAGGTGGGCCACAATTAGATATGTCCTTAGCCAAGAGATAGACCGTTACAATCTTTGTCTGCCCCCTCATGTATTTTTTTATTATTATTTTTTTTTGGGTTGCTGAGGCTGACACAAGTAATTATAGATCTGTGAGTTTAACTTCTGTTCCCGGAAAATTAATGGAGGCACTGGTTAAAGAAGCACTGCAGGATCATCTGGACAAGACTTCAGTTATAGCTCAAACACAGCATGGGTTTGTTGAGCGGAAGTCTTGTCTGACTAATTTGTTTGGATACTATGATACAGTCACAAAAGAACTGGATGGAGGGAATAACTTTGATATTATATACTTGGATCTTAGGAAGGCTTTTGATACTGTTGCACATGGAAGACTGCTGCACAAATTGGAGCAGTGTGGCATTGAAGGCAAATTGCTGCTATGGATAAAGGGGTGGTTGAGGGGGAGAAGACAGAGAGTGGTAATCAATGGACACTGCTCATCGTGGACTACTGTTATCGGTGGAGTCCCTCAGGGTTCAGTGTTTGGTCCATTATTGTTTTCTGTATTTATAAATAATATTGATGATGGTATATCAAGCTTAATGTCCAAGTTTGCAGACAATACAAAAGTTGGCAGGGTTGTTAAGGACACTACTGACACTTGCTGCTGCAACAGGATCGGAAAGGTTGAGCATATGGGCTGAGCGGTGGCAAATGAAGTTTAACATTGACAAATGTAAAGTACTACATATGGGAAACAGCAACCCCAGAGCAACGTGTCAACTCTGTGGTACTACACTGACAGTGGTAGAGAATGAAAAGGATCTGGGGATAATTACGCAGGCAGATATGAAGTTTTCTGAGCAGTGCAGACGGGCTGCAAGAGTAGCTCATGGTGTCTTATCAATGATATACAGGAATTTTTCTAGCAGGGATAAGGAGGTGATTATTCCCTTGTATAAGGCAATGGTCAGGCCACACCTTGAGTACTGTATACAGGTCTGGAGGCCTCATTTCAAGAAGGATGTAGAGATGCTGGAACGAGTACAGAGAAGGGCAACAAGGTTAGTGAATGGAACAAAGGATTACTTTTACGAAGAAAGGCTTAAGTTTTGCAAATTACAGTGTCTGGAGACTAGGCACCGGCGAGGTGATCTGATAGAGGTGTATAAAGCCTTGAATGGTTTGAGCATGCCCAATGCTGATGGAATTCTTCCTCTTGTTCAGAATAATCACCTGAGGGGGCATAAATTCAAATTGAGGAAAGACAGATGTAGGATAGATGTGCGGAAATTTGCCTTTAGCCAGCGGGTAGTCGGCTGGTGGAACAAACTTCCATCCCTTGTAGCGGAAGCTGATAGCCTAAATAAATTTAAGGTTCAGCTGGACAGGTATTTTGAACGAACGGAGGGGTGATGTGGAAGGTTTTTTTTTTTTTTTCCTCTGGTTGATGCTGCATAAACTTCCTTTCTTGCATCATATGCCTCTACTAATGCTAATGCTAAGACATTTCGCGATTAAGGGCATCGTTCTTAAAAACAGGCGAGTGAAACTGCGTGAAATTGCACAAATAGTGAACGTGAGTAATTCGACTGTTCACCAAATTGTTCATGATGTCCTTGGCTTTCGAAAGGTGTGCTGCCGCTGGGTGCCCCGACAATTATCAGAGGAGGACAAAGCAAAACGCATGGGGATGTGTCTGGAGAACCTCTTGCGATACAGCGACGAAGGAGAGGATTTTCTCGCTCGCATAGTCACGGCAGACGAAACCTGGGTCCATCACTTTACCCCGGAGAGCAAACAAGACTCCATGACCTGGAAACAACCACAATCTCCTGTGCGCAAAAAATTCAAAACTGTTCCTAGTGTCCGAAAAGTCATGGCCACAGTGTTCTGGGATCGCCAAGGCATTCTGTTGATGGAATTCTTGCCGAAGGGAGGAACAATCAGTGCACAACTTTACTGTGCAACGTTGGGAAAACTGAAAGCCAACATTCGACGCAAACGACTCCTGACAAGCGGCGTGATTTTTTTGCACGACAACGCAACTCCAAACACTGCCCACACCACTCGTGAGTTGCTGCGCTGTAATCGTTGGGAAACTGTCATATCCCCCCCCTACAGGCCAGACTTAGCGCCCTCAGACTTCGATTTGTTCGGCCCTCTGAAAAAACGCCTTTCAGGAAAGCATTTCACCACGGATGAGGAAGTTGAACAGGCGATGCGATGGCTACTGCGTTTGGACATGGACTTCTTCAGAACTGGTATTGATAAACTGATCCATCGTTGGGACAAGTACATCAATAAAACTGGAGACTTTGTGGAGAAGTTGTGCATGTTCATTTATTTGTTGTGTAATTTCAACTTCGTATTATTAAACATCATCGAGAGAAAAAATGTGTTACCTTACTTTTCGGAAACTCCTCGTATAAGTAAAATCCCACAAATTTAATTAATAGTAATAATTCGCTGTGAACCTTTTAAAGGCAACATTCAATAATTGCGTTTACATTTTTAACGTTTTAATGTACTAATCAAGCGTACTTTTTTGCAGGTATGGCCTCCATTCCTTATGCTGTGTACAGTGCCAGAAAAGTCCATGAGAATGCCAAGAAGAAGCAGCAAAATGCCCCACTTTTTGAAGATCAGAAAAATCCTCCCAACACTGATATGCCACAGCTTGGACCTATAATTTGTAAGTGAATTTCGATAATGGTGCTGCTTGAGATGATCATTCACATTATTTGTATTTTAATCTAAAGAAAAATTAACACGTAATTTCCTTGTTGTTGTAGTGGCGGTTTTAGGTGCATCAGCGACTAAGCCCATACTGCTTTGTATAATGTCTGTAAATTGTGTGTTCTGTGGTCGATTTTCTGCTGGATGAAAAAACCCTGCTATACTCGCCTGAGATCGACTAACTCACCACGTTGTGAAAATCTCCCATAATAATTCCTCCCGTCATCTACGGGACTCGAACTGAGGTCTTTTACACCTGGTGTGGGGAGGTCGGCGATTCCACCAACTGTGCTACCCACGAGGGCGTAATCTCCTTGGATTACATGCCAGATTTTTGTGCTTTACCTGAAGTCCCGCTTTTTATTTTGTTTTATGTGAAGCAGGTGTCAATCCGGCAAAATGAAATTTGCCTGTGATAATTAATTGCACGTTAGAGTTTCAAAAAAGTCCTTAGACATATTTATTGTGTCTATCAGGATGGATGAAACATGGGCTCTGCACTTTGGTTCGGAGACCAAATAACAATGCGTGGTTTTGGAAGTTCTTGATTTCCTTGAGGAACCGAGTAACATATTTTAGCATAAAAAGCATCAGGAAGATTAAAGTTTTCTCCAATTATTGTCAACTTCTTATGACAATGTCAACTTCTTATGTAAAATATACCTCTAGTACATTGGACATTCCGAGTTTACTGTGGAAGGAGCCATGGCGCTATAATAAATTATCAACTCCTGCCACTTAATTGATTCCGAAACCATATAAATATTCAAAAAAAAAAAAAAAAAAAACGTAAAAATATCCGATGTTGCCGTTTATTACCATCATGTCCTACAAGTCTGCAGTGGCTCTTGTTGCTGCCAGAGATGCTTGATGTGAACTGATTGAATCCACCTTATCCACTTCTTTATATCTTTTTCCCGGCAACTTTCACTTGTTTCTTCGAAAACCGAAGTAACACCCACTGTTCAGACTTATGTGATGGTTTCTCCCTTTAGCTTAGCAGCATTTTCTTCACAGATCATTCAGTTCATTCAGTTGCATTGAATAATTGAATTTTTTAAATAAATATTCGTTCGCGTCCCCTCTAAACGAGCTTTCGCTTGGGAGCGCGCGCACAATTTGGAAGCAATTGCTGCAAGGAGTCGAAATTTTCTAGTCACCAAATGACATCTGCTGTGAATTGGTTGCTAGACTGAGACAAAGGAGCTTTACAAAGAGGAATGCAAGAGGTGGAGCGCCAAGGGTTATTTTATTGTGCAGTGTAATTATATAAAAATGGACAATGTATTTTACAGTCTCATAACTTGAATCAGACGACCGAATTTGTTATCAACAGAAGAAAAGTACTATTACGTCCATAATAACATGCCCAATTGGAGTCGCAGACCGGCAGTTCTTATGTGATTTCAAAAAGCAAAATAGAAGAAATTTGAATTTAACCAATCCACTGGTTTTTAACCAATAGGAATTTGACCAATCCACTGAATGACAACGAATCCACTCGGAAACAGGTGGTGTAAAGGAGTATTTCTAGAAATAAAATGGAAAATAGTGATGAGGACAAAAGTTTGTTTGTTTGGGAATTTATTAAGCGCATCAGCAACTATGGCCATAGTGCACCAGAGGATAAAATGAACACGAAAATAAATTTTAGCTTCAGCATATACATTTTGTTCTTTTTATTATTTTTCTTTTTTTTTTCTTTCATTACTTAAACTGTTGCATATGTATAAGTAATTTATATTTAAAATAAATGAAACATAATATAACCATATGATTTTATTTTCCTTTTCAATGTTTCTATTTGTACTAGGTTGTGCAGTTCTAAATCTTTCGTAAAATAACAACTGGAGTGGCACTGTAACTTCACTTCCTTCACACTTCACACTTCCTGACATAAATAATCCTCGTTAAGGATTATTCATGTCAGGAGAAAAAATTCATTTGGATGCATTACGAACTTTCGTACTCAAATTACAAACATTTTGAACGACCCTCGTTCATGGCTTTCCAAACCTTGGACACAAAACAGTACATATTGCTGGTTGCTAGGGGAATATTCTACTGCAATATCTTAAGAAATACTGTGGATGATAAAGGAAAATATAACAAGAAACGGAAAAATTACAAAGAATCGCCATGCACAAATTGCGAAAAACGACATGGTCACGAGCGAAGTTATGGATGAAATTTGAATTGCTAGGAGGGTTTGCACTTCCTCCTCCTCCTCCTCCTCCCCCCCATGCAGAAGTTGAGGACTTTCAGCGATGCTGTTGATAAATCTATCAAGAAACCCAGGCGGTAACAAGGCCAACTGAGAGAGCTTCTCAGCTCATGCAGAGTTTGTAGAGGTGGTTGGAGGCCGCAATGCATTTCCCACGAACATTCCAAGTTACAGGACTGAAGTCTGAGCTGACTGATTGAGCTAGGCAGTGGTGATATTCATCTCCAGGTGCATCCAACTAATTTTCCATAATGTGGTTGGCCATTAAATTCCTCTGACCATATGTGGTCATCCCACAGTGTAAATAGATAATTTATTTTTATTGTATTATCATTCGGTAAGATGAAGTATGAAGTTTTTCTCTATTCAGTCCACGATGTCATTTCTGGTTTTGCAAAAAAAAAGCAGAGTTATGCCGGTTTTAGTTACTTAAGGTCCTGTTTGGAGTGTGTGTATGTGAGCAATAATTATGAAAGAATGAATTTTGTACTACTTAATGCAGCGTCATATTGTTTGGATGTGTCATATGAATTTCTGATGATTTCTCTGGTATATTTGAATATTTAATGCCTGTTCTTTGAACTGATTTTTTTTAACCTTTTTAGGGCTGGATCCAGTGTTGCCCAACTACAACAGTAAACTGATGAACAGCATCTGGGGACTGTACAATCTGTATGCCTCTCATGCATTCCAGAAAAACAGTGAGGGTGGCTCGGTGGCTGGCAGTCTGGCCACCCCACAGGCTAAGTATGTGCCTTATTTCTAGCTGTCAGTCATTTCTGATTTTTACGTGTATGTAGTGGTGGCTCATGACTCTGATTGTACAGGGGGTGCTGCTTCTTAAAGATACATTAAATTGCCTTGATTATATGACATGGCCATAGATAGTAATAATAATAAGCAAGTTAAAAATACTACAAAACATTAACTGGACATTACCATTAAGAGACTTGGGTAATCTTGAAATTTTATTTAAAAATAAAATCCATTCTTTGGTTTTTATTTGTTGAAAATAGATTAACTTTTTCATTCAAGTTTGATGCACTGTTCAAATCACTGCTCATTCCACAGTTCCTTTGCCTCATTTTGTCACCTCTAAAAAATGTGTGTTGGCAACCTGCCAACTAGGCATTGATTCAACCACTGTGGCCAAAATGTGGAACTGTTTAGCACGCAGTTCCACCTCTACAGTTATACTTCAAAGTTGAAAACTATTTCCGGTTTTTATTCGTTTATTATTGGAAATAGAGGATGAGTATACTATATGCGAGACCTGTTTAAAAAAATATTCATTGCATTGCATTTGTTCACAAAATTTATATAACTCCGTTGACTGTATATTTAGATTTAAAAAGCGCTGGGGGTGCTGCAGTTCTGCAGTGCCTACCAATGAGCCATCCCATCATGTATGTAAATTTTTCAAGACATTTATATAATGATTATTGGATGATTTGTTAGCTAATTAGTAGTTAATAAATGGGAGTTAATAATTAATGTTACGCAGTAAACAAGTTTTGAAAATTTTACAGAAAAATGTTTATTGCTTATACTTTCTATTTATCTTTCCTTTGTCTAATCCTTCATTCTGTTAAATGGTTACAGAACTTGGAGCCTGTGGAATTTTGGTGGCCTTTCGACCAACTGAAGTAAGTGTTATTTGTTTTTTATAATAATATTAGCATTAGTAGCAGCAAATGATGTAAGAAAGCAAGCTTATACATTATCCCACCCCTAAAAAAAAAACACCTCCCATTTCACCTGTTCATTTCCTCCAATAGTTTGTTTAGTTCTTCCTACAATTCATTTCAGCTATCAGCTTACCTCCTTTTCTGCTGACATTAATATAGGGGGTTCCCAGTATCTGAGTATTCATTATCTGCGTCCCCGCAGTTAAGAGGTTGCAAATAATATATAAAAATATACGAAAACATAAAAAATATAATAGTATCTAGGTACTTTGTTTCAGCTTATTGCACAATATGGCATTTCATGATATTACACAATTGCTTGAATCAAGTGCAAAACCACCTATAAATGAGGAGCTAGCAGAATTACACCAACTATCCACAGGAGAAGAGGAAGACTAAAATGATGATGTGATGGAATCGGCAAAGGATAAAGATTTGAAAATTAAAGAATTAAAGGAAGCCTTTGAGAAAATTGACCAAGCAATTGAATATTTTTGTGAGAATGACCCTCTTCATGATCCTGCAGCAAAAGTTAAGTGCGAAGTTTTATTATTATTATTATTAGCTATATGGTGCAAGGAAGTCTGGGGCTTATGCTGCACCAGCCAATAAAGAAAATTCCTGAGTTACCCTGAGAGAGAGAGAGTCAAAAGTAGTATCATCTTCTTCACTTTCACCAAGAAAGTGAAGAATATGATATCCAGCTCAGGACCCTTGGTGTGCCAAGCCCATACTCACCAGATGTGATCCCCTGGGACATAACTAAATGCTAAGCCACAATTTTATCTCAAAAAATACAGCAAAAAAACCCACAAAACTCTGGATTCATTCTTAATTTGTAAAAGTGAAAAGGAGTGTAACTTCAATAAACTTTATTTAACCTTACATTGTTCAACATATTATAAAAAATGTCTAATGAAGTAATTGTCTCATTTTTCAGTTCCTTCAATATATTTTTCTACTATGTACAAGTATATAATACACATTATGAAAATTTGGTCCCCATTTTAAGTGGAATTTTTCTGGAATCAGTTGTCCTTGAATAATGGGGATCCCTTGTAATTAGATAGATCCCATCCACAACAGATGCTCTGTCTTATGTTTAACTTTAACAATTTCTCTTCCACTTTGCTCTCAGGTATTCAGATATTATTTTCTCCAATCAATTTCTCCTCCACTTTTCTCTCAGTTATTACAAAATCATTTAACATCCTGTTAGAGTTTAATAAACTTCTGTCCTCCACTCCCCTATAGAATTCCTCATGTGTGAATGTAGATGCAAAGTACTCATTCAGATTGTCAACTATCTGAGCATGATCATCAACAGTTGAACCTTCGATATCAAGTCGACCAATCTGATTCATCCCCTTCCATATCGAGTTTGCATAAGTAAAGTCTTTGCTGTTTTTCTTTGCATCCTTTGCCAAAGATTTCTCGTAATCTGCCTTTGCTTGCCTAACCTAATTATATCTGCCATAGGCATCTGTGTCACCCGATAATTTATATGTATCCCATGCATTTTTCTTCTCTGCCATGAGTCTCACTAGTTCCTCTGACATCCATTTAGGCCTAAACCTTGAACAGTATTTCTTAGTTGGTATGAAAAGCTTAGTAGGTTCCAGGATTAACTGATCAATGCCACCTAGTGGTTCCTTTATCTGTAGATTCTCAATGCATGAATAATCACTGCCGATAATTAAATCAAGAGTATTGCAATCGCGTGTTGCCTCTCGAACGTGCTGCTGCTGCTGCTGCTGCTGCTGCTGCTGTAGAAAACAGTCATCCAATAAATCCACAGAAGTCTTTCTAGTGTGCAAGTGATCAATCACAAGTTCCAGTCAATATCTGGAAAGTTTAAAATCCCTCATTATAAGACATTTTGACTTACTGGCCCACTCTATTTCTCTGCACAGATGTTCGTTGTACTCATCACAGTCATTAGGCCTATAGCACCTTCAATTTTACTTTCCCAGTGCTTATGTCACACCAAACTGACTCAACATTGCACTTTCCACCCATGTCAACTGGATGCACGGACTCAGATTTTATTTGCTTCTGAACTAAGAGTGCCCTCATGGGTAGCACATGAGGGCACTCTTAGTTCAGAGTGTGGTAGAGTCGCCCCCCTCCCCACACCAGGTGGAAAAATCTGAGTTTCAGTCATGTCGATGATGTGGAGAATTTTTCTGGGCCTTTTTCACAATATATCTGAATTAATTGGCTTCAGTTGGGGGTAGCATGGTTTTTCTCTCGGAAACTCAGGTTTTTCCTCCAGGAAACAGAAAATCGACCATAGAGCACATGGAATTTAGACAGTACATACAGAGCAATAGGGCCGAGAATAACCCTCTGCCCCCCTTACTATCCTGTTTTTTCTTTCTGTATACATTGTGCTCCCCATATTCAAATTCTGCATCTCTTATATATTGAATGATAGTGGGTATATGCAAGTAGAAAAATTTGTAATGCGACTTTTATCCCTTAACATTAATGTGAATGTTGGGGTTTACATTGTAATGACATTGTTTTGTTTAAATAAGGCGACCTTAATAGCTTTAAAAAAAAAATAATTTAATTTTCAGGGAAGTTGCCATCCAGTAAAATAAACAAATTTTATATGGAAAATAAGGAACCAGACATCATTTAGATGAAGTTAAATTTACTGAAAATAAATATTTTCTCTTTCAGGCTGCTTTCTCACTGCCAGCGTAGCTTTTATGTGCCATGGCCTTTCCAGATACGTTGCTGGTAATGAGTGGTAGCTTCGGACCTCATTGTGGAGCTGCTGGATTTCAACAACAGTTTGCTTTACCATGAAGACCAAAGCACCTTTTATTGTATAATTTTTTTTTTTTTTTGTTTTTAGTTTTTCAGGTTTTTTTGTTTTAATTTTTTTGTTTTTGTATATGTGTGAATTACATTCCTGAAAGTGACAGATGTACAAAAAATCTGAAATGTTGATATTTAACCTTCGGTACGATTCCACGAAGACCAACACAAAGTGTTTAAAAAATCTTGAATTACTTGCACCAGAGGTTTTGTGATAATTCAGTTGACTCGAAAGTATCTGTGGTGACTGCATTTTGGGTTGGCTACCCAAAGGAAGAATACTGTTGGTGTAAAATTGACCGTGCGTGGCTTGTTTTTTTTTTCCCCCCCCCTTCAGATTTGACTATTTATTTATTATTTTTGGAAAAGCGAACACGTAAATTCACCTTAGATGTCCCACTGTTTGTATCTTCATTGCGCTTTCTTTAAATTGACTGGTGCCATTTCCTCGAGTGAACACTCAAAATTAGTGTTATGTTACCAATGTAGTTGCGGAGTATTGCAGACCATTAGTCGAATGAATAATCAGTGGTTTCCACTATCGGAATTTTCAGGCAACTGAACCTTGAAAAAAAAACCAACTCATAAGAATATCATGTGTTTTGTATGGGATACTTGGCCGAAGTGAATAATACCTCTTGGCCACTTTTAAAAATTTGCCAATCCTTAAATTGTAAATCTCCAATCCTTCATAATAATATTCTGCTTCATATATGGATCTCGCAGTAAACCGTGGCCAAACTCATTTAAAGATTTGTCAGATAAACTAAATAAGTTGATTCTAAATCAGACATGTTTACTTTCTAAGATGTAATAAAGTCGAGCAAGCAAAACCTGATATCACTTATGATTGGGTCAATATTTATAAATTTCTTCTTGCTTACATCGATATGTTTGTTTTATTAATTGAAACTGTGATTTCTCAGCATTGTATGCCAAACACTTTTACTCTTACAGTATGCAAAGGAACAAAAGCAATGTGGGATTTAAGAAAAATTATTTTGCGAGTAGAAGGAATTACTCGGTGCACAGTCATAAATTCTAAGAATGATAAAAGAAAGTATTTTAATGGAAAAAAGAATAATAACTAAAAATAAATAGTAAAAAAAAATAATAGTGCGCTGTCAGCTACTTCTCAGTATTATACAATTGTGTTTATTCAATTTGTTCTGACGAGAAAGAAAGTCAGGAATTTTAGTATAGTAAGAAGTGTGTTTGGTTTACTCTGTTATTATTAATAGCATCTGTGATATCTGTGAAAGAGGCAAAAGCTGCGTTGTATATATATCTTGAGAAATAAAATGATCATAACTAAGAAATTATGGTTTCTCGTATCACAGGTATTCATCTTCCAAATCTCAACTTCCAAATAAAATTCATCAATTGTACAGCAGTGGGAACAAAAAAGTTAGTATGGGACAATTAATTCAAGAAAATCAGTTGGAGTTTCATTCCTGGGTAAATCATGGTTATAAATTCACATATTTATTTTAAACCGCGACATTGATCTCTTGTTTTATGAAAAATAGTTTGCCTCTTTATCCCGATGATGTAAAATGTCGTGTGAGAAGCATTCATTCGTTCTTCTCGTGTGGTACAGTGGTTATAATCGCTGTCCTCCATACACGAGGTTGGAATCCCTTCAATGATGTGAGGAACTTTTATGGGTTTCTGTGGCTGGGTTCATCGGTCTCAAGTGAGAGCAGCATGTTTTTTTTTTTTTTTTTTTTTCGAGACTTGGGTTTTTCGCAGAAAACAGGCAAATTGACAGAGAATGCATGCAATCTGCAGATTTAATATACACGGCGCAATATGGCCCAAGTCACTCGTGCGCCTAAAAACACAAGCGATAACACTGAATACATTACAGCAGGAGCGCATATTTTTTGCATATACTTCAAGGTTTCGTTGAGTAGATAGGAATTGTCTGTACCAAAACTGGAATGGTGCTGTAACCAGCAATCTCGATACACCTGCAAAGCACTCATACGTGAAAAACACCAGGAGGGTTGCAGCTTCTGAGTTATTGGTATGGCGGGCCTGGTGCCAATTACTACACCGCATTCAAAGTTAGTTAAGCCCACCCTTCGTCTTGCCCATTTTCGCACTCGAATGCACACGTTCAGCGTATCTATGTATTTGCTCATCCGCTAAATATTGCGTGGTACGAACTGAAGAATTGGCCACCCAGTGTAATTTGAAAAGTCAATTTAGTTCTAATTCTGATGTAAGAAAGACGTTAAATTATAACATACTAATTCACATTTTCGCTTGGTAAGGTTAAAATTAGATTTGTTGGTAAGTCAGAACGATTACACTAGCCAACAAAAAAGCGCAATGAAAATATGATTCTGAAGGAAATAAACGCGCTGATTCCGAAAATAACCATAAAAAGTCTCTATCGCGTCTACATCAAAAGGTGTACCAATGTTACTTAAAATAAATGGATATATACGTATAATTTAAGCTTGTAATAAAAGTGTAAAAAAAATTATACGTTCTATGTGCCAGCAGATATGAAGTTTTCTGAGCAGTGCAGACGGTCTGCAAGAGTAGCTCATGGTGTCTTGTCAATGATATACAGGAATTTTTCTAGCAGGGATAAGGAGGTGATTATCTCCTTGTATAAAGCAATGGTCAGCCCACACCTTGAGTACTATATATAGGCCTGGTGGCCTCATTTTAAGAAGGATGTAGAGCTGTTGGAACGAGTACAGAGAAGAGCAACAAAATTAATGAATGGAACAAAGGGGTGCTCTTACGAAGAAAGGCTTAAGTTTTGCAAATTACAGTGTCTGGAAACTAGGCACCTGCGAGGTGATCTGATTGAGGTGTATAAAGCCTTGAATGGTTTGAGCATTTTTTTTGTTTTTATCGTATGATGTGAGCAATACACGAAGGAACCAGTTTTATCCTGCTTCCTTCGTGTATCGTGGCCGTGAGATCCAACCGGATAGTGCGGCACCATCGTGATATCCAAGCCCGAGGCGGGATTCGAAACCGCGACTTTTGGGTTGCCAGGCAGGCACTTTATCCACCCGATTAGCCCGGTCGGAGATTTCAGCATGCTCAATGCTGATGGAATTCTTCCTCTTGCTCAGCATTGTAAGGAGTGTAAGGAAATCAGGTGACAACTCAGCATTGTTATGAGCCTACATGAGAGCTTGAAGGACAGGGTGGATGCCCTCGGAGGATTAAAAGTGAGTGGGCCCATCAAGCTCTCAGCTGCCCACACCAATGCCAGAGTTTGCACTTGGTCATCGCGCAACACAGCGGCAGCCCCCAAGGCAGATTGCGCTGGTCCCAAAGGAACTAGTAGTTGTTGGTGACTCTATTGTCAGGAAACGGGAAACATGCTTTGTAAAAAGGATAGGTGGAACAGGACCAGGGTATGTGTGCCAGGGGCAAAGGTTGATGACGTTGTAGAGCGGATATCATCTTTTAAGGGCACAAAAGGTGATATAGTTGTACACGTTGGCACTAATGATATTAAGAGTAGGAGACCGGCGGAATTACTTAACAAGTACAGGTCACTGATGAAAAAAAGTGGTGAATTAGGGTTGAATTTGAAAGTGTCTGCAATTCTGCCCAGACACGATAGGAGGGAGTATATGATGAGAGCCCTGTCGATCAATTCGGCCCTGTAAGGATTGTGCAAGGCTCAAGGGGTACAATTTTTTTCAGCCTGGTCTGTACTTGTTAACATGAGAGACTGCTTCTACAGGGATGGGATACACTTAAATAGAAAGGGTGCAAGAATGTTTGCTGATGCTATCGAGGCAGTGTTAGCTGGGTCGGAAAACTGCTAGATTGGGGGGTGGATACAAGGACTAATAGATTAATCACTAGACTCTGGTGAGATTCCCTTGGATTGGAAAAGTGCTAATGTATCTCCCATACATAAGGGTGGCTCTAAAAGTGAAGTTGGAAATTATCGACCTGTCAGTCTGACTTCAGTAGTAGGGAAAATCATGGAGGCAATGATCAAGGGTGCATGTATACTTGCGTGTACACCAATGCTAGGAGTTTAGTAAATAAATTTGATGAATTTGAGGTATTGCTCAAAACATCAAAGGCAGATATTGTTGGGATATCAGAGACGTGGTGTCACTCAGATATAAGGAATGCAGAACTGGAATTTGGGGAGTACAATGTGTATAGAAAGGATAGACAGGACAGGAGGGGAGGAGGGGTTATGCTATTAGTTAAAAAACACATAAAATCCAAGGAAGTGAAGCCAGTCGACATTGATGGACAGGGCAGTGTCGAGTCAGTTTGTGGTGATATAAGCATAGGTAAATCAAAATTGAGAGTAGGAGTGTGCTATAGGCCTAATGACTCTGATGAGTATAATAAGATACTGTACAGGGAAATAGAATGGGCCAGTAAATCAGAGAGTCTTATAATAGGGGATTTTAATTTCCCAGATATTGACTGGAATTTGTGGGTTGGTCACTAACACACTAGTAAGGCTTTTGTGGATTTATTGGATGATTGTTTTCTACACCAGCATGTTCGGGAGGCAACTAGAGGGAGTAATACTCTTGATCTGATTATCAGTAGTGATTCTTCATGCATTAGGAATCTGCAGATAAAGGAACCACTGGGTGGCAGTGATCACAGTGTGCTGAAGTGGGATTTACTCAAGGAGGTAACTACCATCAGAGGTAAAGGGAAGGGTTTTTGCTTTCGTAAAGGCGTATGATGGTCTGAGACAGTATTTAAATTCTATACAGTGGGACCAACTGATGATGTTACCAACAGCAAATTCAAAATGGGAAGCATTCAAGGAACTAATCTTGGAAGCTACCAGGCTTTACATACCAACCAAGAAATATTGTTCAAGGTTCAGGCCTAAATGGTTGTCAGATGAACTAATGAGACATATGGCAGAGAAGAAAAATGCATGGGATACATACAAATTAATGGGTGACATGGAAGCCTATGATAGATATAAGTTGGTCTGTAACCAAGTCACAAAGGAGATTAGGCAGGCAAAGGCAGATTATGAGAAATCCTTGGCAAAGGATGCAAAGAAAAACAGAAAAGAGTTCTTTACCTATTTAAACTCAAGAAGGAAAGGGATGAATCAGATTGGTCCACTGGATGTTGAAGGTTCAACAGTTGAGGATCCAGCTCAGGTGGCTAACAATCTAAACGAGTATTTTGCATCTACATTCACACATGAGGAGTTATTCAGGAAGGGGAATGTCGTAGGTGAAGTAAACATTGGCAGTGAGCTAGATTATTTTCTAATAACTGAGAGGAAAGTGGAGGAGAAATTGTTGAGGATAAACATAAAAAAGGCACCCGGGGTGGATGGGATCTATCCAGTTATATTAAAGGAGGCAGCAAAGGAAGTAAGCAACCCCTAGCCATAATTATGAGAGCTTCTTTGGACTCAGGGGAGGTACCCGTGGACTGGAGATGTGCAAATGTAACCCCAATTCACAAAGGAGGATCAAAGGCTGACACAAGTAATTATAGACCTGTTAGTTTAACTTCGGTTCCAGGAAAATTAATGGAGGCACTGGTTAAAGAAGCACTGCAGGATCATTTGGACAAGAATTCAGTTATAGCTCAGGCACAGCATGGTTTTGTTAAGGGCAGGTCTTGTCTGACCAATTTGATTGGATACTATGACGTAGTCACAAAAGAACTGGATGCAGGGAATAACTTTGATATTATATATTTGGATCTTAGAAAGGCTTTTGATACTGTTGCACATGGAAAACTGCTGCACAAATTGGAGAAGTGTGGCATTGGAGGCAAATTGCTGCTATGGATAAAGGGATGGTTGAGTGGCAGAAGACAGAGAGTGGTAATCAATGGACACTGCTCAACGTGGACTAATGTTATTAGTGGAGTTCCTCAGGGTTCAGTGTTGGGTCCATTGTTGTTTTCTGTATTTATAAATGATATTGATGATGTTGTATCAGGCTTAATGTCCAAGTTTGCAGACGATACCAAAGTTGGCAGGGTTGTTAAGGATACTACTGGTACTATGTTGCTGCAACAGGATCTGGAAAGGTTGAGCAGATGGGCTGAGAGGTGGCAAATGAAGTTTAACATTGACAGATGTAAAGTACTACATATGGGAAACAGTAACCCCAGATCAACGTATCAACTCTGTGGTACTACGCTGACAGTGGTAGAGAATGAAAAGGACCTGGGGGTAATTGTGCAGGCAGATATGAAGTTCTCTGAGCAGTGCAGACGAGCTGCAAGAGTAGCTCATGGTGTCTTGTCAATGATATACAGGAATTTTTCTAGCAGGGACAGGGATGTGATTATTCCCTTGTATAATGCATTGGTCAGGCCACACCTTGAGTACTGTATACAAGGTCTGGAGGCCTCATTTCAAGAAGGATGTAGAGCTGCTGGAACGAGTACAGAGAAGGGCAACAAGATTAGTGAATGGAACAAAGGGTTGCTCTTACGAAGAAAGGCTTAAGTTTTGCAAATTACAGAGCCTGGAGACTAGGCATCGGCGAGGTGATCTGATAGAGGTGTATAAGGCTTTGAATGGCTTGAGCATGCTCAATGCCGATGGGATTCTTCCTCTTGCTCAGAATAATCACCTGAGAGGGCATAAATTCAAATTGAGGAAGGACGGATGTCGGATAGATGTGCGGAAATTTGCCTTTAGCCAGCGGACAGTTGGTTTGTGGAATAGACTCCCATCGCTTGTTGTTGAAGTTGATAGCCTAAACTAATTTAAGGCTCAGCTGGACAGGTATTTCGAACGAACGGAGGGGTGAAATGGGAGTAATGGTTGTTTTTTTGTTTTGGCTGATGCTGAATAAGCTTGCTTTCTTGCATCATATGCCTCTACTAATAATAATGCTAAAAAAAGGATGGAATTCAGGATCATTTGGATCGAATTGAAATTCTCAAGGATACTCAGCCTGGTTTTGTAAAGGGAAAATCATGTTTAACAAATCTGGTTCGCTATTTCGAAAGGGTCACTCACGAGCTGGATTTAGGGAATAATTTCGACATGAGAGGTTGAAGATGAGAGGTTGTTGAGAGTGTTCGAGCGTAGAATTTTGCCAAAAGTCTTTGGGCCAGTACAAGACGTTGATGTATCCTGGAGGATCAGAATGAACTATGAACTTTACAATCTTATTCAGGGTGCGGACATCGTCAGATTTGTGAAGAGAGACAGATACTTGCCTGGTTGGGACATGTAATGAGAATTGATGACAGCAGAACAACTAAGAGGATAATGGAATGGAAACCTTTCGGTAGGAGGGCAAGAGGAAGATCGCGGAAAAGATGGATGGATGACGTAGAAGAGGACTTAAAGACCATGAGAATAAGAAGTTGGAGAAGTTTGATTTCTGAGAGGGCTTACTGGCAGAACGTCATCGAGAAGGCTAAAACCCACCCTGGGTTATAACGTCAGAAGAAGAAGAAGTATTTTTTTAAAGGGAGCAAACTTGCCCTCCTACCGATAGGTTTCTTCCATTATCCTCTTAGTTGTTCTGCTGTCATGAAAATACACTGGTGTGCAAAACATAAGGACCAACACTATTTCTAAAGATTACAACCACAAAATCTTTACTTTAGGTAGATTCAGTCTCAGCAGCGATTCTGGACGTCAGTTAATCTGGCGAGAGGTTGCCACACGGTATCACCCCGCAAACATCACTGAAAGAGATCGATATGGCGATCAAGGTGCTCTCGCTGGGGAGGCGTTGTCTTGGATGGACTTACACAACTCCAGATATTTGAAGGCGGTTCTGTAACCGGTGCACGCTACTATACTGAGGTAATCCTTCCCCATGTGCGTCTGTTCCGAGGTGCCATTGGCCCCGAGTTCGTGTTTATGGACGATAACGCCACACCCCATCGCACTACAGTTATGATATGCTTTTGAAAAATGAGGACATTGTTCGTATATGGATTGGCCTGCCCGTTCCATCGATCTAAATCCCATCGAACACATATGGGACGCTCTGGGGAGACGCCTAGAGACACGTCTACATCTACCAGAAAATGTTCACCAGCTGAAGATGGCGCTGAGGAATGGACGATGTTACCGCAAGAACTTATCAACAACATTGTTCTAAGAATGGACAGGCAGTGCAAAGCCTGCATCGACATTAGGGGTGGCCATATCTCCTACTGAAGACCACCTCTTCTCTTTCTTCCATCTTTGGCAGTGATACATCTGTATCATGACAGCCAGTGTTATGTTGCAATTTTTGAATAAAGTCCCACTGTACCGTTTGTTTTGTTACCGTTGTTGTGTCGGTGTTGTTTCCTTCATCATTTCTGTACCTCACGAGGTTCCTTTGGTATGCTTTTCCCATATCCAGGCCACTCGTATGAGAAGCTACGGGTGAAAATCTGACTGGTCCTTAAATTTTGCACACAAGTGTATGACTATGTTCATAACATTTTGGAATGACGATCGCAGGAAAAATGAATGTTTCAATATAATCACTGTACCTTTGAAATATTCATTAAATGTTGGAATTTTATTTGGAGTTTGTCTTGTTTTTACACATTAAATTTCACAGAATAAGCAATCAGCTTAATTAAGTGAGGAAATGAAATTATAAAATTGATCTTTTCTTAAGAATTTGAACAAACTCATAGTCTACACTACAGATAAACACTGCACCTTTGAAAGATGTTCATTACAAGTTGGAATTTCACTTGAAATTTGTCTTTTTACACATTTCACAGAATATAACCAAAAATTAATATTTTCTTAAGACTACAGATAAACACAAACTTAATCCTTTCTTAAGAAGCTGAATAAACTCAGGTCTACAGAATGCTAACATGGAGTTTGTCTTTTTCTTTTACACAGCACAAAAAATTATCTTTTTTTAAGACTACAGATATAAGAAGTTGATTTTTTTAAAGACAAAGTCGAAATACGGACAACCTTTACTTAAGTTGAATGAAAATAAACTGAAGTCTACTGTAATTTTTACTGAACATCTTTTCAAGTTGATTTTTTTAAAGACAGACAAGTGCAGACATCTATTGGGGAAAAGGAAATATCTGATTTAAAATGGGGGAAAAATTAATGAGTCTAATTAAAAACTACACCCTTGTAATCAAAACAAACTCATGTCTACTGTATTTTTTTTTTTTTTTTTTAAGAGCAACAGACAAATGTTGCTAGGTCAAACTCGCTTCCAGAAGCACGATTGGAACTTAAGTCTACTGTCTACTACTACATTTTTAAAGAGAGGCAGAAGGCAACCATATACCAGGAAAACCAGCTTTTAATGAGTCTAATTAAATTTTTTTTGCTGAAAGAACCTAAACACACCCAAAGTATGACCTACTTCTCTTCTCTCCACAGTGAAAGAAAGTCTGACATCACAGAAGCCAAGTAGGACATTAGCATTAGTGGAGGCATATGATACAAGAAAGCAAGCTTATGCAGCATCAGCCAAAAAAAAAAAAAATAATAAATAAATAAATAAAATAAAAAACCCTTCCCATTTCATTGATCGTGATCCATTCATTCCAAACGTTTGTTTAGTTCTGCCTTGAATTTATTTAAGCTATCTACTTCCACAACAACAGATGGAAGTTTGTTCCACCAAGCTTTTCTTTTCTAGCACATAACTGACTGAAAGATTTCGCTTCTCCAAATGCATAACCTTACATAACCTTTGGAGACAACGACCCACCCAATGGAGCATCCAACGGACCGCGCCTAGGAAAACGTGGGCCAAGCAAGTGGAAGATGACTTGAAGAGCCGACGTCTCGACCTTAACCAGGCCAGGACTGAAGCCATGGATCGTAAGGTATGGAAGAACATCACAGAGCAAGTCCGAAACCCTGCGGCACCTACAGCAGCATACTGGTTGCGTGGCCAACCGCCTCCCCCAGCTGCCAGCTAAGGACCAAAGAAGAAGAAGAACCTTACATCTAGAAGCATTAAACTTCAGTTGCCACTTGCTTGCAGCCGATTCAAGCCTTTTTAAAGCATCATGGCTTAACACAAATTATTAATCACCCTTATCCAACTCTTCTTTAGCACCTTTGTGGACGGTGGAACATTAGCATTTCTCCAGTCAAAGAGGATCTTTCGGGAGTCTAAAGACGCTCTCATAATAATATTCCCAGCGGTTTGATACATTCACATGTAACCTTTTTTTATGGCGAATACATATTTTCCATTGGAACCATGCCCTCCTTCAACCTCTTTCTAATACACGTTTATCGTCTGCGCCGGTAGCACAGTGGTATCGTCACCATCCTCCCCACACAGGGTGGAAAAGGCCCGGGTTCTAATCCCGTCAATGACGGGAGGAACTTTAATGGGCTTTTTTCACTCCGTGGCTGAGTTAGTCGGTTTCAGGCGTAGATAGCAAGGATTCCCCCCTCAGAAACTGGGGTTTTTCGTCCAGCAAAACAGACAAATTGACCATAGAACACACGCAATTAACAGACATAAGGCACTGCACGGCAGATGAATTTAATTATTCGTGTGGCCTTAGTATAATAGTTACAGTAATGCATGCTTATCAGTCTGCGCGCGTAGCACAGTGGTATCGTCACCGTTCTCCCCACACCGGGTGGAAAAGCATCGGGTTCGAATCCCGCCGATAAGGCGAGGAATTTTAATGGGCTTTTTTCACTCGTGGCTGAGTCAGTCGGTCTGAGGCGTACATAGCAAGGTTTTTCCCCAGAAACTGGGGTTTTTCGTCCAACAAATCGACCAGAGAACACAGGCAATTTACAGACACAAAACACATGGTTAGATTTAATCAATTACGGGTGACCCTAATAAACACTGATTTATTTTTATTTTTTTTTTTAATCACGCTTATCTGAGTTCATCAGACATCCATTTAGGCCTAAAACATAAACTTGAGCAGTATGAAAAGCCTAGTAGCTTCCAAGATTAATTCCTTGAATGCTTTTTGTTGGTAACATTATCAGTTGGTCCCACTGTATAGAATTTAAGAAGTGTCTGAGACCACTGTAATCACCTTTATGAAAGCAAAAACCTTTACCTTTAGTCCTGATGGTAGTTATCTCTTTAAGTAAATCCCACATCAGTACATTATGATCACTGCCATCTAGTGGTTCCTTTATCTACAAATTCTTAATGCACGAATAATCACCTCTGATAATCAGATCAAGAGTGTTACTCCCTCTGGTTGCCTCTCGAACGTGCTAGTGTAGAAAACAATCATCCAATAAATCAACAAACGTCTTGCTAGTGAGTAACCAACCCAATCAATATCTGGGAAGGTAAAATCCACCATTATAAGACAATCTGATTTTCTTGTGCACTCTATTTCTCTGTAGGTTGTTCTTTGTACTCATCAGAGTCATTAGGTCTGTAGCACAGAATTGACCTGTACTCAACAAGTACAAGTCAATGCTGGAAAAAAGTCGCCAGTTAGAGCAAAATTTGAAACTCTCTGCAATTCTGCCCAGAGAAAATAGGAGGGAGTATATGATGAGCGCCTGTCAATCAATGCGGCTCTGCAGAGATTGTGCAAGGTTCATGGGGTAGAATTTTTTTCAGCGTGGTCTGTGCTTGTTAATATGAGAGACCAATTTGATTGGTTACTGCGATGTGGTCACAAAGTAACTGGATGCAATATATGATTTTGATATCAGTTACTTGGATTTCAAGAAAGTTTTTGATTCTGTTGCACATGGAATATACAAATTGCAGCGGTATTTTGATAAAGCATTAGCATTAGTAGAGGCACACGATGCAAGAAAGCAAGCTTATGCAGCATCAGCCAAAAAAAAAAACCCTCCTATTTCATTCCTCTATTCGTTCCGAATGCCTGTCCAGCTCAGCCTTATATTTATACAGGCTATTAGCTTCTACAGCAAAAGATGGAAGCCTGTTCCACCAATCAAATACCCGCTGGCTAAAGACAAATTTCACACATCTATTCTATAATGTGGCCTGACCATTGTATAAGGCAATGGTCAGGCCACACCTAGAGTACTGTATACAGGTCTGGAAGCCTCATTTCAAGAAGGATGTAGAGCTGCTGGAACGAGTACAGAAAAGGGCAACAAGATTAGTGAATGGAACAAAGGGTTGCTCTTACTTAAGTTTAGTTAAGTTAAAGTTAAAGTACTTAAGTTAAAGTTAAAGTGCTCGTACTTAAGTTAAAGGCTTAAGTTTTGCAAATTACAGTGTCTGGAGACTAGGCACCAGCGAGGTGATCTCATAGAGGTGTATAAAGCCTTGAATGGTTTGAGCATGCTCAATGCTGATGGGATTCTTCCTCTCGCTCAGAATAATCACCTGAGAGGGCATAAATTCAAATTGAGGAAAGATAGATGTAGGATACACGTGCGGAAATTTGCCTTTAGCCAGTGGGTGGCTGGTTGGTGGAACAGACTTCCATCCCTTGTCGTGGAAGTTGATAGCCTAAATAAGTTTAAGGCTCAGTTGGACAGGTATTTTGAACGAACAGAGGGGTGAAGTGGAAGTGTTTTTTTTTTTTTTTTTGGCTGATGCTGCATAAGCTTGTTTTCTTGCATCAAATGCCTCTACTAATGTTAATGCTAATGCTAATGCTAATAACTATCTTTTCTCAATTTGAAACTGTGCCCCCCCCTCAGGTTCTTAGTCTGAGCAAGAGGAAGAATCCCATTAGCATTCAGCTTGCCAACCCATTCAAGGCCTTATACACATCAATGAAATCACCTTGCAAGGGCCTACTCTCCAGGCACTGCAATTTGCAGTGCCTGGAGAGTAGGCCCTTGCAAGGTGATTTCATTGATGTACTCTTTGTACTCATTGTAGCAACCCTTCTTTGTACTCATTGTAGCAACTCTACATCCTTCCTAAAATGAGGCACCGAGACCTGTACACAGTAGTCTAGGTGTGGCCTGACTATTGCCTTTTATAACGGGATTATCACCTCCCTGTCCCTGCTAGCAAAATTCCGATATATCACTGACAAGTCTCCGTGACCTGCCCTGGCAGCTCGTCTGCACTGCTCAGCGAACTTCATATTTGGCTGCATAATTACCCCCAGGTCGTTTTCACTTTTCACTTCCCTGAGTGTAATACCACTTAGTTGGTACGTTTCTCTTCGGTTATTGCTATCCATATGCAGTACTTTGCATTTGTCAATGTTAAACTGCAGTTGTCACTTCTCAGCCCATTTCTATCATATATCAGTCATTACTATCGTTAACAACCCTGCCAACCTTTTATCATCTGCATACTTGGATATTAAACCTGATATACCTTCATCAATATCATTAATAAATATGCAAAACAACAATGGGCCCAACACCGAACTCTGGGAAACTCCACTAATAGCATTTGTCCACGAAGAGCAGTATCCATTGATTACCACTCTCTGTTGTCTCCACTCAACCATCCCTTTATACTTTGTAGCAGCATACCCTTGATGCTGTACCTCTCTAATTTGTACTGCAGACTTCCATTTGCAACAGTATCAAAAGCTTTCCTGAAATCCAAGTATATGATATCAAAATTATTTTTGGCATTCAGTTCCTTTGTGACACATCATAGTATCCAATCAAATTGGATTGAATTAAATCCTATGACAAACTCATGCTGTGTCTTTTGTCTTAACAATTACTTTAGTCTTGTCTAGATGATCCTGCAATGCTTCTTTAACCAGTTATTCCATTATTTTCCCCGAAACACAAGTTAAACTGACAGGCCTGTAGTTACTTGTGTCACCTTTGAACCTCCTTTGTGAATTAGTGATACATTTGCACACCTCCAGTCCATGGGGACCTCCTCTGAGTCGAAGGAAAGTCTCATAATTACGGCTAATGGTTTGCTTACTTCGTTTGCTGCCTCCTTTAATATAACTGGATAAATCCCATCCACACCAAGTACCTTTCTGATGTTTAACTTCAACAATTTCTCCTCCACTTTGCTCTCAGTTATTACAAACTAAAGGAGTGATTAAGTGGGAAACAGAAGAGAGTGGTAATAAATGGACACCGCTATACGTGGATTAATGTTATTCGCGGGGTCTCCTAGGGTTCTGGGATGAGCCCATTGTTGTTTTGTGTGTTTATCAATAATATCGATGAAGGTATATCAGGTATATGAAGGTATATCAGTATATCTTAATGACCTAGTTTGCAGATGATACAAAGGTTAGCAGGGTTGTTAATGACAGCAAAGACAGTATGCTACTCCACCTGGATCTAGAAAAGTTAGGCAGATTTGCTGAGAAGTGGCAACTGAAGTTTAGCATTGACAAATGCAAAGTACATGGGTAGCTGTAACCCAAGAGAAGCGTTCCTACTGTGTGCTACTAGGCTCAGGGAGTTGGAGAATGAAAATCACATGAGGGTAATTGTGCAGTAAGATATGAAGTTCTCTGAGTGGTGCAGATGGGCTGCCAGAGAAGGTCATGGAGTTTTGTCAGTGATATATAGCAATTTTGCTAGCAGTGACAAGGAGGTGATTATCCTTTTTATAAGGCAATGGTCAGGCCACACCTTAAATACTGTATACAGGTCTAGAGGGCTCATTTTAAGAAGGATGTTCAGGTGCTAGAACGGGTACAGGAAGGGCAACAAGATTGGTGAGAGGAACAAAAGGCTACGCTTACGAAGAAAGGCTTAAGTCTGCAAGTTGCAGCCTCTGGAGACTAGGCACCTACGAGGAGATCTGGTCGAGGTGTATAAGGCCTTGACTGGTTTGAGCAGGCTCAATGATGGGATATTCTGCTTGCTCAGATTAAACAATCTGAAGGGGCATGGATTCAAAATGAGGAAAGACAATTGTAGAATAGATGTGCGGAAGTTTTTCTTTAGCTAGCAGGTAATTGATTGCTGGAACAGACTTCCATCTGTCGTTGCGGAAGTTGATAGCTTAATTAAATTTAAGGCTGAACTAGACAAGCATTTGAAGTGACTGGATGGGTGAAATAGGAAGGTTTTTTTTTTTTCTCTTGGCTGATGCTTTATAAGCTTGCTTTGTTGCATCATATGCCTCAACTAATGCTAACACGGTTCTAATTTCAACTTTGCTTCCCCATATCTTATGTCACACACCAAACTTTCTCAGCGCTGCACTGTCCACCCCTATTGATTTCATGCACTTCCTTAGATTTTATGTACTTCTCCTTAGATTTTATGTACTTTCATTGTACTCTCCAAATTTCAATTGTGCATTCCTTACCTCTGTGTAACACCACGTCTCTAATATCCCGACAATACTTGCCTTTGATGTTTTCACCAGCACCTCAAATTCATCAACTTTATTTACTATATTCCTAGCCTTTATGTACATGCAAGTATACATGCACCTTTCGCCTTTTCTTACTCCTAGTTACCCTAACACAACTCATGTATTTTCTTGCTCCGTGATGACTTCCAGGTGTATTTTCTTGCTCCATGATGACTCCCAGCAGTCCTCGAAATCCCCAGCCCCTTGTTTTCCAAGCTGTTGCTCATTACAATTGAATCCCAAGCGTTTGGATTTTTATACATAACAGAAAATACTTTAATAAAAATTGGTAAAAAAGTTGATTCCTTTTTAATAAAAACTTTGAAAATTAAGAAAAATTAAACGGATTTCAAACTTTTTGGTGGGAGTGCGTATAGAATATAAACGGGAATTATTTTTTTAGAATTTTTGAAATGACGACTACAAGGACGCAATTAATACAGCTAAAGTTCTGCAAAATTCAGAGGGCGGTAGTGAATCCATTCAAATACTTTCCTGACATCTGGTGGAAAAATATATTGTACAAGGATGCTGATTCATTGAGTGTGATGTGTGTATTTATCGTAGTTTGAAAAGATTTTTGTGAACTATACTTGCCATTTAGTTTGCGGGTGAGTAAAGATATGATGCTATTTGCTGTAGCTGCAAGTCAGCTGTCTGACCTGTATTAGTCCCTTATGGATAATATACTGTTTCGATGTTTTTACTGCAATTCATAATCGAGGCTTTGCTCATAATTCAATCTTTGCTTGTGTTTGAGAAGTCGGACTGTCAGGTTATTGTTCCTCCTTCCCAGAGTTTGATGACATAACGAAATGTACCTGTTTCGTTCGTTATGATGGTCAAATGGCCAGGACAGATTATGGCACGTTGAACCTATTCAATGTGCCATCATTTTTGAAAATTTGAAAAACTTTCAATAAAAATGGACTTTCTTTAAGTCCAGCTATGAACCTGTCTCTCATGGTTGACTGGTTTCTCATGGTTGACCTTGATTTTTCACTATCAGTCTGGTACAACAACCTATCTTTGCAAAACTGTACAACTCTGACATTGATTGCCTAGAAATTTGAGGTCATAGCTTGGGGAGTTCCTAGGAGAGCGCAAGATCCAAACTAATACTGGCCCCTTTACTAACCCGGTTCCGTTTAATTGAAAAGCACTTTCCATTCAACGCTCTGTTCTTTATGAACGGATTGAATTTAAACCCTGGCCAAAACAAAACTCATCACAAGCGGCTAAACTTATACAGTACTAAGGAATATCAACCAAACAAAAAAATAACTACAATGTTATATCTTTCCTCTCTTTTCACCCTGACTTTACAGTTCAGGTTCTCTGTGTGATCACATACCTTCCACATATCAGGTAACTCTGGTCTTTTTGTATTCATGAACTGCAGTTTTTTATGTTAACTATGAGCACATCTTGAGAATTTAGGGTAAAACTCCAGAACACGGTGCCCCTTTGAAAATCAAGTGCCTAACCTGCTATGGTTAGCGTTAGTTAGGGTGTTTATCCCACCCTTGCCGCTGTTTTAAAATCGGGAACTCGTTTTCTTATTTTAAAACAGCTGGAAGAGGGGGAATAAACACCCCAAGACCATGGCAGGCTGAAGGTGCACCATGTTCTGGAGTATAGCGGAATTTAGTGCTAGCCAAGTCACGCCATTTGCATCTACTTAATTTTTACTACACGTGTCAATTTTTCTCTTCCTATTAGTTGTATTTTATTCTAAATGTGTATTTCTTTATACTTTACTGTAAGTTCCTATAGCTGTTCTCAACTCTGCAACCACTGGCCTGTTTGTATCTATTGTCTCTCTGTATTGTAGGAACTTGTGACCAAGAGCTAATAAATGGAATTTTGTTTTTGTTGTGTTTTGGAATTTTGAAATCAACAGTCTTGACATCCGCAGCATTCTGAAAATTCATATATATTGTTTTTTTCAGAGAGAACTAAATGCAAACATGGATTTTCCTATTGCTTTCTCTCTGCTGTTATTTTTTAACTTTCTGTATAGATATTATTTTCCTATGTTAAATGTAATTTCATTCTACTAAAAATTAAATTAGTAAATTAATAAGAGGAGTTTACCTCAATATAGTACGTGGAACACTTCCGTATGATACCCTCCAGAAATTAAAACGGAAAAAACGAAAAAATCGACAACTTACCGGTACATTAAAGTAAAATATAAATAATTAAAGTAAATTATAAATAATTAAATAATCAATTTAACACAATTCAAAATCAATTCAAAACAATTAAAATTCAAATTAACGCAATTAAAAGAATCTAACGAAAATATTCAAAACGATTTTCCTTCCTACCACGTACTATATTGAGGTAAACTCCTCTTATTAATTTACTAATATCATTATCAACGTAGAACATATTGAGTATTACAGCTCTGATTCATACTATAAAAATTAAATAAAAAGATATTATATATAAACATATATTCATATTAGAGGAACATATTGCTTTGTGCTTAATGTAGATGTAATTTTGGTATCCAGTTTTATTTCAAACTCTTACATTCTATACTGCTTTTTTCTATCACATTACATAGTTTTTCTTTATACTTATACTGTTTTATATATGTAATATCCTATATGCTATTGCTTGAGTTACATTGAACAATTATTTTATTGTTATTTATTAATTGCACTGTTCCCTTCTTAATATCCAGTAAGGAAACATGAAATTTTAATTTGCGTAGTCATTTTTTTTTTGCTATTGCAGTAGTTTAGGGTTGTTTTCTCTAATGATTGAAAATTTAATTCAGTTCCATGTTGTTGAATGACATCAATTTTAATTCAAGTAAGATAATTTTGGCAGCATCAGTCAATGGGAAATGAACACACACACGCACACCAGAGCTGTGCCCAGGGTGAGGCGAACGAGGCTCTTGCCTCAGGTTAAAAGTTGAAAGGGGTGCCAAACAAAAGATTAAATATTTTTGAAATGAATGACATAAATAAATCTGTTATATTTATAATAAATACTGCTTACGAGAATAAAAATCACTTTAAACAGTTTTTATTTTATTTATTTTTTGTCATCCTTTTATTTTTATTAAAATGTGTACCAGAAATGTATTTTAAATAAGTCATATTTTTTTAATTAAATTTTTTTTAATATTAAAATATTAAAAAGGGTGCAATTTTTCATTCTTGTCTCAGATACTAAAATGGCTTGACACAGTCCTGATACACACCTTTGGAAAGTTGTGCGTGTTCATTTCTCATTCACCACTTAGTGGAATTTCTTAACATGTTTGCTGCCATCTAAATGCAAGAGAACCCATTCAATGTGTCATAATTTTTGGAAAGTTAAAAAAAATCTGACATCTACTGAGCATTCATGGTCAATTTACATTGACCATGAGTGCTTAGAGTTATCACTAATGTAATTTTTAGAGAGAATGATTATGACATTATGTACAACTGTGAATGAATAATTGTGTTAAAATTATCAAAAACTTTATTTAGTTTTATATAACACACTGCCTGACTGAAGTTGACAGTATGGTAAACAATGATTGTAAAATTAAAATTTAAATAAATTAAAAATAATTCACAAAAAGAAAGTGCATATGTTCTGTAGTAGAGTTAAAAAATTACAGAAGTTTAAAAAAAAAAAGCTATCAATGTTTTAGCTACTTAATTTATTATTTTTATGAAGAAACTAAAACTTCCAGAACGAATAACTTTAGAAAGTTTGTACTTCCTTTTTAGTTCATTCAAAGTTTAATTTTATCTTTTATTCTTTCAATAAAACTTTCTCACCTTCATTATTCCAACAGCCAACTTCACCGACAGCAGTTCTCTGACGAACTACATCAGATTTTATCTAATTTTAATAAATACATATTAAAATTAGCTTTTGCTGATTTTAATATCATTGTTAATTCTAAATATAATTTTTTTTTTTTAATTATTGAAATATGCTTTGTTTATTTTGTTTATTTTTTTCTTGTTAGTGCATCAGCTTCTATGGCCATAATGCACCTCCCAAAGTTTTTGCATTTTACTGTGATCCAAGCCTGAGGCGGGATTCGAACCCGCGACCTTTAGGTTGCCAGGCAGGCACTTTACCCACCTGGCTAGCCCGGTCAGCATTGAAATATGCAGATAGTCTTCTTTCATTTTTTTTTCTTACTCTTTGCACATCTGTGATTCTGTTGGTATCGTCTGATTGACAATAATACTTATTGAAAGCAGTTGAATTGTATTAACAATTCAACTGCTTCTGTATTAATAAAACTGCTTCTGTATTCAACTGTATTAACAAAATATTAACAATTCATCATTGTGGTATTGTATTCTTATTTGCAATGAAATTTTTTTGCTCTTCTGAGTATCAGTTTGACTCTGAGGTGACGTGTGACTTCTTGTGTTACTGAAAACCAGCTGGAGGATCTTAATAATAGAAAATTTCAGATGAAACAAAGGTTGGCAGGGTGGTTAATGACAGCAATCATGACTAAATAAATTAGATGCCAAGAAGTGGCATTTGAAGTTTAACATTAACTCAAGATACTGCATATGGGCAGCAGTTGTATCAGAATGACATGAATTAGGTGGTACCACACTCAAGGTGGTAAAGAATGAAAGAGACCTAAATTGTACTTCTGACATGAAGTTCTCTGAGCAGTGCAGACAGGCTGCTAGAATAGCACATGGGGTTCTGTCAGTGATATACATGAACTTTGTCAGCATGAAGGTGATTATCCCATTATATGAGGTAGTGGTTAGGTCACATCTTGATTGTCTCATACAGGTCCTTTTAAGAAAGATGTGGATCTCTTGGACAGGTGCAGAGAAAGGCAACCAGATTAGTTAAGAATACAAAGGGGGTGCTCTTACCACAATAACTTTTATAACTGTTTATAACTTTATAAATCAGTTATGTTATTTGATTTTTTTAGCAGCATTAGCAACTAAGGCCATATTGCTCCGGGGATGTGCGGTGGTCATTCCCTGACCTTTCCGCATTCTCCTTATTTGGTGGTCACGGGCTCGAACCCCAGTCTAATCAAGAAGCGTGTGCACTACACACTACCGCTCCTGCCCACCTGGCTATGGAGGCACCATAAATCAATTATAAAGATCCTTCAGTTTTCCAGGTACAGTGGTTTCTTTATTATCCAAACTAAATGGATATTGATCATTTCAGGTTGTTAATTTGTTTGGAGAAAAAGAGGAGTTTAAATTTGAATTTTATTTGTTTATTGTTTTTTTTTTTCTTCTTAATGTACTGTTAACCATGCTAAATAGTGCTTTGATGTTTTCCATGAAGTTCTAGGTTCCATGCATGCATACACAATGACTTCAGTTTGTATTAACTGAAATTATACAGTAAATATGGCTATTCTTTTTATGATATCAAATTTGTTATTATAGAGAATTTCATGCAAACAGAGTTCCAAATGTGCACAGACTTTCCCCATTCTATAAGTTACACCAAGGTGGAAAGTCTTTCCTCATCTGTGGGTTTAAAATTTTATAGATTCCTAACTGTTTATTAAAATTTGAAATGTTTACTAACACAAATGAATAGAAATATAGTAAATCATGGTGTATGAAATTATATAATAATACAATAAGTTAAGAATAAAAGGTTTGATTTTTTGGACTCTGGTACTTTTCACAAAGGTATCAAAGTTGAAAAGATATTAAAGTATCAAGATCACCTAATGCGGGAGGATGATGCAGATTATCTGCTGGTTCCATTTTATTGTATGAATATAATTTGAGCTCATCCCTTTTGTCATTTAAGGACAAATAGACAGAGGGGATATAATCTTATTATATATACCCCTGTTTGGTTTTAAGTGTTAATTTTTCATTATTTATTATTATATTTTCATTTACAACACCTTAATATTCCATTACCATTCCAGTAATCATTATTATTTTAGTAACCAGCATTATAGTCTGCAGCAGACCATTTTTTCTGAACAGCCTTTCTTGGATAACCTAGATATTAGAATATTACATTTACTGCATACTTACTTAACTTTTGGATCATTCTGGTGCTTGCCTAGTAGGTTGTGGTATGATCCCTGTGTATATATTTATATATACATATATTAGCATAATGAAGTAGTTAAAAAATAAAAAATGGTACAAAATATAATACAAAAATTAAGAAAATAAATATAAAGCTATCATTAGTGGCAGCACAATGCACATTCCTCCACATGATGCCCAATGTATAACTGATATTAAAATATTAAATCAAACTTAATGCCAGTAGCATGGAAAATTGTTGTGCAAAAAATTTAGTCTTACCTTTTCTCCCTCCCTGTTAATTAATTATTATGTTTAATTTATTTTTGCTCAACAGTTTTGCCATGCTACTGGCATTCATTTTGATTTAATATTTAATATCAGTTATATATATATAGTTAGTTTTTAAAAAAATTACTGCTTAAGATTAATTATAATAAATTAATGAATTACAGTTTAAGCTAAAGTTGTTGCTTTTTCTCTTTGTTTTTCTTGTAAGTTATTATATCTTAAGGCGCCTCCGTAGCCAGGTGGGCAGGAGCAGCAGTGCGTAGCACACACTTCTTGATTAGACCAGGGTTCGAGTCCGTGACAAAGAAATACGGAGGATGCGGAAAGGTCAGGGAATGACCACCGCATATCCCCGGAGCAATATGGCCTTAGTTGCTAATGCTCCTAAAAACCAAATAACAACAACAACATTACATCTTAATGATTTTAAGTTGTATCATATTTACTAGTGTGGCTCTATACTTAGTATTTTATTAAAAGTTAGCAGGAGCTGCTGGCTCCTTTGATTTTTATAAGAGTTCTTTTAAGAATGTGTAGTATCCTTACTGAATATTCATATAGTCATTAAAAATTTAGCAGCTTATATATTTATTCAAGTTTTTATTTATTTATTAACTTATTGTGTGCTTTCGTTCTGATTTTAGTTGAACAAATGGCAGATTATGATCAACTGGGCAGTTGCAGTGTATAAAAAAAAGTATAATATTTTTTGGAGAACACCAATGCCAGAAATCTCATTAATTACTTGCCTGGTTTAGTTTGTTTACTTCAAATTTTTATATACCTATCTAATGTGTTTTTATAATTAAAAAATATAAAAAATGATTTTGTTTACTTTAAAAATAGCTGATATGTTGGAGAAAGCTGCTGGCTCCTTTGATTTTTATAAGAGTTCTTTTAAGAATGTGTAGTTTCCTTACTGAATATTCATATAGTCATTAAAAATTTAGTAGCTTATATATTTATTCAAGTTTTTATTTATTTATTAACTTATTGTGTGCTTTCGTTCTGATTTTAGTTGAACAAAATAATGGATAGACTATTAAGGTTAGGTGGAGGAATTACTGGACTTGGTCAGGTAATGGTTGTCTGTCTACTTTATATAACTAAATAATTGTTGTTAAGACTGCATGCATCATTTGATTTAAATGATATTCATGTTGTGTGAGGGGCATTATGTTTGATTAATTGAATTTCAAAAATTAAAAGCATGATGCCACATATTTGCACAGTTTATCTATCCCAAGAGTGGAAAATGGGTTTGTACACAATAGCATGTTCATTTCACTATTGTATTAATGTAACTTTTCAGATGTGCTCTGGGATGCCATTATCAAATCAAACTGTTATGCTGTAGAAGTGGCAGGATTCATTTACATCTTGCCTCAGATGAGTTCAGTTATTTCTGTAGCATACCAGTTTATCTTGATAACAGAATCTCAGAGCAGATCACAAATGTTGATATTAATGCAGTTTTATTTAGTGAATTGAACATGTCATTATTTAGGAAACCCTACACAAAGGCACTTCCACTCATATCAAAAAACTATTTAATTTTGCAAATACACATGTATTTGTAAAATTAAAGTAAAAAATTCAGAGCTACAGGGCTCAATAACTTCCATGATTTTTTAATATATTGAAAAGTAAGAGATTACCTGAATCGTGGAATGCTTCCGATCAATTCTCTCCCATATGTGACGAATAAAATAAGATGAAAAAAGGTGAAAAAAAAAAAAACAAATTAATGAATTCCCTCACTCATAGATACGACCAAATCCGATCCGCAGCAGAATCGAAAGCCGAGAGCCCCAACCCAACCCCAAAATACATCAAACCACCGCAGCAAGCCCATGAGTGTGAAAAGACATTGTGTCATAATAAATAGTTAAAACTGCTTCTGATAATAAATAATTAAAATCACAATTAAAAAGATTAAAAACTATTAAAATTAAATGGATTAAAAGTTACGATTTTGGATGAATGCCCAAATTTAAACGAAATGCACAGCTGTTTTCCTTCCTTAAGCAGACCACGCTTTTCAGTTGATTGCCATGTTCACAGGATGGGAATATTGCGAAGTGTTTGTGTGTGTATTTGACTCTGAAATATAGAGAGATTATTTATATTGGCACATGTGCAAAAAAGACCAGAAATCCGAAATTAGATAAGGACATCGCACATTGATAGAATTTTTGTGTAGTTACATTTCAAGATTTTCAGCGAACAATAATTTTATGTAATTGTGTTGTATATTTAAAATTACCTCTTCATTGAATAGGAATACATGACCATCATTGACCGCATGAAAGGCTAACTCTGGTGCGTTTGTGCGCCACATGCGGACAGAAGCAGCATGTTGCTTGACACATAACTCTAATGTGCAACGAGTGGAATCCTCGTACGATGAATCACACTGACTAGACGAAATCTTGTAATACCTGTGCTGAGCAAGATGGAAAAATTGTATGATTTTTTAATATATTATGGAGCTTCTGCATGGGCCTGGCTATAATTTTGAATTCAGTCTTTCTAAAGAGTTTATTAAGCTGCCTTACCATTGTTCAATTCAACGTACGGTATGGGAATAAAGTGTTTTATTGATATTATTAATGGGTATCATATTTGCTGTTTTATTTTTAGCCTGAACCTGATTTGATTTATAATGGAGTGAAGATAGCCTCTATTTATTATGGATAAAACTGTAGTTATTATGGATAAATACAATATTCCTGTACTTTTTTGGACAGGTTAAACTTCATAAACCTGGTTTTCCCATACGCCCTATTGTATCATACAAAAATTCAGCGTTTTCACACTTAGCTACTCACTTATACAACATCATTAAACCATTTAGACAGTTGATTAGGTTTGGCATAAAAAATTATGACACTTTATTTAATAGTATTAAAGATATTACGCTTGGCATTCATGATAAATTATTTTCATTAGATGTTACCTCTTTGTACACCAATGTAAACGTGGACTACGCTCTCGACGTAGTTTGGGAACTGTTAAACAAAGGTTCTATTGCGATAAATCACACTAAATTAATCAAAAAATAAATTTTTAAATTAATTAAACTTCTTGAAGCTAACTATTTTGCATTTAAAGAGACAATATACAAACAGGTTTTCGGTTTACCGATGGGTTTGAACCTGAGCGGTCTTATAACAGAAATCTATCTTGCCAATATCGAGGACATTCATTTAATACCATTTATTCTCCTCATTACTTACTTTGGGAGATATATTGATGATATACTTGTTATAACAGATCACAACATTCTACAGGTATTCAATAATATTCACACGAGACTACATTATACACGGGAGGAGGAACAGATAGAAACAAAAGCCTTAAATTTCTTAAATTTCACCCTCACACGTGACATGCAAAAAATCCAAGTTAGCATTTACTGAAATCCCACCAATTCAGGGATGTACCTGCATTATCACCGAAGTTATCATCCATTCACGTATAAGAGATCTATTATATTTAACCAGTTTTTCAACGCTTACAAATATTCCACATCTGAACCCACCTTACACTTAGAAATTGTTACACTGACCGATAGGTTTTTAAATAGAGGCTATCCTCACTCCGTTATAAATCAAATCAGGTTACAGGCTAAAAATAAAACAGAAATATGATACCCATTAATAATACCAATAAAACACACTATTTCCATACCGTATGTTGAACAGTGGTACAGGCAGCTCAATAAACTCTTTAGAAATACTGAATTCAAAATTATAGCCAGGCCCATGCAGAAGCTCCATAGTATATTAAAAAATCATGCAATTCTTCCATCTTGCTTGGCACAGGTAAATGATCTTGTGTACAAGATTTTGTGTAGTCGGTGTGATTCATTGTACGAGGGTTCCACTTGTTGCACGTTAGAGTTACATGTCAAGTAACATGCTGCTTCTGTCCTCATGTCGTGTGCAAACTCGTTGGAGTTGGCCTTTCATGCGGTCAATGATGGTCACGTATTCCTATTCAATGAAGCAGTAATTTTAAATATACAACACAATTACATAAAATTCTTGATCACTGAAACACTTGAAATTACACGAAAAATTCTATCCAAGTGCAGCAGCCTTATTTAATTTCGGATTTCTGGTCTTTTTTGTGCATGTGCCAATAATATAAATAATCTCTCTATATTTCGGAGTCAAATATGCACACAAACACTTCGCGATATTCCCATCCTGTGAAACACGGTGATCAACTGAAAAGTGTGGTCTGCTTAAGGAAGGGAAACAGCTGTGCATTTCGTTTAAATTTGAGTATTCATCCAAAATCGTAACTTTTTTCCGTTTAATTTTAATAGTTTTTAACCTTTTTTAATTGTGATTTTAATAGTGATTTTAATTATTTATTATCAGAAGCAGTTTTAACTAATTATTATGACACAATGTCTTCTCGCACTTCATGGTCTTGCTGCGGTGGTTTGATGTGTTTCGCGGTCCGGTTGGGGCTTTCGATTCCGTTGCGCATCGGATTTGGTCGTATCTCTATGAGTGAGGGAATTCGGTTTTTTTTTTCACCCCCACCTTCTTTCATCTTATTTTATTCGTCACATATGGGAGAGAATTGACTTGAAGCATTCCACAAAATAGATTGAGGTAATCTCTTACTTTTTATATAGTAAAGTAAAAGTCAAATCAATTATTAAAGTCAAAGTGGTCATTAATTAATACTACTCATTAAAAATTAATACCAGCATTAACTTTAAATGCATACATTTCTGCCTCTTTGACTATTAGTCTAAATGTGTCTCTCTGAATACTTTTACTTCTTTTTTTTTTTTTTTTTTTTTTATTTATAAAGAAAAGACCTAAAGCAGTTTTCAATCCTTGATTTGTGGCTGTCCCTTTGTGGGAAAACCAGGATATGAATTGTTCTGTAATCTTCTCTTACTGATTATAACAAGCTTAGTTCCCTTTTATTTGGGACTGGTTTGTGCTTTTCAATTTATTTGTGAACCTAGGGAGGGTTCTACATGTTATTTCAATCAGTAATTCTCAGATCACTGATTTGAAATATTTTTATTTAGCTTGGGATTTGACAAAACTGTGCATGAGCCTTGAATCTGAAGTCTGTTAGTATTGTTCTCTGGGCAATATCTTTTATGAGTGCCTCAAAGATATTTTATTGGAGGGGTTTTCAATCCAATAAAAAATGTTTGATTTACATTTTTTATTGGATCATATAGGGTAGTTATAAAGTATTATCCCCATTTAAAAAAAAAAAAAAAAAAAAATCTATAACTGAAATGTTTGGCCCCACCAAGGGGAATGATGTTTTTGATGTGAAAACATCTTTAGCGTCACCTAACAATGGAATGTAACAAATGCAAGACGAATTTGCACTGTTGTGGTCAAATATTTCACCACAGCAATGAGATGGAAATGCTTACTTCACTGCCAACTAGTCTTTTATTTGTATTTTTGTTCTAACAACATTTATTGTGATGACTTCCATTGATGCAGAACTTGCATTAATTCTGTCATAGTGCAATGGTAGGTGTATTTTTCTTCCTATATCTGTAAAGATAAATTGCAAGCTTGAAATAACAGATTTCTATGAATTTGTACTTCAAGTATTGCATTTATGGATATAGATGGTGGTCATAGTCCCATTGTATAATGTAACTGTAGGACCATATTTGGAATACTGAGTTCAAGTATGGAGACCTCATCTGAAAACAAGACATTGTGCTTCTTGAAAGGACCCAAAGATAGGAAACTTGCATGGTGAGTATATGAAGAAAGACTCAGATTATGTGGGCTACAGATCTTGGCAACCAAGCACCTCAGAGGTAACCTGATTGAGGTTGATAAAGTTCTGAGAGGGGTTAGTAAAATGAATGCAGATGGAATTTTCACTGTTCTAGAGAATTCCAGAACACGGGCATAAATTCAAATTACAGGGGAATAGGTTTAGACTAGATTCTAGGAAGTTTCCTTTTAGCCAGTGAGTCATTGATTGCTGTAACAGGTTTTTGTGTACCATTCAAGTAAAATTCTTTTGTCTGAAATACTAACCACGTCTTTACAGCTGCTTTAAATTCTTGCAATGTTGAATCAGTGTGGTGTGAAAAAAGCACTGGGAAAGGGAAAATGAGAGTGGGTGTGTGTGTTATAGGCCTAATGATTCTCATGAGTACAACAAACAGCTGTGCAGAGAAGTAGAGTGGGATCAGTAAATCAAAATGTATTATAATGGGGGATTTTAACTTTCCAGATATTGACTGGAACTTGTGGGTTGGTCACTCACAACATTAGCAAATCTTTTGTGAATTTATTGGATGACTGTTTTCTGTAGCAACATGTTCAAGAGGCAACCAGAGGGAATAACACTCTTGATCTGATTATCAGCAGTGATTATTTGTGCATTAAGAATTTGCATATAAAGGAACCACTGGGTGACAGTGATCACAGTGTACTGATGTGGGATTTACTGAAAGATGTAACTACCATCAAGGGTAAAAGGAAGAGCTTTTGCTTTCATAAAGGTGACTACAGTGGTCTCAGACAGTTTTTAAATTCTATACAGTGAGATAAACTGATGATATTACCAACGGTGAAGTCTAAATGGGAAGCCTTCAAATGGAGACTACAGCAGGCCCCCGTTATAATGTGGTTCGCTTTACGCTGATTCGCTATAACACTGTTCTTATATTATAACCCGTATCTGACTATAACGCTGTCACAGATCACTATAACACTCTTTTACAGATTGCATTTTTGGCATATTTAGCAAAATCATTTCATTTAATGGAGTCGATAACTTGAAAATGAATAGCAAAACAGCATTAAAACGTTTCCCATGCCGATTTGAGAAATTTTTCCATGCTCGGTGAAATTTTCTCACATGCTAATTTAATTGCAGTACAGTGACTTGTTATGTAGTTCCGAGATCAACATTTTAAAAAATGATCAAGTATATTGCTTGTAATATTTGCGTTATATGCATTTATCCGAAGTCTAGTCATCACTCAGTACAGTATTAGACATTGTGCGACAGTTTACTTGAACATTGTATCATAATTAATGCAGCCAATGCAGTTACATTTTCGAAGAGCTAATAATGGCCGATAAGAATGAAAAGGCAACAACGTCTGGCGCAGTACGAAGATTATAAATGTAAGAAAAAGACTGAATTTGAAAATTAAATTAGACATTTTGAAGCAAATCGATTCCGGTCAACGACAAGCGGATGTGTGCCATAATTTAGCTGTAAGAACAATTATAAAAAAATAAAGAATTAATTTTAGCAGCAGGAAAGATAGCTGTTTCACTGCAAGCAACTAGGACTAGGCCGGCTATTAGGATTGAAATGGGAAGACTTTAACTAATTTTATTGAAGATAATATTCCAATGCAGAATTCAGTTAAGTTAAATATTTAAAAAAAAAAAAAAAAGAGAGAGAGAGAGAAATAGATTAGCCAATATGATGATCTGAAGAAAACTCACCTAAAAAAAAAAATAAAATGTGGAACCATTTAAAACTGGTAAGGGCTGGTTGAATAGATTTAAAATCCAGGGAGAAGCCGCTAGTGCAAATCAACGAGCCGAAACTTTCAAAAAAGAACTTATTAAAATTATTGTAGAGGGGTATTATGTGTTATACTTCTCAACAAGTTTTTAACATAGATGAAGCAGAACTTTTGTGGAAACGAATGCCTAAAAAAAGTTTCATATTGAAAGAATAAAAAACATGCCAGGTTTCAAAGCGGCGAAGGACTTTATTGTTGGGTGGTAACGCTGCGGGAGATTTAAAATTAATACCCCTTTTAGTTTATTTGGAAGAGGGCCAATGTTCAACCCAAAATCAACACATTTTTCATGATTAAATTCATCAATTCAATTAAAATCAAATAAATTCATTATTTTAATTGGAATTTTAAATTTACTTTTGATACATAAGTAGTTACCACATAATTATATACATATGTAATGCAGAATATTTTATATGTACAAATATTTGAATATTAAATATTTTGACCGACATTTGTGCATCTTTTCACTACCATTTATTATTGATTAGGAAATATCCTATGGCACTTACCGCAACTCACAAATACATATGTTACCTCATGGGAATCCGGTGCTCGCTTAGTGCGGATTCACTTAGCGCTCTGTTTTTCCGGAACGAATTATCAGCGTTAAGCAGGGGGTCACCTATACTAGGCTTTCCATACCAATTAAGAAATACTGTTCAAGGTTTAGGCCTAAGTAGATGTCAGATGAATTAATGAGGCTCATAGTAGAGAAGAAAAATGCATGGGACGCATATAAATTATCAGGCAACACAGAAGCCTCAGATATAAGCTAGTCAGTAATCAAGTCATAAAGGCAGTTAGGGAAGCGAAGGAAGATTACGAGAAATCTCTGGTAAAGGAAAAGAAAAACAGCAAATAGTTCTTTACTTATATAAACTCTAGAAGGAAAGGGATGAATCAGATTTCTCCACTTAACATAGATGGTTTGACTATTGTCTGTTTTTTAACAGAATAGAATCATCCAAATGTACATAGGAAAACAAAGGTATACTAGACAAATACAAGCAGGCGTTCCACAAGGAGGAGTCCTGTCCGGAATTCTTTTCACTGCTATCATCTACCCACTAATACACAATAGAACAGATATGATATCATATGCAGATGATTTAAAGATCTTCACAAAAATAAATTTGACCGATGAAGCCAAAAACGCCACAGTAACCATCAACAAGACCTTATCAAAAGTACAGCAGTACCTCACGAATTTTGACCTGCAAATGAACCCTGAGAAATCTGCCATCATGATATTTTCACTTAAACCCATATCAACCATAATTCAGCCTGCGATTGATGGAGTCCCAATCCCCTGCATTGAAAAGCAAAGAGATCTGGGTGTAATCTTCGACAGAAAATTATGATTCCATCACCATATGGAAGAACTCTGTGCTAAATTCAACAAGAAACGGTGGGTTGCCAAGCAGCACTTGCTACACATTTACAATACAAACCTGATAGAAATGTATATCAGGATGATGATTTTTGGAAGTGTACTGTATGGAGTAGAGTTGTGGGGCTCAGCTGCAGACACCACAATTAAACCATTAAAAGCCGCTGAATACTGGCTCCTGAAGTGGGCAACCTGGAAGTGTCATCTCCCACCACAGCAGCGCACAACACCGATGGCCAACACGCTGAATTTAACCAGGTTTTCAGCATTAATGCACGAGAGAAGACTCAACTTCACCGTAAAAATGATTGCCGGGAGAGTCTCAGCACCCAACATTTGGGACACCGTGGGCTGGCGGATTCCCCAACCAGGTCTCCTCTCCACTCCCAAGCTTCTTGCTCTTCCTTCGAGACTACATTTGAAAGATCGGTTCCTCCCTTATCAGAAGCTCTATCTGGTTCAATCCCTGGATGCTGACTTATTTAAAATCATAGATGATAAAAAGTATAGACGGATCATCCTAGATCTGCACGTGGTCTCCAGAACTACCAACTGATCTCAGATCGTTATGGCGGGGCAAGAGACTCGCAGAAAACTGGACTCGAGGAAAATCTTTTGTTATCACAATTTGTTATTTTTGTTATTTTGTATTAGTTTTCCTTTCAAGTCAATGTTATCTGCTATGAGTACTTTTTTTTAGTATAATTCACCTATAATTAATCTGTACAATTCCTTTATCTCTGCCGCTTGTTAACCCCTGGCATGGTGCCGTGAAGGTATTGTATGGTCGTGGTACCTGCATGTACCAGTGAACTGTACAATAAAGATCTTATTTATTGATGGTCATGCTCATGTAGCTGATAAACTGAATGAGTATTTTGCATCTATGTTCACACAAGGAGTTATTTAAGAAGGGGAATGCCAGAAGTTTATCAAACTCTAACAGGGAGCTAATTGATTTTGTAATAACCGAGAGCTGTTGTTGTTTGTTTGTTATTTTTTTTTTTACGAGCATTAGCAACTAAGGCCATATTGCTCCGGGGATATGCGGCAGTCATTCCCTGACCATTCCGCATCCTCTGTATTTGGTGGTCACAGGCTCGAACCCTGGTCTAATCAAGAAGCGTGTGCTACGCACTGCTGCTCCTGCCCACCTGGCTATGGAGGCCCTTAACTGAGAGCAAAGTGGAGCAGAAATTGTTGAAGAGTTAAACATAAGGAATCGGAGTTAAATATCTGTTGTCTTGAAAATGTTCGTTAAGCTTTGTTTCTTTCTGATGCTTAAGATTTTCTTTTCGATAGGAAATAACTTCAAATAATTGTAAATATATTGGCATTAATTCATGCCCTTCTAACCTTAAGAATGTGACTTTTAATTCATATACGATTTTCTACTTGGCATTTAAGTTGACCTTAAAATTAAACAATTTTATAGTGCTTGAAAGGTTGACTTATATACAAGAATATATGGTAGTTGGCTGGTATTCACTTAGTGCAACTCCTTAATGTAATGGCCACCAGCCCTTACCTAATTTCCACATAGCTGCAAGGTCTTCAAAAATGGGTATTCTCTCATTCCATTTCAGCTCATAGATTATTGTGTAGTTTACTTTTCTGATGTGTGATTTCAAGTCCTTTTGCCTGAAAATTATATGCATAGTATCAGAGTTAGACCAGTGGTTAGTGGAATATTGAAAACTACAGTGCCAGAATAAATTATCAAAACAGGATTTTCTTTGGATAAGGAATGATGATTGAATGGGTCCAAAATAGTTAATCAGCATTTGTGTAACTGTTTTTGGTACTTTCATGTGCAAGGCTGTGTTACGGTGGCTAGGAGCAGAACAGGTGCATGTATACCAATGCTAGGATTATAGTTGATAAATTTGATGAGCTTGAAGTGCTAGTCAAGACATCAAAGGCAGATATTGTTGCGATATCAGAGACATTGTGTCACACAGACATAAGCAGTGCAGAACTGGAATTTGGGGGAGTACAATGTGTACAGAAATGATAGACAGGACAGGAAGGGGGGAGGGTTATGCTGTTAGTTAAGAAACACATAAAATCTAAGGAAGTGCATCCAATTGATGTGGGTGGACAATGCAATAATGAGTCTCTTTGGTTGTGACATATTTGGTGTGGAAAGGAAAAATGAAAGTACCTGTGTGTTATAGGCCTAATGAATCTGACGAATATAAAGAGCAATTGTGCAGAGAAATAGTGGGCCAGTAAATTAGAGTGTCTTATAATGGGGGATTTTAACTTTCCAGATATTGACTGGAACTTGTGGGTTGGTCACTCGCACACTAGCAAGACTTTTGTGGATTTATTGGATGACTATTTTCTATAGCAGTTTTCAAGAGGCAACCAGAGGGAGTAATACTCTTGATCTGATTATCAGTAGTGATTCTTCATGCATTAAGAATCTGCAGATAAAGGAACCACTGGGCGACAGTGATCACAATGTATTGATGTGGCAATTATTTAAAGATGTAACTACCATCAAGGCTAAAGGGAAGGGCTTTTGCTTTCGTAAAAGTGACTACAGAGGTCTCAGACAGTTTTTAAATTCTGTACAGTAGAATCAATTGATGTTACCAACAGTGAATTCTAAATGGGAAGCCTTCAGGGACTTAATTTTGGAGGCTACTAGGCTTTTCATTCCAACTAAGAAATACTGTTCAAGGTTTAGGCCTAAATGGATGTCAGATGAATTAATGAAGCTAGTGGCATAGAAGAAGAATGTAGTAGTAGAAGTAGTGGCATGTGACGCAAGAAAGCAGCAAGTGTATGATCTTATGCAGCATCAGCCAAAAAAAAAAAAAAAAAAAAAAAAAAAAATCACACCATTCCCTCCAAATGCCTGTTCAGTTCCTCCTTAAATTTATTTAACCTATCAACTTCCACAACGGCAGATGGAAGTTTGTTCCAGCAATTAACCATCCACTGGCTAAAGGCAAATTTCCGCTCATCTTTTCTACATCTGTCTTTTCTTAATTTGAATTTATGCCCCCTTAGGTTCGTAATCTGAACAAGTGGAAGGATCCCATCAGAATTCAGCATGCTCAACCCATTCAAGGCCTTATACACCTCAGTCAGATCACCGTGCAGGTGCCTAGTCTACAGCCACTGCAATTTGCAGAACTTAAGGCTCTCTTGGTAAGAGGATCCCTTCATTCCCCTCACCAGTCTTGTTGCCCTTCTCTGTCCACACTCAAGCAAATCTACATCCTTCCTAAAATGAGGCCTCCAGACCTGTACTCAAGGCGTGGCCTGACCATTGCCTTATACAGTGGGACAATCACCTCCTTTTCCTATATATCATTGACAAAACCTCATGACCTGCCCTCGCAGCCGTTCGGCATTGCTCAGAAAACTTCATATCTGACTGCACAATTACTCCCAGGTCTTTTTCATTTTCTACCACCTTAAGTGTAGTACCACACAGTTGGTATGTTTCTCTGGGGTTACTTCTACCCCCAATGCAGTACTTTGCATTTGTCAAGGTTAAACTTCAGTTGCCACTTCTTAGCCCATCTGCCCAAATTTCTAGATCCTGTTGCAGTAGCACACTGCCATTACTGTCCATTAACAACCCTGCCAACCTTTGTATCATCTGCAAACTTCGACACTAAGCCTGATATACCTTCATCGATATCATTGATAAATATACAAAACAACAGTGGACCCAACACCGAACCCTGTGGGACTCCACTAATAACATTAGTCCACGAAGAGCAGCACCCATTGATTACCACACTCTGTCTTCTCCCACTCAACTATCCTTTTATCCATTGTAGCAACTTACCCTTAATACCATTCTGCTCAAATTTGTACAATAGTCTTCCATGTATGGGATGCATATAAAGTATCAAACGATAAAGAAGCCTATGGTAGGTATAAACTAGTCTGTAATCAAGTCACAAACGAGGTTAGACAGGCAAAGGCAGCTTATGAGAAATCTCTGGCAAAGGATGCAAAGAAAAACAGTAAGGAGTTCCTTACTTATGTAAACTCTAGAAAGAAAGGGATCAATCAGATTGGACCAATTAACATAGATGGGTTGACTATTGATGATCATTCTCAGGTAGCTGATAAACTGAATGAGTAGTTTGCATCTACATTCACACACGAGGAGTTATTCAATGAGGGGAGTGCCAGAAGTTTATCAAATGCTAACAGGGAGCTAAGTGATTTTGTAATAACTGGGAGCAAAGTGGGGGAGAAATTGTTGAAGTTAAACGTACGGAAGGCACCTGGGGTGGACAGGATCTATCCAGTTATATCAAACCCTTAGCCATAATTATGAGAGCTTCCTTGGACTCAGGGGAAGGTCCCCATGGACTGGAGGTGTGCAAATGTATCACCAATTCACAAAGGAGGTTTAAATGTTGACACAAGTAACTACAGACCTGTTAGTTTAACTTGTGTTCTGGGGAAAATAATGGAATCACTGGTTAAAGAAGCATTGCAGGATCATCCAAATAAGACTGCAGTAATAGTTAACACAGCATGGGTTTGTCAAAGGGAGGTCTTGTCTGACCAATTTGATTGCTTACTATGATGTGAGGCGCCTCCGTAGCCGGGTTCGAACCCGTGACCACTAAATACGGAGGATGCGGAAAGGTTAGGGAATGACCACCGCATATCCCCGGAGCAATATGGCCTTAGTTGCTAATGCTCCTAAAAACCAAATAACAAACAAACAAACTATGATGTGATCACAAAGGAACTGAATGCCAAAAATAATTTTGATATCATATACTTGGATTTCAGAAAAGCTTTTGATACTCTTGTACATGGAAGACTGTTGTACAAATTGGAGAGATATGGTATCAAGGGTAAGCTGCTACAATGAATAAAGGGATGATTGAGTGGGAGACAGTGGAGTGGTAATCAATGGACACTGCTCTTCGTGGACAAATGTTATTAGTGGAGTCCCTAGGGTTCGGTGCTGGGCCCATTGTTGTTTTGTATATTCATCAATGATATTGATGAAGGTATATCAGGTTTAATGTCCAAGTTTGCAGATGATACAGAGGTTGGCAGGGTTGTTAACGATAGTAATGACAGTATGCTATTATCTAGATCCAACTGGATCTAGATAAGTTAGGAAAATGGGCTGAGAAATGGCAACAGGAGTTTAACATTGACAAATGCAAAGTACTGCATATGGATAGCAATAACTGAAGAGAAACGAACAAACTGGGTGGTACTACACTCAGGGAAGTGGAAAATGAAAAAGACCTGGGGAGTAGTTATGCAGTCAAATATGAAGTTCGCAGAGGAGAGCAGATGGACTGCCAGGGCAGGTCATGGAGTCTTGTCAATGATATATAGGAATTTTGCTAGCAGGGACAGGGAGGTGATAATCCCGTTATACAAGGCAATGGTTAGGCCACACCAGTGCTGTGTACAGGTCTGGAGGACTCATTTTAGGAAGGATGTAGCATTACTAGAACGAGTACAAAGAACAACACGATTGGTGAGGTGAACAAAGGAGTGCTCTTACCAAGAAAGGCTTAAATTCTGCAAATTTCAGCGCCTGGAGAGTAGGCACCTGCGAGGTGATCTGAGATGGGTTGAGCAGGCTGAATGCTGATGGGATTCTTCGTATTGCTTAGACTAAGAACCTGAGGGGTCACAGTTTCAAGTTGAGAAAGATAGTTGTAGAATAGATGTGCAGAAATTTGCCTTTAACCAGTGGGTAGTTGATTGGTGGAACAGGTTTCCATTTTTTGTTGTGTAAGCTAATAGCCTAAATAAATTTAAGGCTTGAGCTGTACAGGCATTTGGAACGAATGGAGGGATGAAATGGGAGGGGTTTTTTTTGGCTGATGCTGCATAAGCTTGCTTTCTTGCATTGTATGCCTCTACTAATGCTAATATCATGCTGAAAAGTGCTTTGGATGTACACTGTTCAACCAAAACATTGACCACCTGTCTAATCGTGGGTTTTTCTTCCTTTTGCCAACACCACTGCCACATAGTAGGGCATGTACTCCATTAGGCCTTTGAACAGTGTAGGAGGTATGTTGTACTACCATGTCACCAGGATTGCATCCGTAGATTTTTAATAGTCTACAGTGGAGGGTTCAAACGGCAGCTCTGTCAACTCACATATTTCCAGAGATTTTCTGTGATATTCATATCTGGGGAATTTGGCGGCCAAGAAAGCACCTGGAAGTCACGTTCACGTTCGGCAAATCGAGTGGGTAAAGTACCTGCCTGGCAACCCAAAGGTCGCGGGTTCGATTCCCGCCTCGGGCTTGGATCAAAGTACTGCAAAAACCTTGGGAGGTGCAATATGGCCACAGAAGCCGATGCACCAACAACTACCAAATGAAATCAAATCAAATCATGTTCGGCAAATCACTCTTTAACAATACCAGTAATGTGGAAGGCTGCATTATCCTGCTGGAACACACCTGTGCCATCTGTGGAGACAGTCACCATGAAGGAGTGTACCAGATCAGCCACAATGGATAGGTATGTTTTTATATTCGGAGTGCAGTCTAGGAGTACATGAGCTTCAAGTGATTCCCAGGAAAACATCCCATACCAAAACACTGCTGCATCTGCCAGTTTCTGTTGGAACAGATTATAGAAGTGATTCCGTTCTGCATTTTGTCAATGACCCTCCATTTGACATTCACATTTTTAGCATTAGCATTAGTAGAGGCATTTGATGCAAGAAAGCAAGCTTATGCAGCATCAGCCAAAAAAAAAAAAAAAAAAAAAACCACTTCCACTTCACCCCTCTATTCGTTCAAAATACCTGTCCAGCTGAGCCTTAAACTTATTTAGGCTATCAACTTCCACGACAAGGGATGGAAGTCTGTTCCACCAACCAACCACCCGCTGGCTAAAGGCAAATTTCCGCACATCTATCCTACATCTGTCTTTCTTCAATTTGAATTTATACCCTCTCGGGTGATTATTCTGAGCGAGAGGAAGAATCCCATCAGCATTGAGCATGCTCAAACCATTCAAGGCTTTATACACCTCTATCAGATCACTTCACTGGTGCCTAGTCTCCAGACACTGTAATTTGCAAAACTTAAGCCTTTCTTCGTAAGCGCACCCCTTTGTTCCATTCACTAATCTTGTTGCCCTTCTCTGTACTCGTTCCAGCAGCTCTACATCCTTCTTGAAATGAGGCCTCCAGACCTGTATACAGTACTCTAGGTGTGGCCTGACCATTGCCTTATACAAGGGAATAATCACCTCCTTATCCCTGCTAGAAAAATTCCTATATATCATTGACAATACACCATGAGCTATTCTTGCAGCCCGTCTGCACTGCTCGGAGATCTTCATATCTGCCTGCACAACCACCCCCAGGTCCCTTTCATTCTCTACCGCTGTCAGTGTAGTACCACAGAGTTGATACGTTGCTCTGGGGTTGCTGTTTCCCATGTGTAGTACTTTACATTTGTCAATGTTAAACTTCATTTGCCACCTCTCAGCCCATCTGGTCAACCTTTCCAGATCCTGTTGCAGCAGCATAGTGTCAGTAGTGTCCTTGACAACCCTGCCTACCTTTGTATCGTCTGCAAACTTCGACATTAAGCTTGATATACCCTCATCAATATCATTTATGAATACAGAAAACAATAATGGACCCAACACTGAGCCCTGAGGGACTCCACTAATAACATTAGTCCACAACGAGCAGTGTCCACTGATTACCACTCTCTGTCTTCTCCCCCTCAGCCACCCCTTTATCCACAGCAGCAATTTGCCTCCAATGCCACACTGCTCCAATTTGTGCAGCAGTCTTCCATGAGCAATAGTATCAAAAGCCTTTCTAAGATCCAAGTATATAATATCAAAGTTATTCCCTGCATCCAGTTCCTTTGTGACTGCATCATAGTATCCAATCAAATTGGTCAGGCAAGACTTCTCCTTAACAAAACCATGCTGTGTCCGAGCTATAACTGAAGTCTTGTCTAAATGATCCTGCAGTGCTTCTTTAACTAGTGCCTCCATTAATTTTCCTGGAACAGAAGTTAAACTCACAGGTCTATAATTACTTGTGTCAGCCTTTGATCCTCCTTTGTGAATTGGGGTGACATTTGCACATCTCCAGTCTGTGGATACCTCCCATGAGTCCAAGGAAGCTCTCATAATTATGGCTAAGGGTTTGCTTACTTCCTTTGCTGCCTCCTTTAATATAACTGGATAGATCCCATCCACCCTGGGTGCCTTTCTTTTGTTTATCTTCAACAATTTCTCCTCCACTTCACTCTCAGTTATTACAAGATTCTCTAGCTTACTGCTAGAGTTGAATACACCTCTGGCTTTCCCCTCGCTAAATAACTCCTCATGTGTGAATGTCGATGCAAAATATTCATTTAGTTTGTTAGCTACCTGAGCAGGATCATCAACAGTTGACCCATCGATAGACCAATCAAGTAGACCAATCAGATTCATCCCCTTCCATCTAGAGTTTACATAAGTAAAGAACTCTTTCCTATTTTTCTTTGCATCCCTTGCCAAAGATTTCTCGTAATCTACCTTCGCCTGCCTAACCTCCTTTGTAACTTGGTTACAGATCAACTTGTATCTATCATAGGCTTCTGTGTCATGTGTTAATTTGTATGTATCCCATGCATATTTCTTCTCTGCCATATGCCTCATCAGTTCATCTGACATCCACTTAGGCCTAAACCTTGAATAATATTTCTTAGTTGGTATGTAAAGCCTAGTAGCTTCCAAGATAAGTTCTTTGAATGCTTCCCATTTTGCATTTGCTGTTGGTAACATCATCAGTTGGTCCCACTGTATAGAATTTAAATAGTGTCTCAGTCCATCTTAGTCGCCTTTACGAAAGCAATAACCCTTCCCTTTACCCCTAATGGTAGTTACCTCTTTGAGTAAATCCCACTTCAGCACACTGTGATCACTGCCACCTAGTGGTTCATTTATCTGCAGATTCTTAATGCATGAAGAATCACTGCTGGTAATCCAATCAAGAGTATTCTTCCTTCTAGTTGCCTCCTGAACATGCTGATGTAGAAAACAATCATCCAGTAAATCCACAAAAGCCTTGCTAGTGTGTGAGTGACCAGCCCCCAAATTCCAGTCAATATCTGGGAAATTAAAATCTCCCATTATAAGACTCTGATTTACTGGTCCTCTCTATTTCCGTGTACAGTATTTTATTATACTCGTCAGAGTCATTAGGCCTATAGCACACTCGTCTCAATTTTGATCTCCCAATGCTTATGTCACACCAAACTGACTCGACACTGCACTGTCCAGCGATGTCCACTGGCTTCACTTCCTTGGATTGTATGTATTTCTTAACTAATAGCATAACCCCTCCTCCCTTCCTATCCAGTCTATCCTTTCTGTAGACGACTCCCCAAATTCCAGTCCTGCATTCCTTATATCTGTGTGACACCACGTCTCTGATATCCCAACAATATCTGCCTTTGATGCTTTGAGCAATACCTCAAATTCATCAAATTTATTTACTAAACTCCTAGCATTGGTGTACACGCAAGTATACATGCACCTATTTCTATTCTTAGCTACCCTAATACAACCCATGTGTTTACTTGTACCGCAATGACTCCCGGCAGTCTCTGAAATATCCTGCATCTTGTTTTTCAGGCTTCTGCTCATTCCAATAGAAGCAGTGCAAGAATCTCTTTCACCTCTGCCAGTGGCTACTGTTAATCTATTCATCTTTGTCTCCCCCCCAAGCTAGCAGTTTTCCGACCCACCTAACACTGCCTCGATAGCATCAGCAAATATTCTTGAACCCTTTCTATTTAAGTGTATCCTATCCCTGTAGAAGCAATCTTTCCTGTTAACAAGTACAGTCTAGGCCGAAAAAAATTCTACCCCTTGAGCCTTGCACAATCTTTCCAGGGCCGAATTGATCGACAAGGCTCTCATCATATACTCCCTCCTATCGTGTCTGGACAGAATTGCAGACACTTGGCATAGCAAGAAACATAATTTGTTGGCGGAAAAAAATAATATATGTATATCTTTGATGGTTCCGGATGCCATTCAGATGCAAACTTTAGGCATTGTTGATGAATGGCCATAAGCATGGGGTACCTTAACCGGGTTGTGCCTACTCTGCAGGTCCATGCGCAGGAGAGTTCATTGAATCATTGCCTTGTAAATACTGCTGGTCATTTCCTGGTTCAAGTCTGTGGTCAACCATTCCACCATTTTTTTGTCTATCAGCTTGCATAAGGTGAAACAGTGTATGTTCACTGTGACCATCAATGAGATATGGGTGCCTGCCCTTGGCCCAGTGACTGCTGCTCTGTCGCTATCCATTGACCCTTGGAACACCTTAATTACAGCACTCCACAAACAGCCCACAAGATTCACAGTTTCCCCAATACTGTCAATTCAACTGGTACCTGATAATCACCCCTTTTTTGAAGTCTGTCAGACCCTTGCTCATGTTGATCGGGAACTCAAGAATGGCCTTGTGCCACTAGGCAGGGAGGAATGGCAGATTAAAAAATGGGGAGGGGGTTCTAAAGTCTATTTTTATTACAGATTAGTATTTAAATAATTAATTTAATTGTTATTCTGCTTTAGTTTAAATATAAATAATTTTTTATGAGATTTTTAAACTTATTTTTTACTTGGTATTTCTTGATTCCTTGTTCTCTCTATCCCTCTTTTGTGCTAACTCTGTTGAACCAATCTAATTTATTATTTAGGCACCACCGCCCAGTGATGGCCCAGTGGTTGACACAGCAGAACAAGTCTATATCTCCTCTTTAGCTTTGCTGAAGGTATTTATTTAGTAGTGTTTTAAATTTACTTTGAATTACAGCAATATTTTAAATCATGATTAGGTTAACAGCTTTATAATAATAATTTTATTTATTGTTACAAGAAAAACAATTGACGAAGTATAGACATTTTAATTTATAGTCCTCAGAAGAAAAAAATTCCAACAAATAAAGGTGATAAAAGTGGCAAAATACATAAATCGTAATACAGAAGTAGGTTTAACTGCATACAAATATTAATCATGGCAATATAAATATTTAAAGGAAGAGAAATAAAGAATGCACATCATAATATTGTTTAAAACAGCAGATTATCAAAAGCCACAGCAATCATGGAGTAGTGCCCTATAGAAGTGAACTGAGGATTACACAGCATGTGAAGTTTTTCATTATCGGTTGCTTTGATAGTTACCACAGCTTCAGCACAGGTCTGATTCTCTCTTAATAATAAATTAATAACTAAACCATCAGGATGTGGGAGAAACAAAAATCCACAAGATTTTTTATTAATAAACAACACATCATTAGAATGCGATGTGTTTTTGGTTTGTGCTGGCATGCATAGTTGGCCATCTTTATTTCACCACGAGTGTAACCACATATTTTACTAGGAGCTTATCACATAGGTATTTTATTACTGAGTAAGAAGGAATGACGCTTTGCTACATCAAGGCAGAGCAACAGTGCCACTACAAATATAACATACTAAAATTTTGGAATGCTCTTTGGTGACTACTTAATTTCTAAGCATGTGTGCTTGCTAAGATCACAGGATATATTTTCATCTGAACCTTGTGCCTCGAGTAATTTTAAGAACAATGTATGTAATATTTCATTTACTTGTGAATATGATAAGGTCATCTATAAAATTCAGGAGCTTTCCTAAAATGAAATATTAACTCTTCAGTGCATTCCAAGAAACAGTGGAAAGAATGAATTTTTGCTACACAGATGGATGGAAGGAAGGGATCACTAAACTTGTTTTATGATTGTGTGTTTTGCTGTATTATTAACAAAAATCTTGAGTTGCAAACAAACCAGCAGGAAGATATAGCTTGTTTATTTAAACGTATTGTTAAATTGATCTATTGCTATAAATTTCTTCAGGGTGTTTCTATTAGTATTAGCAATGGCCACACGGTGCAAAGAAGCTTATGGCCTATGCTGCTCCAGCCAAAAGAATAAAATAATAATAAGAAGAAAATTTTAAAAAATAAATAATTAATAAAAGAAAAGGAAATGGACAACCTATGCATTTCCCTCCTAACTATCCAGCTGACCTTTTAATTTTCCCAAACTCTCAGCCTCGACTACCCATGTAATTAACTTATTCCAGTAATTTAACTCACTCCAGTAACTTGCTGGCTAAAATAAAACTTCCTGCAATTCAGTCTAAACATCTTCCCCATAACTTGAATTTATGGCCCCTAGTTTGCCAAGTTTGCAGACAATACGAAGGTTGGCAGGGTTGTTAAGGACATTAATGACAGTACGCTGCTGCAACAGGATCTAGAAAAGTTGATCATTTGCCACCTCTCAGCCCATCTCAGATGGGCTGAGAGGTGGCAAATGAAGTTTAACATTGACAAATGTAAAGTACTACATATGGGAAACAGCAACTAAGCTGTACTTGCTACCTGGAAGTCTAAAACGCTGATGGAACCGATATTCGGGTGACACTCAAGTCAAGTGGACCCAATTTCGGCGAAGTTCGGATGGACTGTGACAGCCAAATCCTCTGTTTGCACCTTCACAATGGTGGGACTGTTAGTAATCCTGGGTATAACCTCCATGCACAAGTACATGGTGGGTGACCACTCAGGTGTGAACCAACGTAAGCAGGGGTCGAGGTGTGGCGCCCACGCCACATGGAGGAATGCCACCCCTCTATGTTACCAGGCAGTACTAGGTGGTAGATGACTCATCAACCGGTGCAATAACACCACTTTGTTTATTGGAGGCTTGAAGTGGTAGAACCCAAGTTTAGTCTCTAGAGCTAAGTTCCAGTCAACCTTTCCCTATCTCTTCCATCATGCAGTATGATTGATGACTTTGAGGTTATGATGAACATTGTGGCGAGATCCAATATTTCTTACATTTCGAGGGTACAGCTCTAAAACTGTGTTCGTAGGCCGGCGGCTAGTTAGTACACCAGACCGAACCTATTGGTAACTCTCTAGGAGGCTTCCGGATCAGCTAGTGTATAATCTTGCTACCTCTACTCTGCCAGATAGTGACTGGAGGGAGTCTGAGTAGTGTGTATGCGGGGAGCATTGTCGAGGCCACACTATGTCAAGGATCTGGATATATTCTTACCATGTGTATGCCATATCCAAAAATTTCATTACTTCATACAGCATGTCCCACCCACTTTTTCTTACTATTGAATACACCATGAATTGCCAAACTAATAGAGCAAGCTTATCTGCGAAAAGATCTAAACCTCCCAAGCACTTCCTAATTCATTTCACAAATATACGTGGTCTCAATTCTAATCTCAACGATGTCCATTTCCACTTGCAGTCTGCCAAACCCCATGTACTTTTTCTGACAGAATCTCAGTTATCGGTTGATTCAACTACTGCTCATCTCAGATGCCCAAATTATTTGCTTTGATTCCTTTCACCTCAAAGGTGGTACTTGTGCATACGTCCATTCTGATATTCCCTGTCAGAGACTTGGTAATTTGGAATCTCCTCTCTCTTTGATCTTCTCTGGCTTAAAATCTCTCTTCCTCATTGTGTCAAATTCACTGTTGTCTCTGCCGTTCTCCCAACTCCACTAATCACTTGGAGTTCTTTGACTTCCTCTCTTTGTAACTTGACTTTCTCCAGTCCAACTTTCCTAACAGTGAGGTAATTTTGCTTGGTGATTTTAATGTTCACAACTCTAGCTGGCTTCTGTTTTCTAGTCACACCGACCCAGCTGGTCGAGATGCTGAGGCTTTTGCAATTACTAATGACCTAGCACAGATTGTTCATTTACCTACAAGAATACCGGACAATCCTAATCATACAGCCAATACGCTTGATCTTTTTCTCACAAACAACCCTTCTAAGTACACGGTCGAAGTGAGAGGTCCTTTAGGCACTTCAGATCACAACTTGGTGATTGTCTCTTCTCCAATGGAACCTTTATCTCATGGCTATTCCCAACCTCGTGTTGTTTGGCATTACAAGAATGCAAAATGGGATGACCTGCGAGACTTTTCTTCTTTTCCTTGGTCGGATTACTGTTTCAAAACTTCTGATGTCAACGTTTGCTCAGATCGTGTCAGTGAAATTATTCTTGCAGGAATGGAATCCTTTATCCCACACTCTACTTTAAAATCTCGTGCTTTATCTAAACTTTGGTTTTCCAATAAATGTGCTAAGGCTGTTCAAGAGAAGAATATTGCATATCGTAATTGGCTTGTTTCTAATTCTTCAGTTTCATTTTCTGCCTACACCAAAGCTCGCAGCAATTGTAAAGCAGTTATTAATCAGTCCAAACTAGAGTTTGAACAGGCTAAGAGTAGAAAACCTGCTTCTTGCCCTAATGGTAGCCGAGCATTCTGGTCTCTTTTCCAAAGCTATTCGCCGCAACTTTTGCCCATCTCTGCTCCCACCTCTATCCAAACCAGATGTTGTCACTTCAGCCAAGGATAAAGCTGACCTGCTAGCATCCCATTATTCTTCCAACTCATGTATTAATGATCTTGGTAAAACACCTCCCACCATTCCCAACACACTCCATTCAATGCCTCCTGTGGTCTTCTGTCAAAAGGATGTCAGAAGGATTTTGATGAATCTTGATTCTAAGAAAGCTCCAGGTCCCGATGGTATTTCTCCACTTGTTCTCAAAACCTGTGCTTCTGAACTTACTCATATTCTTTGCCGCCTTTTTTCACTTTCTTATTCCAAAGGTGTTTTTCCTTCTGCTTGGAAATTTGCTCATATCCAGCCAGTTCCTAAATAGGGTGACAAATCTCTCCCTTCCAGTTATCGTCCCATTGCAATTACTTCTACTCTTTCTAAAGTAATGGAGAAATCAATTAACCGCCAACTCTTAAACTACCTAGAAACCTTCCGTCTGATCAACGATCGCCAGTATGGATTCAGTCAGTGTCGATCCACTGGTGATATTCTGGCTTATGTTACCCATTTATGGACTAATTCAATGGAAAGGTTCGGTGAAACACAAGTAGTTGCTCTTGACATCTCAAAGGCTTTCGATCGTGTTTGGCATAATGGTCTTCTAAACAAGCTTCCATCTTATGGTTTGCCAATTTTTTTTTAGTAATTGGTTATCCAGTTTTCTCTCTGATCGCTCACTGAGGGTGATGGTTGATGGCTCTCTGTCTTCTAACTTCTCCACTAATGCCCTTGTCCCCCAAGGTTCAGTTCTTTCCCCCACTCTTTTCCTCTTGTATATTAATTACCTTCTTCCATTGACTGGAAATCCTATCCATAGTTTTGCCGATGATAGCACTTTGCTTTCCACTTTCCATTTTGAAAAACCTTGTCCTGCTGAATCAGCTTCAACTTCTCGAAAATCTGCTACCAGTTCCTTAAATGCCGATCTTCAGGTAATTTTCCAGTGGGGCAAAGACAACTTAGTTGATTTCAACCCTTCTAAAACTCAGTCTTGTCTTATATATCACAAAAAGGATTCTTCTTCTCTTATGCTTATCTTTAGTGACACTCCAATTTCTAGGCAAAAGGATATATCTCTTTTGGGGATTACCCCGACTTCTAATCTCTCTTGGCACAAGCACATTACAAATATTGCTTTTCTGCATCTAAAAAACTTGGTTTTCTCTTTCGCTCTCGGCCTTACTTTTCTTCCAAACAGCTGCTCACTCTGTATAAATCGCAGATCCGCCCCGCCATGGAATATTATTCCCACATCTTGGGTGTGCCCCCAAAACCTCTCTCAGGCTGCCTTGATTCCATTCAGAAGAGGGGAGTTAGGTTAATTAATGACTCCTCTCCAAAAGAGTCTCTCCATTCGCTGTCTCATAGATGTACTGTTTCTGCTGCATACCTCTTCTACAGATACTTCCCTGGGCACTGTTCTTCTGAATTGGCTTCTATAATTCCCGCTATCACTTTCAAAACAGTCTGAACCCGTGCCGCCACCAGCCAACATCCATTTACTGTCCAACTTCAAACTCACAGAACCAACTTTTCATCTTCCTCATTTATTCATTCAACTGCCGTTTTCTGGAACAACCTTCCTTCATACGTATTTACTGAAAATTACAGTCTACAGAAGTTCAAGTGCAATGTCAACAAATATCTTCTTTCGTCTTCTCAACCTCCAACCCAAGCACGTACTAAGTACTATAAGTTCTAATACCTCTCGTGTTTGGGATTTACATAAAAAAAAAAAAAAAAGCGCAACCGTAGAGTGACGTATCAACTCTGTGGTACTACACTGACAGTGGTAGAGAACAAAAAGGATCTGGGGGTAATTGTGCAGGCAGATATGAAGTTTTCTGAGCTGTGCAGACGGTCTGCAAGAGTAGCTCATAGTTTCTTGTCAATGATATACAGGAATTTTTCTAGCAGGGATACTCCTTATATAAGGCAATGTATACAGGGCTGGAGGCCTCATTTTAAGAAGGATGCAGAGCTGTTGGAATGAGTACAGAGAAGGGCAACAAGATTAGTGAATGGAACAAATGGTTGCTCTTACGAAGAAAGGCTTAAATTTTGCAAATTACAGTGTCTGGAGACTAGGCACCTGCGAGGTGATCTGATTGAGGTGTATATAGCCTTGAATGGTTTGAGCATGCTCAACGCTGATGGAATTCTTCCTTTTGCTCAGAATAATCATTTGAGAGGGCATAAATTCAAATTGAGAAAAGACAGATGTAGGATAGATGTGCGGAAGTTTGCCTTTAGCCAACGGGTGGTTGGTTGGTGGAACAGACTTCCATCCTTTGTTGTGGAAGTTGATAGCCCTAAATAAATTTAAGGCTGAGCTGGACAGGTACTTGGAGTGAATGGAGGGATGAAATGGGAGTGTGCTTTTTTTTTTTTTTTTTTTGTTGATGCTGCATAAGCTTGCTTTCTTGCATCATATGCCTATGCTAATGCTAAATCATGCTGTGTATCCTTAAGAATTCCATTTCTATCTAAATGATCCTGATTTCCAACCTTCATCATTGCTTTCATGATTTTTCCATACTATTGAAGTTAAACTGACTGGTCAGTAATTTCCCTCTTCACTCTTAGAACTGCCCTAATGTATTGAAGATACACTGACACGTTTGCAATCCAACCGAACCACTTCTGAGTCCAATGATCCTGTCATAATTAGCCTCAATGGTTCAGTGCACTCAATTGCTGCCTCCCTTAAGATTATAGGGTAGATGCCATCAACCCTATGAGCCCTACTGGCCTGTAGCCTTGAAAGTTTTTTCATTAAATAATCATGTGAAATTTCAACATCATTAATTACATATTTTTAATCTTCACTCCCTTAATTTCTCTTTGATATAAAGGGTTTTTATTCTGTAAATGCAAAGTAACTGTTGAGTTCATCTGCAACATCAGCTGGGATATCTAATACTATCCCATGTCCATTACATAAGGGTCCGATCTAGTTTGTCATCCTCTTCTTTGCATTTGTATATGTGAAGAATTCCTTATCCCCACTCTTTGCGAGTAGTTTCTCATAATCTGCCTTTGCCAGCCTAACCTTTTCTTTGGCTATTACAGATTAATTTGTAGCTGTTATAGGCTTCAGTACTTTTTATTGTTCTGTAACTTTTCCATGCCATCACTTTTCTGTTCAAGTTATATAGCAACTTCGTTATTCATACAACTTGGAATCCTCTTCACGGAGTATTTTTTTAATGGTATATGCGCATTCAAGGTTTCTGTGATTAATGTTTTAAAGGTATACCGTAATTCAATTATATTCTCTCTTCCGATATCTACCCAGTTAATAGAGGCCATGTATCACCTTAAGGCATCGTAATTTCCTTTTCTGAAATTATTCCCCATTCCTTTGCCTTTAACTACTGCTACCTCTCTCTTCATTGTCCACCATAGAACTCTGTGATCACTTCCTGCTACTGGTTATTGTACTGTCAGCCCTATTATGTCATCTGGTTCATGGGTGATGATGAGATCTAGAATATTCTTTTCCCTAGTTGATTTAAAAATTTTTCTCCCCAACGTAGAGTTTCCTTTCCATTTGCTCCAATCAATTAGAGGCAAATTAAAATCACCCATAATAAGACATTGAAACTTACTTGCCCATTCCATTTGCATGGCAGAAGCCCTCAGCCCTGATGACAGCAGCACGCCGTTGAGGCATTGACAAAATCAATTTCCGAAAATAATCAACTGATAGTTCGTGGTTCCAAACATGAATTATGACTTCCTGAAGTTCACAAAGGGTCTTTGGTTTCTTTCTGGCACTGCAGATTCCACGCGATGCCAACAGTTCTCTCTAGGATTCAGATACGGGCTGTTTCCTGGCCAGTTAAGAGTTGTAATGGACCATTCTTCCAACCATTTTTTCACCTGTAACAAAATGTAAACACATTACTGTTGAACTTTTAATGCAGAAATGAAGCTAACATAACTACAGAAGTGCCTATTTACACTTTTCGCCCGATGACAAGGAGCAGAGTTATCCTGAAAGATGCAGTTACTTGGCAGGTTGAAATGGTCTCTAATGGTTGACAGCAATTTGCCTTCCAATATAGCCAAGTATTCATTGGCAGTTATGGAACCTTTTATAAACTGTGGGTGACCTCTGCGATATGAATGCATCCCCATATCATTTGGCTGGTAATTTCACTGTAGACACTATACAGTCTGGATGGTATTCTTCACCACATCTATGGCGAATCGTTTGTCTCCCATCAGTGCCATGCAGGTTGAATTTCTCTTCCGAGAAAATAACTGATTTCCACTGTTTGGTGGTGGTTGTTGTAATTTGGTTTTTAGGAGCATTAGCAACTAAGGCCATATTGCTCTGGGGATATGCGGTGGTCATTCCCTGACCTTTCCGCATCCTCCGTATTTGGTGGTCACAGGCTCGAACCCTGATCTAATCAAGAAGTGTGCGCTACCCACTGCTGCTCCTGCCCACCTGGCTACAGAGGTGCCCCACTGCTTGGAGGTTGATTTGACATGTTCCTTACACCAAATTAATCGGGCCTTTTTCATTTTTTGTGTGAGGAGGGACTTCTTCTTAGGACGACGGGCTACAAGTCCATTTTTGAAGAGGCATCTTCTGACTGTTACTGCACTTGCTACCACTTTTTGATTTTCTTAAATGACATCGATGAAGGGATAGTGGGTGTGATGTCTAAATTTGCAGATGATATAAAGATTAGAGTAGTTAATGATCACTGCCAAGCAGAGCAGAGTAACCTAGTAATTCTTTAGAGTAACCTAGATGGACTTCAGACTGAAGAACAGTGGCAGATATGCTTTAATTCACCAAAATGAAAGGTCTTATACATGGGGAACAGCAACCTCAAAATAACTTATACACTTGGTGGAGTTGAACTGAAGTCTGTAGTGGAAGAAAAACACCTTGGAGTTATGATACGGTCATAGAGCATTTTAGACAGGTTGCAAGGAAGGCCCATGGTGTTCTATCAATGATTTATTGAACATTTGCTAGTAGAGATAAGGACATCATAATCCCATTATATAAAGCTATTGTTAGACCACAGTTGGAAAACTGTGTTCAGGTATGAAGACTTCAGTGAAAAAAAAAAAAAAGACATCGAGCATCTTGAAAGGGTCCATAGATGGGTAACTTGCTTGGTGAGATTGGCAAAAGGGCATGCATGTGAGGAAAGGCTTTGAATATGTAGGTTGCACAGCTTGGAAATTTCCCTGACAATAGAGTCTTCTAATAAAACTAGATCACCTTTGACCAGAGCAATCTGCACATGTCTATTAAAATATATGTGACTAAGTGTGAAAACAATTCTTGGATTGAGGGGAAGTCCCATTGGACTGAAGATGTGTGATTGTATTTCCAATTCAAAAAGGTACATCAAAGAGCAACATGAGAATTACTGACTTGTTAGATTGACTTCTCTTCCAGGGAAAATAATGGAGTCACTGGTTAAGGAAGTAATGCAAGACAGTCTAGACCAGAATGCAATTATATTTATGACACAAAGGAATTGTGTCGTGCTATAGTATCTAAGACACAATGACCCAGTGCAAAAATAATTTTGTCATAAAATACTTAAATTTCTGAAATGCTTTTTGATACTGTTTGCATGTAAAAGACTACTGTACAAGTTGGAGTTGTGTGGCATTAAGGGCAAGTTACTGCTATAGAAAAAGTGATGGTTAAGTGGGAAAAGATCAATTTGTTATCACTGGACACTGTTCTTTGGAGCCCCCCAGGGCCCTTTGTCTTCAGTATTTATTAACGATATTGACAAAGACATATCAGGCCTGTTGTCTAGGTTTGTAGATGATACAAAGTTTGGCAGAGTAATAACCGTAATGGGTACTGCATATAGGTCTGGAAGTCATATTTGCAGAAGGATGTGAGTCTGTTGGAGCAGGTATAGAGAAGAGTAGTTAGATTAGTTGGGGGGGGGGGTACTTTTACCAGCAAAGACTTCAGTTCTGCAAATTGCAGCATCTGGAGGTTGGACACTGCGAGATCTCATTGAGTTTAACATGAAGGATTCGATTAGTGCTGATAGAATCCTTTCTCTTTCTCAGACAAAACTTTTAAGTTGATAAAGGAGCACACCATTCTGAAATCTTATTGTTTTATTGTTCTTAATCCAGTTTTTCCTTTATTGCTTTAACTTTTTTAAGCTTGTTTTATAATTTTTATATTTTATTTTTTAAATTTTGTATTTAATTATATATGTTTTATTTGTAATAAAATTCTTTTTTTTTTTTTTTTTTTTTTTTGTAGCATGCTCTCTTATAACAATATTACTCTTTTGTTTTTTACATTTAGAGCATCATTCATTATGAATTGGTTAAAAATGGTCAGCTCGTAAACTACTCTTATTATTATAAAGGGGTTTGATTTGAAAGGAAATAAGAAAGATGAGAAAATGCCATCAGCTGTTATCATGGTGGGGAAATTACACACACACATACAGTGAATTTTCCAAGAATTTTTAGCCCAAAAACATTCCTGTGTTTCCCTCACTTTCCGTGCCTCTTATAATTCATGTAGCTCACAATTAGATCTCTAGCAGTGCTTCTAGAAGTAGCAGGAGCATTGGGATACTTCCATATCATTAGAATTCATGGATCAGACTATATATATAAAATAGCGCTCTCTGTCAATATAAAGGACCCTTTTTTTTTTAGTCAGTCCATATTTCATAGAACAGAATTTATTTGAAATGCTTTGTTATGATATGAATTAAATATAAATTATGAATTTTTATCATGTTTCTCTTGAAAATACCACTAAATATATTGAAATCAATAATTTCAACCACATATTTTCTGTTTTGCTTTTTGTTTTAGATGTTAAAACATGGACGTGCTGGAGTTCCAATGGAAGTAATGGGCTTAATGCTTGGGGAATTTGTTGATGACTACACGGTCAGGGTCATTGATGTTTTTGCAATGCCCCAATCAGGAACTGTAAGTATATGTGGACATCAAACCCTATAATTTCAAATTAATGGCTTTAGTTATTATGCTGTGAACACTTTTACAGTTTTCTGACAGTTGAATTTCTCATTCAACTATTCTTTTTGTTTTTTATGACTCAAGTTTTCTGATTTCATAGACCGAAAAACACAGGAAAAAAATTAATAACAAATTAAACTCTTTACATGATTTTAGTTTGTATACATGTTTTTTCAGAGCAACTTACTTTAGTACTTTTGTCCATTTCAGCAGGTGATTAATGCAATGAAAATTTATAAATACAAATGGAGTGGATAAGCAGATATGTATATTTTCCATAGATAAACTGAGTCTCTCATACCGTAGCAGTATATTTCATAATCAGTTACGTGACTGCTTTCAGCAGCCATCTAATCTGGATTGACTGGTGAATGTTTAAGGCATAATTCTTTGTTTCAATCTTCTATATTTCATTTACCAGCTGACTTTTTGCAAGTTTGGAAGATAAGTGTCATCTAGTTTTCTTAAAATCCACATGTGCACTGAACTTCCCTATTCATCATGCATTTCAAAACTTCTTTAAATACCAACCTCCATCTCATACTGACTTTTAGACAGCTGAAGATTATATCCGATATCCAACTCTTTAGGTTTTTATTTATAATTCTTTTGATATTTTAATTTTATCACATTGAACACTGATGCAAGTGTTTTTTTTTCTGAATCTTATCAGTTTCAATTTTCATTCATTTTAATTCTTGTCCTTTAAGTTCATGAAACCACACAGATCAAGATGTATTATTCTTTATTGTTGTATTATCCAAGAGGTATTACACTTATTCTTGATGAACAGTATAAGTTTTACCTCCTGTGTGGCATTTCTGAGATTAATACATTAAATTCATACAGGGGAAAAAGAATATTCTTCACCTCACTTATTTTTTCCAATAAAGATTCAATTGATATTGAGAATTTTTGCATTAAGGAACAGTGGTCATAATTTATTAGTGTGGAACATCAGTAACATTTGCTAAATCAGTTGTTCAAAGAAATAATTTTAGAACTACTAATCCTTTTTATACTTATTCAAGGATTATTCAAAGCCTAGACAAAAATGGAGGATCACTGAATTGAAGTTAGTGAACTGAATAGAAAATACATATGTATAATGCATGTCTTGATGATATCAAGAGAAGTTGAACAATATAGCAAGTAAAAATTTATCTACAATAAAGTTATTTAGAGAGTAAAATATTCAAATCCATTATACCCATTTACAAATCTGTAATACTATGATATTACAGATTTGTAAATGGAAAGCTATCAGAGCCTTCCATCCACCATTTTGTTCTGTGCTATCCTATTCTCTGTTAGATTTAGGAGTGGTAGCAAATGCAGAGAATATCTAATTCTCTATTAGATACAGGAGTGGTAGCAAGTGCAGTAACAGAGGACTCCTCTTCAAAGATGGAATTGTAGCCCGTCATCCTAAGAAGCCCCTCCTCACACAAAAAATGAAAAAGGCCCAATTAATTTGGTGTAAGCAGCATGTCAAATGGACTCCCCGGGAAGCAGATATGACACTGACCTGTTGTATTACCTGCAAATAATGATTGCATGTGTTCATAGATTGAAACAATGTTGGGAGTTAACATGTTCAGTGTTGCCTACGTGCCTCCCACATCTCTCAGCAGCAGCAAGACAGTTATAGTGTGAGTAGTACGTATACAGTGTATCTGCATATGTATTGCCATATTTTACTTAGCATAGGATTGTTGAAATGTATAAGCAGAAGCAAAGGAAGTGTCTGAATTACCGTGATAATTTCTGCTATGTATATGGACAGATTACAACAAAAGCTCGGAGGAAGAATGGCTACAGCATTATAAATATGCACACTCTTTATACTTTGGTTGCAAGATTAGTGAACAGGACAAAACTTGGGCTCCTCATATGTACTGCACCACAAATCTGAGGACATGGGTAACTAAGAAAATTAAAAGCATACCCTTTGTTGTTCCTGTGGTGCAGTAAGAACCACATTGACAGTTGCTAATTCTGCATGACAAAAATATCAGAGATGCTCAGAAAAAGCATGCACAGCATCAAATTAGCATTAGCATTAGTAGAGGCATATGATGCAAGAAAGCAAGCTTATGCAGCATCAGCCAAAAAAATAAAAAAAAACCACTCCCATTTCACCCCTCCGTCTGTTCGAAATACCTGTCTAGCCGAGCCTTAAATTTATTTAGGCTATCAACTTCCACAACAAGGGATGGAAGTCTGTTCCACCAACCAACTACCCGCTGGCTAAAGGCAATTTATGCCCTCTCAGGTGATTATTCTGAGCAAGAGGAAGAATCCCATCAGCATTAAGCATACTCAAACCATTCAAGGCTTTATACACCTCTATCAGATTTCCTTGCCAGTGTCTACTCTCAAGACACTGTAATTTGCAAAACTTAAGCTTTTCTTCGTAAGAGCAACCCTTTGTTCCATTCACTAATCTTGTTGCCCTTCTCTGTACTCATTCCAGTTGAAATGAGGCCTCCAGACCTGTATGCAGTATTCAAGGTGTGACCTGACCATTCCCTTATACAAGGGAATAATCACCTCCTTATCCCTGCTAGAAAAATTCCTGTATATCATTGACAAGATACCATGAGCTGTTGCAGCCCGTCTGCACTGCTCAGAAAACTTCATATCTGCCTGCACAATTACTCCCAGGTCCTTTTCATTCTCTACCACTGTCAGTGTAGTACCACAAAGTTGATACGTTGCTCTGGGGTTACTGTTGCCCATATGTAGTACTTTAGTCCACGATGAGCAGTGTCCATTGATTACCACTCTCTGTCTTCTCCCCCTCAACCATCCCTTTATCCATAGCAGCAATTTGCCTCCAATGCCATACTGCTCCAATTTGTGCAGCAGTCTTCCATGTGCAACAGTATCAAAAGCCTTTCTAAGATCCAAATATATAATATCAAAGTTATTCTTTGCATCCAGTTCTTTTGTGACTGCATCATAGTATACAGTCAAATTGGTCAGGCAAGATTTTCCTTTAACAAAACCATGCTGTGTCTGAGCTATAACTGAAGTCTTGTCTAGATGATCCTGCAGTGCTTCTTTAAACAGTGCCTCCATTGATTTTCCTGGAACAGAAGTTAAACTCACAGGTCTATAATTACTTGTGTCAGCCTTTGATCCTCCTTTGTGAATTGGGGTCACATTTGCACATCTCCAGTCTATGAGTACCTCTCCTGAGTCCAAAGAAGCTCTCATAATTATGGCTAATGATTTGCTTACTTCCTTTGCTGCCTCCTTTAATATAACTGGATAGATCTCATCCACCCCGGGTGCCTTTTTTATGTTTATCCTCAACAATTTCTCCTCCACTTTCCTCTCAGTTATTACAAAATCATTGAGCTCACTGCCAGAGTTTATTTCACCTCTGGCATTCCCTACCTGAATAACTCCTCATGTGTGAATTTAGATGCAAAATACTCGTTTAGTTTGTTAGCCACCTGAGCAGGAACCTCAACTGTTGAACCGTCGATATCAAGTGGACCAATCTGATTCATTCCTTTCCTTCTAGAGTGTACATAGGTAAAGAACTCTTTTCTGTTTTTCTTTGCATCCTTTGCCAAGAATTTCTCATAATCTGCCTTTGCCTGCATAATCTCCTTTGTGACTTGATTACATACCAGCTTATATCTATCATGGGCTTCCATGTCACCCATTAATTTATATGTATCACATGCATTTTTCTTCTCTACCATGTCTCATTAGTTCATCTGACATCCATTTAGGCCTAAACCTTGAACAATATTTCTTAGTTGGTATGTAAAGCCTAGTAGCTTCCAAGATTTGAATGCTTCCCGTTTTGAATTTGCTGTTGGTAACATCATCAGTTGATCCCACTGTATAGAATTTAAATACTGTCTCAGACCATCGTAGTCGCTTCTGCAAAAGCAAAAACCCTTCCCTTTACCCCTGATGGTAGTTACCTCTTTGAATAAATCCCACTTCAGCACACTGTGATCACTGCCACCTAGCGGTTCCTTTATCTGCAGATTCTTAATGCATGAAGAATCACTACTGATAATCAGATCAAGAGTATTACTTCCTCTAGTTGCCTCCCAAACATGCTGATGTAGAAAACAATCATCCAATAAATCCAAAAAAGCCTTGCTAGTGTGTGAGTGACCAACCCACAAATTCCAGTCAGTATCTGGGAAATTGAAATCCCTCCATTATAAGGCTCTCTGATTTACTGGTCCACTCTATTTCCCTGTACAGTTTCTTATTATGCTCATCAGAGTCATTAGGCCTATAGCACACTCCTCTCAATTTTGATCTCCCAATGCTAATGTCACACCAAACTGACTCAACACTGCACTGTCAGCGATGTCGACTGGCTTCACTTCCTTGGATTTTATGTGTTTTTTAACTAATAGCATAACCCCTCCTCTCTTCCTATCCTGTCTATCCTTTCTGTACATATTGTACTCCCCAAATTCCAGTTCTGCATTCCTTATATCTGTATGACACCACGTCTCTGATATCCCAACAATATCTGCCTTTGATGTTCTGAGCAATACCTCAAATTCATCATCCTCAAATATCCTAACGTATCATCTGCAGTCAGGTTTGTTTCATACGTTGAAAATCTGCTAAAACCAGATTTCTAAAGTCAGGAAGGAAGCAGTAATGAATATATTGAGGATTCTTGTGTTGCACACTTTGCTGAACCATCCATTAATTGCTAAGAAGGTAACTACCAGAAAAGTACAGAAACATTTTACAAGTTATTCCCTTCAATTATTTTCAAGGGGATAACTTTTAAGGTACTAAATATTTCATTACAGGAACTCCTTGACTTAAGTAATACTCGACTTACGGAAATTTGGCTTTATGTAAGTTTTTGGCAGTCGGCATAAACTTAAAAAAATCGTGAAAATATATTTTGCAACTAGAGGGAGGAATACTCTTGATTTGATTATCAGCAGTGATTCTTCATGCATTAAGAATCTGCAGATAAATGAACCTTTAGGTGGCAGTGATCACAGTGTGCTGAAGTGGGATTTACTCAAAGAGGTAACTACCATTAGGGGTAAAGGGAAGGGTTATTGCTTTCGTAAAGGCGACTACGATGCACTGAGACAGTATTTAAATTCTATACAGTGGGACCAACTGATGATGTTACCAACAGTAAATGCAAAATGGGAAGCATTCAAAGAACTTATCTTGGAAGCTACTAGACTTTACATACCAACTAAGAAATATTGTTCAAGGTTTAGGCCTAAATGGATGTCAGATGAACTGATGAGGCATATGGCAGAGAAGAAACATGCATGGGATACATACAAATTAACACATGACACAGAAGCCTATGATAGATACAAGTTGATCTGTAACCAAGTTACAAAGGAGGTTAGGCAGGCGAAGGCAGATTACGAGAAATCTTTGGCAAGGGATGCAAAGAAAAACAGCAAAGAGTTCTTTACTTATGTAAACTCTAGAAGGAAGGGGATGAATCAGATTGGTCCACTTGATATCGATGGGTCAACTGTTGATGATCCTGCTCAGGTAGCTAACAAACTAAATGAATATTTTGCATCGACATTCACACATGAGGAGTTATTTAGCGAGGGGAAAGCCAGAGGTGTATTCAACTCTAGCAGTAAGCTAGAGAATCTTGTAATAACTGAGAGTAAAGTGGAGGAGAAATTGTTGAAGATAAACACAAGAAAGGCACCTGGTGTGGATGGGATCTATCCAGTTATATTAAAGGAGGCAGCAAAGGAAGTAAGCAAACCCTTAGCCCTAATTATGAGAGCTTCCTTGGACTCGGGGGAGGTACCCATAGACTGGAGATGTGCAAATGTGACCCCAATTCACAAAGGAGGATCAAAGGCTGACACAAGCAATTATAGACCTGTGAATTTAACTTCTGTTCCAGGAAAATTAATGGAGGCACTAGTTAAAGAAGCACTGCAGGATCATTTAGACAAGACTTCAGTTATAGCTCAGACATAGCATGGTTTTGTTAAGGGGAAGTCTTGCCTGACCAATTTGATTGGATACTATGATGCAGTCACAAAGGAACTGGATGCAGGGAATAACTTTGATATTATATACTTGGATCTTAGAAAGGCTTTTGATACTGTTGCACATGGAAGACTGCTGCACAAATTGGAGCAGTGTAACATTGGAGGCAAATTGCTGCTGTGGGTAAAGGGGTGGCTGAGGGGGAGAAGACAGAGAGTGGTAATCAATGGACACTGCTCGTCGTGGACTAATGTTATTAGTGGAGTCCCTCAGGGCTCAGTGTTAGGTCCATTATTGTTTTCTGTATTCATAAATGATATTGATGATGGTATATCAAGCTTAATGTCGAAGTTTGCAGACGATACAAAGGTAGGCAGGGTTGTCAAGGACACTACTGACACTATGCTGCTGCAACAGGATCTGGAAAGGATGAGCAGATGGTGGCAAATGAAGTTTAACATTGACAAATGTAAAGTACTACACATGTGAAACAGCAACCCCAGAGCAACGTATCAACTCTGCGGTATTACACTGACAGTGGTAGAGAATGAAAGGGACCTGGGGGTGGTTGTGCAGGCAGATATGAAGTTCTCTGAGCAGTGCAGACGGGCTGCAAGAGTAGCTCATGGTGTATTGTCAATGATATATAGGAATTTTTCTAGCAGGGATAAGGTGATTATTCCCTTGTATAACGCAATGGTCAGGCCACACCTAGAGTACTGTATACAGGCCTGGAGGCCTCATTTCAAGAAGGATGTAGAGCTGCTGGAACGAGTACAGAGAAGGGCAACAAGATTAGTGAATGGAACAAAGGTTTGCTCTTACGAAGAAAGGCTTAAGATTTGCAAATTACAGTGTCTGGAGACTAAGCACCAGCGAGGTGATCTGATAGAGGTGTATAAAGCATTGAATGGTTTGAGCATGCTCAATGCTGATGGGATTCTTCCTCTCGCTCAGAATAATCACCTGAGAGGGCATAAATTCAAATTGAGGAAAGACAGATGTAGGATAGACGTGCGGAAATTTGCCTTTAGCCAGCGAGTGGTTGGTTGGTGGAACAGACTTCCATCCCTTGTCGTGGAAGTTGATAGCCTAAATAAGTTTAAGGCTCAGCTGGACAGGTATTTTGAACGAACAGAGGGGTGAAGTGGGAGTGGTTTTTTTTTTTTTTTTTGGCTGATGCTGCATAAGCTTGCTTTCTTGCATCAAATACCTCTACTAATGCTAATGCTAATCCTCTAGGAATAAATAGAGGTATTGTGAAAATATTGTAATGTGAATCCAATAACACATTTTTTTTTTTTTTTTTTTTTTTTGTAATTCGTTTCCAAGTCCTTGGAAGTTGAAAATTTTGCTATATTACTAAGCTATTTATGTCTCTAAAAGGTCATTTTTATAATAGAAACTGTACTACCCTTTCATTGTTATCATATGTTCCCATTGTAAGAATTAATTTTGAACGCGTTTGTGATATTTTTCTAAAGCACGTTTCTGGAGATCACAACCATAAAACAAAAACGATTTGCACTTTCCAGTTTATTGGGCTTTTCTGTTAGTGCATCTAATTATAAACGGGTAATAAACTCGATCTTATTGCATTTGCAATAATACCGATAACTGAAATTGTGTGGGTTTTTAAGCTATTATGGCGAAATAAGTTCCCCTTCACTGAAATCTTCAATCGTATAAAAAACAAATTTTCAGAAACTTCTCTTCATTCCTATATTCATAATACAATGATGAAGGGAAAGCAAACGACGAAAAGTGCAATTGGTGGCAGTGCTAGGAAACGAAACAAAATTGATTTAGAAATGAAGATGAAAATGATTAGGAAGTACTTTTTTCTTTTTTTTTTTTTTTTTTTGGTAGTTGTTGGCGCATAGGCTTCTGTGGCCATAATGCACCTCCCAAGGTTTTTGCAGTACTTTGATCCAAGCCCGAGGCAGGAATCGAACCCGCAACCTTTGGGTTGCCAGGCAGGCACTTGACCCACCCAGCTAGCCTGGTTGGCTGATTAAGAAGTACGAGGCAGGACAAAAGTTTGTCATCTATTGCAAGGGAGTTAGGTCTTGCTGCTTCAACAGTGAATTCAGTAGAAGTTCAACTCTAATGTCAACAAATATCTTCTTTCTTCTCAATCTCCAACCCAAGCATGGTTCTAATTACTATAAGTTCTAATACCTCTCGTGTTTGGGGTTTTCATAAAAAAAAAAAAAAAAAAAAATTATATATATATATATATATATATATATATATATACTATTTTAAAGGACAGCGTGCTTATAAAAGAACATGTCAAAGGATCAATGCACTTAAGATCAACAGTGATAGCAAAACAGCGTTCACATGCTATATCGAAGATGGAACCACTGTTAATAAATAACATGGATGGAAAATCAGATTCAGAAGAAAGCGAGTGCCCCGAGCCTAATGACCATTCAAGCAAAAGCAACAAGTATTTATAAAAGATATTAAGGATAAGTATGGCGAACCCCAAGCTATGTTCATGGCAAGCAACAGGTGGTTTTATAGGTTCAAGCATCGCGCTGGTTTCCACAACGTTAAAGTATGCAGTGAAATCACTAGTGCCGATTCTGCAGCTGCAGAGAAATTTTGTAATGTGTTGGAAAAAAATTATTGATGAAGGCAGCTATTCAACATAGCAAATTAACATTGACGAGACTGCTCTGTATTGGGAAAAAAAAAAAAAAAAAAATGCCAGCTCGAACGTACATTGCCAAAGAGGAAAATACAATACCAGATTTCAAGGCGTCAAAAGATAGAGCCACGCTCTTGCTTGGGGCTAATGAGCAGGAAATTACAGATTAAAACCACTGCTTTTGTACCATTCTGGAAATCCTCGTGCATATAAGGGCATCAATAAAGCCACCCTACCCGCACATTTCCAATTGAACCAGAGAGCATGGATAACAATATCTCTCTCTTTGAGGATTGGTTTAAATGCTGATTCATTCCCGAGGTTGAAAGATATTGTAAAGACAACAACATTCCTTTCAAGAGTTTGCTTCGATTAGATAATGCTCCTGGACATCCTATGCATCTAGATGATTTCAATTTAAACATGAGAGTCATATTTCTACTGCCAAACACGACTTCACTCATCCAACTTATGGATCAGGGTATTATTTCGAATTTAAAAGCATACTATATACGCACAACATTTGCTCAGGCATTGTCTGCAGTAGACAGTGAGAAAAATTTTACGTTATTAATTTTACACATTATTAGTTTTACACATTTCATCCATCCTTTGCACATTTTTTTTTGTTATGTAAGACTCATGAATGGTGTTGCTTGGAGAGAGAGAGAGAGAGAGAGAGAGAGAGAGAGAGAGAGAGAGAGAGAGAGAGAGAGAGAGAGAGAGAGAGGGTTAAAACAAGTATATAAGGTACAAGTAATAAATATATAATTGTAATTAAACTTATAGTGGCCAAGTTTAGAGCTGGATGAGTAACACCCAGATTTGTCTTCCATTAAAAATCTAATGGACATTAATACAATGTAAAAAAAAAATAAATCAATCTGTTTATAATGAGCTTATTTCCAAAGGTGTTTGCTCTCTTCTTCAAGAGGAGTGTTTCCATTTACAATGGGTTTCCTCAGCCTACAAGTTATTTCTTGTTAGGAATTTTTTCCCGCTATAAAGTGCGGTTCAAGGTGTCTTGGTCGGTTAAGCCTCGGGCTGTCATGCACTCCCGTACTCCATCCATCCATGTCCTCCTAGGTCTTCCTCTTCTCCTTCTTCCAGGAGGTATCCATTCCGAGATAGCCTTTGGATATCTGTTTTCTTGCATCCGTTTTACATGTCCATACCATGTTAGACGCTTTTCTCTGATGGTGTCAATAATAGAGTGGTGTCAATAAAGGTGTTTGCTGCCTCTTTAATTTCATACTTAGTGTATGAGAGCATGGGAGGGCTGAGAAATTTTTTGTTTTTAATTATCAAAATCATGCTTATTACTTGGAAGCCTGAATCCAAAAAGGCCAGTGAAACCAATGGCCTTCTTGGATTCGGAAATTCAAGTTCAATTCAGTCATTAAATAAATCACATTAAAGTTTAAGTAGTCAGGATATACATATTTGCTTTATCCCAGAGATTCTGGACAAAGAATCAAGATTAATATACCATACAATACTATGCCACCTACCAATCCTCCATTGAATTGCAACTATGAAATCTAGTGATCTTTGATTATACCGAAACAATATGAAAACTAATCCATAGTATAAAACTGTGTAATAATAAAAATGCCTAGTGCAAAAATAAATTGAATAAATTATTATAGTTATAATTATTTATATTGGTTAATTATTTTTCAGTGAATATAATTTAATTTTTTTTAGGGTGTGAGTGTAGAAGCTGTTGATCCAGTATTTCAGGCCAAAATGCTTGATATGTTAAAGCAGACAGGAAGGTATGTTATTTTATTTGCAAATTAATGTACCAACCTAACTTATGCAAGCAAAATTTTTTGCTAAAACTGGGACTGATCTGCAAAAAAAAAAAATAAATAAAATAAAATAAAGTGGTTTTATTTTCTAATAAGTGTAGTTATTGTGACATCGTTGGGAATTTTGTTGATGTATTCGCTTATAGCCACTACAGAAAAGTAATTCTCTGGAATTTCTTATTTGTATATTGAGTTCTATAGAGTAAATAGTAATTTATCTCATCTTAATTTTCAATTAGAATAGCACTGAAAAATTTAGGAGAAAAAGCATTATGTTAATGAATTTTGTATCTGTGTGAGCTGTATTAGTGCACCACTTCATTTTGTACATTGCCGAAAAAAAGTTACTAAGTTTGCCAAATGCATCAGTGTCATGAGAAAAATTGCTATGAATTGCCTCAGTCTCATACTGTGAATAGCATAAGTTGAAGCATATGGCGAAAGAAAGCAATGTGCCTAGTCTCCAGGCGCTGCAATTTGCAGAAATTAAGCCTATCTTGGTACGAGCACTCCTTTCTTCCCCTCACTAATCTAGTTGCCCTTCTTTGTAGTCATTCTAGCAACAACTCTACATCCTTCCTAAAATGAGGCCTACAGTATTGAAGTACACATTATTCAAGGTGTGGCCTGACCATTGCCTTGTACAATGGGATAATCGACTCCTTATCCCTGCTAGAAAAATTCCTATATATCATTGACAAGCTCCATGACATGCTCTGGCAGCCCATCTGCACTGTCCAGCGAACTCCATATCTGACTGCACAATTATCCCCCCCCCCCAAGTTTTTTTTTTTTTTTGCTCTCCACTCCCCAGAGTGTAGTACCACACAGTTAGTACATTTCTCTTGTGTTACTGCTATCCATATCCAAATACTTTGCATTTGTCAATGTTAAACTTCAGTTGCCACTTCTCAGCCCATTTGCCCAACTTATCTAGATCCGGTTGCAGTAGCATACTGTCTTTACTGTCATTAACAACCCTGCCAACCTATGGATCATCTGCAAACTTCGACATTAAGCCTGATATACCTTCATAAGTATCATTGATGAATACACATAACAACAATGGGCCGAGCACCGAACCCTGTGGAACTCCACTAATAACACTAGTTCACGAATAGCAGTGTCCATTGATTAACACTCTGTCGTCTCCCACTCAGCCGTCCCTTTATCCATTGTAGCAATTTCCCCTTAATGCCATACTGCTCCAATTTGTACAGCAGTCTTCCATATGCAACAGTATCAAAAGCTTTCCTGAAATCAAAGTATATGATATCAAAATTATTTTTTGCATCCAGTTCCCTTATGACCAAATCATAGTATCCAATCAGATTGGTTAGACAAGACCTACCCTTAACAAACCTATGCTCTGTCTGAACTGTTACTGCAGTCTTGTCTAGATGATCCTGCAACTCCTCTTCTTTAACCAGTGACTCCATTATTTTCCCCGGAACACAAGTTAAACTAACAGGTTTATAGTTACTTGTGTCACCTTTTGAACAACCTTTGTGAATTGGGGATACATTTGCACACCTCCAGTTCAAGGAATCTCATAATAATGGCTAATGATTTGCTTACTTTCTTTGCTGTCTCCATTAATATATCTGGATAGATCCCATCCACCCCAGGTGCCTTCCTTTTAACTGCAACAATTTCTGCTCTCAGTTATTACAAAATCAATTAGCTCCTTGTTAGAGTTTGATAAACTTCTGGCATTCCCCTTCTTAAATAACTCCTCGTGTGAATGTAGATGCAAAATACTCATTCAGTTTATCAGCTACATGAGCATGGTCATCAATAGTCAAACCATCTATGTTAAGTGGAGAAATCTGATTCATCCCTTTCCTTCTAGAGTTTATATAAGTAAAGAACTATTTGCTGTTTTCCTTTTCCTTTACCAGAGATTTTTCGTAATCTGCCTTCGCTTCCCTAACTGCCTTTATGACTTGATTACAGACTAGCTTATATCTGCCATGGGCGTCTGTGTTGCCTGATAATTTATATGCATCCCATGCATTTTTCTTCTCTACTACGAGCCTCATTAATTCATTTGACGTCTATTTATGTCTTGAACAGTATTTCTTAATTGGTATGAAAAGCCTAGTAGTCTCCATTAAGTCCATGAAGGCTTCCCATTTAGACTTCACTGTTGGTAATATCATCAGTTTATCTCACTGTATAGAATTTAAAAACTCTGAGACCACTGTAGTCACCTTTACAAAAGCAAAAGCCCTTCCTTTTACCCTTGATGGTAGTTACATCTTTCAGTAAATCCCACATCAGTACACTATGATCACTGTCACCCAGTGGTTCCTTTATATGCAAATTCTTAATGCACAAATAATAACTTCTGATAATCGGATCAAGAGTATTATTCCCTCTGTTTGCCTCTCGAACATGTTGCTGTAGAAAACAGCCATCCAATAAATCCACAAAAGATTTGGTAGTGTTGTGAGTGTTCCAACCCACAAGTTCCAGTCAATATCTGGAAAGTTAAAATCCCCCATTATAACACATTTTGATTTACTGACCCCACTCTACTTCTCTGCACAGCTGTTTGTTGTACTCATGAGAGTCATTAGGCCTATAACACACACACCCACTCTCATTTTCCCTTTCCCAGTGCTTTTTTCACACCACACTGACTTAACATTGCATTGGCCTCCAATGTCAATTGGATGCACTTCCTTAGATTTTGTGCTTCTTAACTAACAGTATAACCCCTCCTCCCTTCCTGCCCTGTCTATCCTTTCTGTACACATTGTACTCTCCAGATTTCAATTCTGCACTGCTTAATGTGTGACACCACATCTCTGATATCCTAACAGTATCCACCTTTGATGTCTTGACCAGCACTTTTAACTCATCAAATATATTGACTATACTCGTAGCATTGGTGTATATGCAAGTATACATGGTGCCTCCGTAGCCAGGTGGGCAGGAGCAGCAGTGCGTAGCACACGCTTCTTGATTAGACCAGGGTTCGAGCCTGTGACCACCAAATACGGAGGATGCGGAAAGGTCAGGGAATGACCACCGCATATCCCCAGAGCAATACGGCCTTAGCATTAGCATTAGCAGTAGAGGCATTTGATGCAAGAAAGCAAGCTTATGCAGCATCAGCCAAAAAAAAAAAAAAAAAAAAAAAACCCACTTCCACTTCACCCCTCTGTTCGTTCAAAATACCTGTCCAGCTGAGCCTTAAACTTATTTAGGCTATCAACCTCCACCACAAGGGATGGCAGTCTGTTCCACCAACCAACCACCCGCTGGCTAAAGGCAAATTTCCGCACATCTATCCTACATCTGTCTTTCCTCAATTTGAATTTATGCCCTCTCAGGTGATTTTTCTGAGCTAGAGGAAGAATCCCATCAGCATTGAGCATGCTTAAACCATTCAAGGCTTTATACACCTCTATCAGATCACCTCGCTGGTGTGCCTAGTCTCCAGACACTGTAATTTGCAAAACTTAAGCCTTTCTTCGTAAGAGCACCCCTTTGTTCCATTCACTAATCTCGTTGCCCTTCTCTGTACTCGTTCCAGCAGCTCTACATCCTTCTTGAAATGAGGCCTCCAGACCTGTATACAGTACTCTAGGTGTGGCCTGACCATTGCCTTATACAATGGAATAATCACCTCCTTATCCCTACTGGAAAAATTCCTGTATATCATTGACAATACTCCATGAGCTACTCTTGCAGCCCGTCTGCACTGCTCAGAGAACTTCATATCTGCCTGCACAACCACCCCCAAGTCCCTTTCATTCTCTACCACTGTCAGTGTAGTACCACAGAGTTGATACGTTGCTCTGGGGTTGCTGTTTCCCATGTGTAGTACTTTACATTTGTCAATGTTAAACTTCATTTGCCACCTCTCAGCCCATCTGCTCAACCTTTCCAGATCCTGTTGCAGCAGCATAGTGTCAGTAGTGTCCTTCACAACCCTGCCAACCTTTGTATCATCTGCAAACTTGGACATTAAGCTTGATATACCATCATCAATATCATTTATAAATACAGAAAACAATAATGGATCCAACACTGAGCCCTGAGGGACTCCACTAATAACATTAGTCCACGATGAGCAGTGTCCATTGATTACCACTCTCTGTCTTCTCCCCCTCAACCACCCCTTTATCCATAGCAGCAATTTGCCTCCAATGTCACACTGCTCCAATTTGTGTAGCAGTCTTCCATGTGCAACAGTATCAAAAGCCTTTCTAAGATCCAAGTATATAATATCAAAGTTATTCCCTGCATCCAGTTCTTTTGTGACTGCATCATAGTATCCAATCAAGTTGGTCAGGCAAGACTTCCCCTTAACAAAACCATGCTGTGTCTGAGCTATAACTGAAGTCTTGTCTAAATGATCCTGCAGTGCTTCTTTAACCAGTGCCTCCATTAATTTTCCTGGAACAGAAGTTAAGCTCACAGGTCTATAATTACTTGTGTCAGCCTTTGATCCTCCTTTGTGAATTGGGGTCACATTTGCACATTTCCAGTCTATGGGTACCTCCCCTGAGTCCAAGGAAGCTCTCATAATTATGGCTAAGGGTTTGCTTACTTCCTTTGCTGCCTCCTTTAATATAACTGGATAGATCCCATCCACCCTGGGTGCCTTTCTTGTGTTTATCTTCAACAGTTGCTCCTCCACTTTACTCCCAGTTATTTCAAGATTCTGTAGCTTACTGCTAGAGTTGAATACACCTCTGGCATTCCCCTTGCTGAATAACTCCTCATGTGTGAATGTCGATGCAAAATATTCATTTAGTTTGTTAGCTACCTGAGCAGGATCATCAACAGTTGACCCATCAATATCAAGTGGACCAATCTGATTCATCCCCTTCCTTCTAGAGTTTACATAAGTAAAGAACTCTTTGCTGTTTTTCTTTGCATCCCTTGCCAAAGTTGCTAATGCTTCTAAAAACCAAATAACAAACAAACAAACAAGTAAGTATATATGCACTTGTTCCTACTCTTAGTTACTCTAACACAGTCCATGTATTTACTTGTTCCACTGTGACTACCAAAAGTCCTGCAAATCCCTTTGTGCCTTGTTGTGTTCCAGGCTGCTGCTGCTCATTCTAATACAAGCAGTGCAAGAATCACTTTCGCCTCTGCCTGCGGCCACTGTTAATCTTTTAGTCCCTGTTCCCCCCCCCCTTAACTAGCAGTTTTCTGACCCACCTAATACTGCCTCGATAGCATCAGCAAATATTCTTGCACCCTTTCTATTTAAGTGTACCCCATCCCTGTAGAAGCAATCTCTCCTGTTAACAAACACTGACCACACTGAAAAAAAATTCTAACCTTGAGCCTTGGACAGTCTCTCCAGGGCCGAATTGATTGACAAGCCTCTCATCATATACTCCCTATCGTGTCTGGACAGAATTGCATGCACTTTCAAATTCAATCCTAACTTGCAACTTTTTTTCAACATTGATCTGTACTTTAATTCAGGTTTAAGTACAGGTCAATGTACCTAAATATTGACCTGACTTAAACATTGATAGCTTACTCTTAAGATCATTAGTACCAATGTGTATAACAATATCACCCAAAGTGCCCTTAAAAGATGATATTTGCTCTACAACATAATCAACTTTTGCCCCTGGCAGACATACCCTGGTCCTGTTCGACCTATCCATTTTTGCATAATATATTCCCTGTCTCCTTGACAATAGATACACAGGAGTGAGCTCTGGCATTGAGTTGGGCAGTTGAGAGCTTAATGGGCCCCTCATTAATTTCTTTGAGGACATCTACCCTACATCTCAAACTCTGACACCCATCAGAACACTGAGTTGGCACCTAATTTCTTGACACTATAGGCACCTAGCACACACAAAGGCATCTTCCTCCTTGGCTAGATCATATCCTGTTCCAGAAATGTATGCACACATATTTTTTGAGACTGTGATACGTTGGAGGATTGCCCTCTTCATTTCTCCCCCCAGCCACAGCACTCCTGCTAATCTGTGATCGTTGTTTCGCAGCTCTTGTCTGGGTCATGATTTCCATTTAAATACAATTTAATTAACAATGAAATTTAATAAGATTAATAAATTTCATTGATTAATTGATAATACTATACTAAACTAACAGATTCCTAATACAGTGCTACATATTACGCTATTTTGTATCGACTACAACAATGGTGGCAAGTTCAACAATATTAGCGCCAATACTGGTACGAGCAGTGAGTTGTAACTTACAAAAATCACTAGTTAAATTTAAAAAATAAGCCAGCGAACACTACTAAGCCTGTTTAATATCTTTGTAGAACACAATGTAGTATGTTAATTAATGAAGAATACGGTAAAAATATCAAAACTACTTATCCCTTTTCAGCAGCCAAAAATCCACTACTTGTTCTCTTCTTCTCTTCCACTACCTCAATGCCCTAATAAATAGTACAGATCTAAAAGAAGCATATTGTTCTTTTATTCATAATGCATGCCACCTGAATAATACACTATTTCGGTGGCTGTTTTGATGTTTTATTAGCATCTTATGTAGTGCAGTAAGCATTAGATGAATATAATATGAAAAATGGTAAGGTAATAAAAGTTACTTTTAATATCCAAAAGTTAACAGTTTATTAGAATAATTCAAAGAAGAGAGACTTCCATACAATAAGAGAAATTATGTACTAGACATACCTGCCAATTCTCCAGATGGAGACTGTCTTTTTGACACCTTCAGTATCTCAGAATCCTAACATATTCATAGCAATGAACACTCCGGGTGTTCATTACAATGGCGAATCCATCTTTTTTTTTTTTTTTTTTTTTTACTTGATTTCGACCCTTCTCCATCTTTTTTGCAGAAAAGTAATAAAACAATGTTAAAATCAGAATTTTTTAAAAAATCTGCAAATTTTTTCTTATTAAGAAATATATCTGTATAAACATTTGAGAATAGTTTGTTGTAATTGTGTGGGTAAATTAAAAAAAGAAAAAAAGTCAGCAAGTTTTTCATTACTAATGCAAAACCTGCAGAATAAAAGAGAGAGAGAGAGAGAGAGAGAGAGAGAGAGAGAGAGAGAGAGAGAGAGAGAGAGAGAGAGAGAGAGAGAGAGAGCATCATCCCAGGGATGATGAGCCACATTGCCCAGGGACTACATGATATTTGCTGTACTTCTCATATCATTGAAGAGATTAAGAAATATTTTGCATTATTTAGTTTTTACCCCAATGCAAATATGAAAGAAGAAAGAATTGATGTATAATAGTCTCCTTGTACATAGCTATGAGCAAACTGGGTTTACGACTTAGTGCATTGATCTCATGTTGTGGAGGCACTTCATCTCAAGTTGCCTTGGTATTTATTTAGAGTGTATACCACTACCCATGCCTGGGTTTCGATCATTGTTGGGATTTTATCGGTGGAGAGGTAGGCATTGTGAAGAGAGAAATAACCCAATGACAAGATGTATCCACATGAGGTCTATGCACTAAGTAGCAAGCACCCAGTTTTCTCACAGCTATGTACAGAAAGTGACTATGCCTGGTATATACAATGATTTAGTATTAGCTGTATGGTGCAAAAAAGCACTGGACTTTTGCTGCACCAGTTAAAAAAAAAATTGTCAGCATAAATACACATGGAGTCCACGTCAGGTACACAATCTGTGTATTCCTCAAAATGTCATTGTTAGAAGCTGCTAATTTTAATTATATGGTATTTATGTTTATTTATAAAACTTTTATAAATTGTGACTCGATATTATTAAAGAAGTTTAAATCATCAATGTACAAAAAAAAAAAAGCAGTTTTGTGTATCATGCCCAACCTCAAAGTTCTTTCAGAAGATTCATATATACTGTCGTTTTCTTTATGATTAGGCCAGAAATGGTGGTTGGCTGGTACCATTCCCATCCTGGATTTGGCTGCTGGCTGTCTGGTGTAGATATCAATACACAACAGAGTTTTGAGGCATTATCGGAAAGAGCTGTGGCTGTAGTTGTTGATCCCATTCAGAGCGTAAAAGGGAAAGTTAGTATGATTTTTTAATGACTTCATATGATTGTTTTTATAATGTTTCTGAATAATTTTTTTTATTAATTTGCTTGTTTACTGTTGAAATTTAAGTTCAAGGATATTTCATTACTGGGCTTAATTTAATTTTAAGTGGCCTAAGTTAAATACAATAAAAATAACTTTTTACTACTGATATAATCCATTAAGATGAACTTTCCTGTACTGCTGGCACTATCTGTGCAATAACTGTCATAATTCAATCACTATATGGTCTTCTATAAACAAAGTATGGAATTATACCTTTCAGATATTTTCTTAAATATTTTCTGATAAAAGCAAATATTTGAATTTAAAATTCCCATTTTCAACACCACTGTTTCATCAGTAGTTAGAATTTTTCTACTTCTTCCTCTATCCTTTACATTTTAATTATTCTGGTAAACTGTCCTCTAACTAAGTATTTCTTAAATTTATTTTATTACTAAAAGAATTCAAGCTGTGTTAAAGGAGTGCATTAGTAGACATGAAGACAGTTCACACTAAAAACTAATTTTTCAGTATTTTGAGAGTAAAAGGGGTTTCTGTTCTGTGTTGAAGTTACAGAAGATCACATTTGGGGTAAAGTATTGAAGAGTCTGTTGCAAAGTTTAGCTGCATATAATTAATATAGGATAGTTGCTATTTATTAAAAAAAATTAAAATTGGCAATGGAATTATTTTTGATCAAAGTGGAGGAGATCAACAGGATTGGCAGATGGAATGAATAAGTGCTTTTGAATAATCTTTACAGTTATATGTGTAGGGTAGTAATTTTCTATGTGTTGGGGTAGTAATGAAACAGGCCTCGTTTTTTATTTTATTTATTATCGTTTTTTTAAAGTCGATATTTAAGTAAAATAAAGAAGAAATTATTACTCCTACATATTATAAAAGTGCAACAAAGCAAACAGAATTTATTTAAACAAATAATATTTTCTTGAAATAATTTTCAGTGAAATTCATTAGAATGAAATTTCAGTACAGCAAAATGATTTGTGCAGCCCTTAGAAATCTGTTATAGTGGGATTTTACTGTAGTTGAAATCAAATCAAAATTTGTAAGCTTTATATCTGTTTAGTTTCAGTCATGGAAAGAGTTTCCTACTCCTACCAAAGACTAGGTGCTAGAGTTCTAAGTTGCTAAATATTTTAAATTATGCAGCATCACTTGAGTGTGTAAGAATCTTCTATATGTGTAAAAGTCAGACACCACCAAGACAGCTTTTTTAAAGCTTACCGGCTTCTCTTCAGCTGGTTGATGGTCTCAAGTGCATGCTGAACTGTGAATAATGTATTTTCTCAAATCCAAGCAATGTATGGAGGTAAAACTTCTGTTTTAAAACATGTGTCGTTTTACATTTAATCCCTAGAATTGGACCATATTTGCTGTATGTAGCACAATACTATAAGATTGCAGGGAGTAGTCAATGCAGTATGGAAATCGTATCAAAATTTGTATGCCTTGCTCTGGTGATAACTTATAGAGACTACCTAATTTGATTTTTTTTTTTTTTTTTTTGTGGAACAGTGATTTTAAATGTTTCTCACCAACCACGTATTAAAATAAGACACGGAAACTGGAATTTTAAAAAAACTGTGTTTACTACTATATATTTACAATTAAAATAACTTTACAACTAAAAAGACTAAAATACATAATATATATATATATATACATCAAATAAAATACATTAAAATACCGGGTTAAGAGCGATAAAACCGACTGTAGCTTTCGAAGGCTCCTTCAGCAGTAGCTTCTTTGTACTGCGGTGCATCTTAAGTACCAGCAGGTTCACGGTCTAAATCACTTGTTTCATCGCCACGTGTTCTATTCTCCTGTGTACTGGGACCGGAAGTGGCTCGGGAGCGTGTCATATGAAATCGTTCATCCCTTCTGAGAATCATGGCCTTAAAGAGGGGATAAATCCGCAAACCTTTGTCTCTATTGATGTTCTCTGTCGAACTAATCCGCAAACTCTCGAGCCACTTCCGGTCCCAGAACCTATGCACCCGATCAGTGATGATAGCTTCATCTGGGGAGATCTTGTGTTGCTTCTCCCTAAAATGCTCGGCCATGGCGGACTTACCATAATCTGCATTCCTTATTGCCTTAGTGTGCTCCCCCAGGCGTTCTTGGTAAGTCCGCCATGGCCGAGCATTTTTGGGAGAAGCAACACCAGATCTCCCCGGGTGAAGCTATCATCACTGATCGGGCGCATAGGTTCTGGGACCGCAAGTGGCTTGAGAGTTTGCAGATTAGTTCGACAGAGAACATCAATAGAAACAAAGGTTTGCGGATTCATCCCCTCTTTGAGGCCACGATCCTCAGAAGGGATGAACGATTTCATATGATGCGCTCCTGAGCCGCTTCCGGTCCCAGTACACAGGAGAATAGAACACATGGCGATGAAACACGTGATTGAACCTGCTGGTACTTAAGATGCACCGCAGTACAAGGAAGCTACCGCTGAAGAAGAAGGCAGGAACCTTCGAAAGCTACGGTCGGTTTTATCGTTCTTAACCCGGTATTTTATTGTATTTATATATATATTTTATGTATTTTATCCTTTTTAGTTGTAAAGTTATTTTAATTGTAAATATATAGTAGTAAACACAGTTTTTTTTTTAAATTCCAGTTTCCGTGTCTTATTTTAATATGTGGTTGGTGAGAAACATTTAAAATCACTATGAATTTACCCAACCCCAGAGGCCTGTTTGAAGTGCTAGTACATTGCAACATTGGTGTACATGTGGGGGGGGGGGATAGATATCATCACAATCATTGAATTCTGCTGTACATCTTTTAAACTTTTTTTTTTTTTTTCCAAACAGATTCATAATTTTCCAAAGAATTTATATTTTATTGTAAAATATTACATTTTAGACATACCGTATTTCCCCATGTATAAGACGCACCTTAATTTTGGGGCCCAAAATTTGAAAAAAATGTATTACATAAAGTTATTGAACTCAAGTTTTATTCATCATAAAATTCATACAACTCATCATCACTGTCAAAACTCCCATCCATTAGCTTGTCCTCAGTTCCATCTATGCCATTTGAAATGCCACACTTCTTAAATAACTTGACAACGATCTCAATCTTGATATTATCCCAAGATCTTTTCACCCAGGTACAAACTTCTCCTATAGTTGGTTTCTTCACTCTTCCTGCTGGTGTCAAATTGTCCCCAGAAGACTTCATCCATTGGTTCCATTCGTCTCTCATGGCAGCTTTGAAGGATTTGTTAATGCTGACATCAAGTGGTTGGAGCTGGGATGTCAAGCCTCCAGGTATGACGGCAAGTTTTGTTTTTTGCTCTGCAGCAATCTTCTTTGTGTTTTTTGTTATGTGTGCCCTGAACTGATCAAGCACCAATAGGGTAGGTTTGCATAAGAGCCCACCTGGTCTCCTGCTCCAAACTTTCTCAAATCAGATCTTCATTCTATCCTGATCCATCCAACCCTTGTCATGAATGTGGACAATCACTTCTCGAGGAATGTCTTCTTTTGGCATTGTTTTGCGTTTGAAAATCAGCATAGGAGGCAGCTTGGTTCCATCGGACAACTGTATAATGGCTCTTTTCATGTCCACTTATCTTCACAGTTACAGTTTTCACCCCCTTCTTATCAACAGTTCTGTCACTTGGGACATCAAATTGAAGGGGGACTTCATCCATATTTGCAATCTGTCCCAACTCAAACTGATGTGTCTTCCGACATTGAATGACAAAACAATGAAATTCAAGGACCTTCTGCTCGTAGCTTTCAGGCATCTTTTGGGCAAGTCTGGTGCATGTACGCATGCTTAGTCCATTCCGTTTCATGAACCTAAAGCACCAATTGTGTCCTCCTTTGAAATCAGTAACTTCTTTTTCATCAGCAATTCTTCTTGCGTCATGCTGAACCATCTTTGTGGACACAGGAATTCCAATTGACCTTTGCTCTTCAATCCATATCTTCAATTCCCTCTCTAGATCAGGCCATTTTGCTGACTTGCTGCTCATGGCCTTCTTCTGCCGTGGCGTTTTCAGTAGGGTTTTTTCTTCCCGTAGCCAGTCTCAGATTGTTTTCTCAGTTGGAGGAGAACCAAACTTACGTTCAGCAGCAGCACGATTTCCATTCACTTTTGCAAACTGGATCACTTTTAACTTGAATTCAGCACTGTACGAAAATCTTTTCTGAGCATTTCTGGGCAGAATGTGGCAAAACGTAACCTAATATACCGGTAACAAGTGTGAAACAATGAGCGCAAAGACAACAAGCGCGAAAAAGCGGGAAATGCAAGTAAAAAAATCTACACCCACTGTATAAGACGCACCCAGTTTTTAGACCCCAAATTTTTCGAAAGAATGTGCATCTTATACATCGGGAAATACGGTATATTAACTTTAAAATTTATTTCATCTAAACTATTCATTCAAGAGAGAGTTACCAAGCACTGATAGACTAAAGAGTTTTGCATTTTAATATTTGTTAATTTTTAATATTAATTTTATTATATATATTTATAGAACTGCCCTTTTTGTTCTTTATACTATAGTATTATCATCTCCTCTCCCCCCCTTCCCTAAGCCCTTTTGGAATTTGTGGTACATTGTGATATTGTTTATCAAGAACTACCTGCTGAAAAGTTTTGCCACCCCCCCATAAAGAAATTGATATTTTCTTTACCCAACAACCACTTTATAATATGTACAGTTTACTGACACTATATACTCCAGCTTTTAGTGTTAACATTTACCTTAACTTAAACCATTGACCCCAGCTTTTTAGGTGTGGTTTTTTTTTTAATCAATGATTTTATAATTGTAGTAAAGGTGTGACAATGTTGCAGGTTGTTATAGATGCCTTCCGTTTGATAAATCCAAATATGATGGTACTAGGTCAGGAGCCCAGACAAACCACATCAAATTTGGGTCATCTCACCAAACCTTCCATTCAGGTTAGTGTATATTTATTAACAGAAACTAATTAAGATCAGGGATTTATTTTATAGGGTTTTTTTTTTTTTTTTTTTTTTGTCGTTGTTGTTGTTCATTTCATATTTTGTTTTTTAGAATACCAATAAAAAAATCTTTGTATTTATACTTCCCTCCAGCATGTATAGAACACTTCAGAAACAGAAATAATTATTAGATGAAAACTGATTTTCAGCATTTCACATTTATTTTGATATTGATTAGAATTGTGTTGTTATGTAAATAGTTAGAGCTTGATCATGAATCCTTATGGAATCACCGAATTTATATTAATTACTCTGTAGTCTGATTTTTGATCATATGTCAAAGTTTTCTCTCATTGGTATAGTTTAATGTACCAATTTGTATATTGGTATGGCTTAGCTATACTTGACCAGTGCTGGTAATAGCATACTAAAAATGACATTCCCAATTTCAGTGTAATTTAGCTATTATGCATGATTAGTTAATGATGATCATCAGTGCCATTTATTGTTCATTCTCGCCATTTTGTTTCTATGAGAAAATATTGTTAACCTAAAGAAAAAATAATGTGTACTTGCTGTTAAACAAAAGAAGAAATAATGTGTACTTGCTGTTAAACTAAAGAAGAAATAATGTGTACTTGCTGTTAAACTAAAGTAGAAATAATGTGTACTTGCTGTTAACCTAAAGAAGAAATAATGTGTACTTACTGCTATAAGAGGGCATAATTAATCTGTTATTGCACTACGAAAGAAAATGTGCATTTGTGAGAGAAAAGAAAATTTGCCTTCTTGGCATAGAAGTTCACTGTAAAACTAACTGTATAGGTACAACAGTGGTGTGTTCATATGTTAATGTTTTGCATGTAATCATATGTCACATCAATACAACAACAATGATGAAGTTCAGGTCAACATAGAAAAATGCATCTATATATAGGCAGAAAATAGTTTCGGGGTGAATGTCTCTTTTTTGGATCTCCCCGAAACTATTTTCTGCCTGTTTTGAAGAAATTTTTTGCAAGGTAAATTGGGTTAATAAAGGACTCAAGATAAATGGGGATTAACTGAATCACTTACAATTTGCATTTGATATCATTCTCTTTGCTAATGATCTAGAAGAATTGTAGCAAAACATTGAAGAATTGCAGCATGAAAGCAAGAAGTTCCTGTTTGGCGATTAATATCAAGAAAACACATGTTACGTTCCACAAATTTACCAGACCAAAGAAAATCATTGCTGATGGACAAGAATTTGAAGAAGTGGAGGTATGTTTACCTTGGACAAGAAATTTCAACAGATGGAAACATCATGATGGAAATTGAATGGCACATAAAATTGGGATGGCAAGCATTTGGAAAGCTTAATATAGTCTCCAAGACAAACTTGCCACTCTGTCTCAAAGGAAAAGTTTTTGATCAATGCATCCTTCCTGTCCTAACATGGTTGTGAAACATGGACATTGGATGCCAAAGCGTTACAAAAACCGAGGGTCACACAAAGAAGTATGGAGCACTTGATTTTGAACATAACCAAAAGAGACCAAAAAACATGTGCATGGATTCGCCAACAAACCAAAGTCTGTGAAATCATTGAAAGAACAAAGTGCTTAAAATGGAAATAGGCAGGTTACAAGAACAGACGGTAGATGACCAAATGAATTTTGTTATGGATACTGCTTGACACTAAACACCCAAGAAAAAGACCAAAGGTGAGGTGGCTGGAAGAAATTGTGAAATTTGCGGGTGTACAGTGACAGTGGAAAGCATAAGACTGCAGTTGCTGGAAACGTATTGAGGAAACTTTCATCCATTCATCATCTTCAACCATTGTTGAACCACATGCAGTGATTTGACAATGGTTGAAGAAGATGATGATGTATGAAATGAATAACGTAATTACTAGACTTTGTTAAATGTTTGGACGACAAAATTCAAAGGCTGTAAATTGGAGAGCCAATTATTGAAAAAATAGGTTTTAGCTGCATTTTGTTTCCTACGCTGATCATCCCTTTATTCACTGTAGTAATTTTCCCTTAATGCTAGATTACTCCAGTTATACAATAGTCACCCTTGTGAGACTTGAACCTGGAAGGTTGTAAGTATTAACTCCCTTCTCATCATAAAGTAGATGCATTGGTGTGGACACTTCAAGGGTGTTCTTGTCCAATATCTTCAGCATGGCAAGGTAAATGAAATATTGTTTTTTTTTTTTTTTTCTAGGCTTTGATACATGGATTAAATAGGCACTACTATTCCATATCTATTAATTACAGGAAGAATGAATTAGAGCAAAAGGTGAGTTAAATGCTGTTAATAATTATTAGTATTAGCCATGTAGTGCAAGGAAGCTAGTCTTTTGCTGCACCAGCCAAAAAAATAAATACATAAATAAAATATATTTAAAAAAAAAAAAAAATGTGATTCCTAAACAGAGTACCATAACCATCCCTTTATTCATAATAGTAATTTACCTTTAAATGCCAGATTACTCCAATTTATACAGCTACCTTTTAATTTCCCCAAGCCATCAGTCCAACCACCCATATGGATCAACTTCCAGTAATTAACAACTTACTGAAAGAAAACGTCCTATAAAGTGATCTAAGCATCTTTACCTGTATTTTGAATATATGGCTACCTAGTTCTGGAATCATAAAAGTGAAAATTTTACCTTCATTCATTTTATTAACCCCTCTCAATGCCTTGCAGACTTCAGTCAGATTGCCTCTAAGGTGCCTAATTGCTGAGCCTTGAAGCCCACATATTTGAAGCCTTCCTCATATGGGTTCCCTTCTGTAGATATAGCCAATTGAGTTGCTCACCTTTGTAACCTTTCAAGAAGCATAATATCTTAAAAGGGTACAAATCAAAAAGTGCCACTACAATATTCCAAGTGTGGCTTTGCAATTGACTTATATGTGGGGTTATGAAAAGGACACCATGGGCTTTCCTTGCTGCCTGTCTGCACTGTTGTCTGCCCATATTATAACTGCCATATTCCTTTCTTCTTGCACCATTTTTAATTCAACTCCACTATAATTATTTTGGAGTCACATGTAGATAGAGACATGCCCTCTATCAGTCCATCAATATCATTGAAGAAACTTGGAAACAACAGTAGTCCTCCTGCACTGCAGCTATTCTGTGATCCATCTTAGAATCTTATCCACAATCCCATTATGTTCTAGCTAACCTCTCACAAGGGAGATTGAATTAAATCCAAATAAACAATGTTGAAATTATTTCCAACATCTAGCTCATGAATGACTCTGTCAACAAAGATAACCAGGTTAGTTAAACGTGGTTTTTCTTATACAAAAACCATGCTGTTTCCCTGAGAATTCAATTGCTCTCTAAATGATCCTGTACTGTATTCTTGAACATTGCCTCCCTGATTTTTCCTACCACAAGTCAGACTGATCAGTTGATAATTGCCCACTTCAGTCTTAGAACTGCCTTCATATATTGGCAATACATTGGCACTTCTCCAATCCATGGAATCTCTTCCAGCTCTAGTGGCAACCTCATTGACCTTAAAGGTTCAATGCAATTTCTCAGTTCATCCTCAAAATTACTGAGTATATACCATTGTCTCCAAGAGACATATAGCTGTCACTGTTGAAAGTTTTTCTAATAAACAATATTCTATAATTTCTAATCTTTCCCTATTCCAGCTAGCAGTTACGTTGAACCCTTAAAACCTCCTCATATAATATTGGCAAAGGTATTTGCACCACATTTGTTCTAATGTGCTTTATCTCTTCCAAAGATGATGGTTCACACTGATAAAAAAGGGGGGAAACAATTTAGTCCCAGAAGCCTTGCTGATTCCCTCAAGTTTAGTTAATCCACAAGACTTTCAGCTTATGTCCCTCCTGTTCTGCCTAGTTAGAATGGCAGGCAGGCAGGCACATTCTGACCTAAGTCCTATATTTCTCCAGCAAATCATCAGACAATCTCTTGGCAACATCAGCAGTTGCTGATCCTGGCAGACTCACCCTGGTTCACCTATCCTTATTAAAAAGAATGCTATTCATTTTTCTGACAATGCAATCTTCCTATAAAATTAAATCCTCTTCAGCCAAAGCAGTATTGTCCGGATCTATTGGATTCAAATGATTAATCTTAACTCTATCAAGCTTAATTTACACGGATTCTGAAAGTCTGGCCAAAGTTGTGATGAAATGGTAACTCAAATTTAAAGATTATTAATCTCAAGGAAAATTCTCAAATAATGTTGATGGCATATTCCTTTCTTCTTGTACCATTTTTAATTCACCTCCACTGTAATTATTTAGATAGAGACATGCCCTCTATCAGTCCATCAATGTCATTGAAGAAACTTGGAAACAACAATAGTCCTAGAACCAGTCCTTGGAGGTTCCTCACTTCTAATATTAACCCAATCTAAAGAATAACCATTAATGACAATCTATTGCCTCTGCACTGCAGCTATTCTATGATCCATCATAGAATTTTATCCACAATCCCGCAACTGGGTAAGAATTTTTTCTAAGAATTTCAGAAATTCTTAGAAAAAGGACATACTCAGATGAGTTGCAACTTAGTTCACAGTGTCACCAAATGGAAATTGAAGATTAAGATCATAAATGTCCCTGCTGATTACGTGACTATCATAAAAGAAGCTAAGAAGGTTCTACAACCCTGTGAAGTGCATTATTTGGATCATACTTTTTTTAAAAAATTATGCAGCCTAAAAATTTATTCTTTGATTTGTCCTGGAATGAAAGCTGGGACCCCATTGCAGCTGACGTAGGAACATTAAATACAGTCTGGGGGGGCTGTTAGTTACAAATTGCTTTTTACAGATGACTGGAAGTTAATTCTTAAATGCTGTGGATTGGTACACACTGAAAAACCTGCAGGTTTCTATAATGAAAGGCTTAAAATCACCAGAGAAAAATTAAGGCCTCCAAGACCTGAAAAGAGTAGTTCCACATGATATGATTATCATTCCTTTTGCAACCAATTGCTTTACAGTGATAAAAAGAAAAAGTGAAGAAAAAAACTACAATATTTCAGAGGTTTTTATTAAATAATTTTTCATACTTGTGCTCTTGCATAATTAAGATTAAATTTTTACATTTATGTAATGAGCCAAAACAAAAAAAAATATACAGTTAATTTCTGAAATAAATTCCAGTTTTTTAAATTTACCTTTTCATTATAAAACCCTATATACCACTTGTGTTCCCTTGTGTTCACACATCTGATGTAAATAAATTCTCATTACTCGTAAGTCACAATAAAACTAATTATGTGTATTTTGAGCCAAAAATCTTTTAATTACCCTTTCAGAAATGCACTTAAGTATAAATTTCAAAAGATGTTATTAAATTAATATTGTCCTATTAAAAATAAGCAGTTTTCTAGCCCTCCTGTAAAATTTCTATCTTGTCACTTATAAGGTTTGGAGTGTTGTCAGTGACATTTATCTTGTCAGTTATTGCTGTTGATTTGGCCATAAAAAGACTTTTCAGGTCAGAGTTTTGGTTACTTTTTCAAATATTGCAAAAGACACACTTTGGTCTCTTCTCAACTATTTAAAATAAATGGTTAGTATTGGTTAATAAAAAAGAAAAGGTGAACAAAGGTTATAACACCTACAACCAGGGTGCTTGGGATACTGCAAAGGTACTTGGGGGCCCAGATAAGCCCAAAAGGGGTGAGAATGTTGAGACTTTGATGGCTTCCTCGATTGCAGATGCTGGTGTGACGCATCCCGTGCACACCCTATTTGCACAGCCCTGCCTACAACACAGAAGTTGATTGAGCATTGTTCTCTGAAGTATAATTTATTGCTTCGTAGTAGGTAGAAGCTATAACAGATTAAATTACTGCATCACATTATTTGGTCTCCAGCTTGCTGCAGTTAAATTATGAGGTGTGGCTATTAAATAATGAGTCTGTGCATACAGCCATGCCACCCGTGAAACAAAGGCATAGGAGTTGACCTTGACCCTTTCCCTCCCTAATTGCCTTCCAAGTCATGTTCCAATGCTCTAATTCGCTTTGCAGTGAGACAAGTTTCATTGCTTGTGTTTTTGCAGTTTGCTAGAAAAATGACAGACAAAAGAATCGAACAATGAATTAATCTCAAATTTTTAACAAAACTGAAGAAAACACCAACTGAGTTTATGGGAAAGATTCTATGTCAAGAGTTCATGTGTTTGAATGGCATAAAAGATTTTTAGAAGGAAGGGAGAATGTGAAGACAAAGACAGTGAATGACCAGGCCATCCAGTATCAATGAAAACTGATGAAAATAGACCAGATAAGGACATTGATCAGAAGTGATTAAGCATTAGAATGATTGTATCAGAACTCAATATGGACAAAGAAACAGTTAGACAAAATTTAACTGAAAATTTAGGCATGACAAAATGTGTGTCAAGATGGTGCCAAAAATTTTGAATGAAGATCAAAGAATGAGAGGACTCCAAGTTTGTGAAGATGTTTTAAAAAAAATTGAAGAAGATGTGGACTTTCTGATTACTGTAATTACTTATGATGAAAGTTTTCTGTTCTAGTACAACCCAGAAACTAAGTCAATGCAATGGAAGAGAAAACAGTCTCCAGACCAAAAAAAAAAAAGCTAGAATGTCAAAATCAAAAATGAAAAACATGCTTCTTGTTTTCTTCGATATTAAAGGAATTATTATGGCTGAATTCATCCCACCAAATCAGACTGTCAATCAAACATACTACATTTAAGTTCTGTTGAGGCTGCATTAAAAAATTTGGAGGAGAAGGAAAAGACCTGAATTGTGAGAGGTTGGTTGGAATGCTCCAGCACACAATGTGCTTTCTGTTCACCAGTTTCTTTCCAAAAAACAAATCACTGTGTGAACATTCACCCTGCTCACCCTGCCCTAGTGCTTTGGGACTATTTTTTCTCTTCCCTCAACTGAAAAGTGTACTTAAGGGATTTATTTTCCATTGAAGACATTTGGAAAAAAATATATGAAGTATTAGCATTAGCATTAGTAGAGGCATATGATGCAAGAAAGCAAGCTTATTCAGCATCAGCCAAAAAAAAAAAAAAAAAAAAAAAACACAACCACTACTCCCATTTCACCCCTCCGTTCGTTCGAAATACCTGTCCAGCTGAGCCTTAAATTTGTTTAGGCTATCAACTTCAACAACAAGTGATGGAAGTCTATTCCACAAACCAACTGCCCGCTGGCTAAAGGCAAATACATCCGTCCTTCCTCAATTTGAATTTATGCCCTCTCAGGTGATTATTCTGAGCAAGAGGAAGAATCCCATTGGCACTGAGCATGCTCAAGCCATTCAAAGCCTTATACACCTCTATCAGATCACCTCACCGATGCCTAGTCTCCAGACTGTAATTTGCAAAACTTAAGCCTTTCTTTGTAAATATTCAAATTCGAATATTTTCTTCGTAAATATTCGTAAAAATTCGAAAGTATTCAAAGAACTTACAGAAGATTACTCCTAAAAATGTTTCTGTACTTGGAAGAAACATGAAACAGTGTGTCAAGCCCAAGGCAATTGTTTTGAAGCTGATAACTTGTAAGGTCTGAATTATTTCCTTGTATTTGTTTTATTGCAACAGTCTCTGTAAAAAAAACTTTGTATTTAATAATAAAATGTCTCTTTGTGGAAAAGGCATTTGCCACATCAACGTGTTCTTGAATAATATAAAGACTGACAAAAAGTTGAGAGAACATTTGAGAGTTTTTCAATTAAAAAGGGCAGATAAATTCCTTTGTCCAAAGCCTTTAAAACAAGACCAATATCAGTGAACCTTGACATTGTGAAACCAGATTTCAACTTTGTCCCACAGTAATGCATATGTTGAAAATTTGGTGTAAAAAGATTCTGTAAATTAGAAGAATTTTGAGTTTTATGTCAGGCACACTATTAGTAGTGTACCTGGCATAAAATGATGCAAGAAAGCTTACAGCTTCAGCAAAAAAAAAAATAAAAATACATGCCTACTTCATGTGCCATATCCCTATCTCTTCTAATATACTAATAGACTAGGCACCGGCGAGGTGATCTGATAGAGGTGTATAAGGCTTTGAATGGTTTGAGCATGCTCAATGCCAATGGGATTCTTCATCTTTCTCAGAATAATCACCTCAGAGGGCATAAATTCAAATTGAGGAAGGACGGATGTCGGATAGATGTGCGGAAATTTGCCTTTGGCCAGCGGGTGGTTGGTTGGTGGAACCGACTTCCATCACTGGTTGTTGAAGTTGAAAGCCTAAACAAATTTAAAGCTCAACTGGACAGGTATTTCGAACGAACGGAGGGGTGAAATGGGAGTGGGTTTTTTTTTTTTTTTTTTTGTTTTTTTTGGCTGATGCTGAATAAGCTTGCTTTCTTGCATCATATGCCTCTGCTAATGCTAATGCTAATGCTAATATAATAAATATAATAACATATGCCAACAAATATTTTTCATTGGAAAAAAAAATGTGGACTAGATAGAGCTTTGGACACAGATTCCAAATGTGATTTCAGTTTTCCTTGCTAACATCTAATTTTTGTGATGACACTGATTGAACTCACTTGCATACCTATTCAGCCAATCTATGTGAATATAATTGTTATTTATTATTATTGCTATGCATTTTGTGTATTATTGTTATGAACATAAATAAGAATGTTCATAACATTCATATTTATAATTGTTTGAATATATCTATATCCTTGTTATTTCATAATTTAAAATTTTCAATTATATGAGGAGTTATTCAAGGAGGAGAAGGCCAGATGTTTATCAAACTCTAACAGGGAGTTAGATGATTTTGTAATAACTGAGAGCAAAGTGGAGGAGAAATTGTTGAAAATAAACATAAAAAAGGCACTGGGGTGAAAGGGATATATCCAGTTATATTAAAGGAGGCAACAAAGGAAGTAAGCAAACCCTTAGCCATAATTATGAGAGCATCCTTGGACTCAGGGGAAGTCCCACGGACTGGATATGTGCAAATGTATCCCCAGTTCACAAAGGGGGGATCAAAGAGTAACATGAGTAATTACAGACCTGTTAGTTTGACTTCTGTTCCACGGAAAATAATGGAATCACTGGTTAAAGAAGCATTGCAGGATCATCTAGACAAGACTGCAGTAATAATTCAGACACAGCATGGGTTTGTTAAGGGGAAGTCTTGTCTGACCAATTTTATTGGATACTATGACATGGTCACGACGTCAATGAAGATTTTTGTTCCATATCTCCACATTAAACTGCCTGATAAAGAATTTCGTGAAAGCGATGGGTAATATGAATGTGAGAGGATTTCATTACTTAGTGAGAAATTTCCAAAGATCAGTACTGAAGTAAAAGAGTAGAATTTGTGGTCCTAAAATTAGAAAGCTTTAAAAAAATACTTCAGCAAAAAAAGAATGGCAGGCTTTTAAATGTCATCGTGAAAGCTTTCTGGGTAACTACAGATCCTCTGTATACAGAAATGAAGTTCAGGAAACTGTTCAATGCATGTAAAGAAATGGATATCTCAATAACAGAGTGATACATATGACAGAATAAATTAAAACATAATGAATAGAACAAGGGGGTGGTCGTAAGCATTCAAACTGAAGAAATGTTATAGAAGAACATTGAAATCAGAGAAGGAAAGCAAAAGAATATTTAATAAAATTACTTTTGATTCAGACATAACATAATCTGTTGCATTTCATTTTTATATTCCCCCCCCCCCCCCATATTTGATTTCTGTGTTCTGTCCCATTTTCTTTAGTTTAAATTCTTATGACCACTCCTTGTTCATTATGGTTTAATTTCTGTCATTTAGTTAACATTAATTGATTGAATTTGATTTGGTTAATTCTGTTTATTATTATTATTTGGTTTAATATTTATATGCATATTTGTTTTTTTTTTAAGTGAACCCCAAACACGAGAGGTATTAGAACCTATAGTACTTAGTACCGTGCTTGGGTTGGAGGTTGAGAAGATGAAAGAAGATATTTGTTGACATTGGACTTGAACTTCTGTAGATTGTAATTTTCAGGAAATACGTATGAAGGAAGGTTGTTCCAGAAAACGGCAGTTGAATGAATAAATGAGGAAGATGAAAAGTTGGTTCTGTGGGTTTGAAGTTGGACAGTAAATGGATGTTGGCTGGTGGTGGCACATGTTTGGACTGTTTTGAAAGAGAGAGAGCGGGAATTATAGAAGCTAATTCAGAAGAACAGTGCCCATGGAAGTATCTGTAGAAGAGGCATGCAGCAGAAACAGTGCGTCTATGAGACAGCGAGTGGAGAGACTCTGTTAGAGATGAATCATTAATTAACCTAACTGCACTCTTCTGAATGGAATCAAGAAGCCCGAGAGAGGTTTTGGGGGCACCACCCCAGATGTGGGAACAATATTCCATGGCAGGGCGGATTTGTGATTTATACAGAGCGAGCAGCTGTTTGGAAGAAAGGTAACACCGAGAGTGAAAGAGAAAACCAAGTTTTTTAGATGCAGAGGAAGCAATATTTGTAATGTGCTTGTGCCAAGAGAGATTAGAAGTCAGGGTAATCCCCAAAAGAGATATAACATTTTGCCTAGAAATCGGAGTGTCCCTAAAGATAAGCATAGGAGCAGAAGAATCCTTTTTGCGAGATATAAGACAAGACTGAGTTTTAGAAGGGTTGAAATCAACTAAGTTGTCTTTGCCCAACTGGAGAATTACCTTAAGATCGGCATTTAAGGAATTGGTATCAGATTTTCGAGAAGTTGAAGCTGATTCAGCAGGACATGGTTTCTCAAAATGGAAAGTGGAAATGCAATGTGCTATCATCGGCAAAACTATGGATAGGATTGCCAGTCAATAGAAGAAAGTCATTAATATACAAGGGGAAAAGAGTGGGGGGAAAGAACTGAATCTTGGGGGATACCGGCATTAGTGGAGAAATTAGAAGACAGAGAACCATCTACCATCACCCTCAGTGAGCGATTAGAGAGAAAACTGGATAACCAATTACTAAAAACAGTTGGCAAACCATAAGATGGAAGCTTGTTTAGAAGATCTTTATGCCAAACACGATCAAAAGCTTTTGAGATGTCAAGAGCAACTACTTGTGTTTCACTGAACTTTTCCATTGAATTAGTCCATAAATATCACCAGTGGATCGACACTGATGGAATCCATACTGGCGAGCATCGATCAGACAGAAGGTTTCTAGGTAGTTTAAGAGTTGATGGTTAATTGATTTCTCCATTACATTAGAAAGAGTAGAAGTAATTGCAATGGGATGATAATTGGATATGAGCAAATTTCCAAGCAGAAGGAAAAACACCTTTGGAATAAGAAAGTGAAAAAAGGCGGCAAAGAATAGGAGTAAGTTCAGAAGCACAGGTTTTGAGAACAAGTGGAGAAATACCATCAGGACCTGGAGCTTTCTTAGCATCAAGATTCATCAAAATCCCTCTGATATCCTTTTGACGGAAGACCACAGGAGGCATTGAATGGAGCATGTTGGGAATGGTGGGAGGTGTTTTATCAAGATCATTAATACATGAGCTGGAAGGAAAATGGGATGGTAGCAGGTCAGCTTTATCCTTGGCTGAAGTGACAACAGAACCATCTGGTTTGGACAGAGGTGGGAGCAAAGATGGGCAAAAGTTGCGGCCAATAGCTTTGGCAAGAGACCAGAATGCTCGGCTACCATTAGGGCAAGAAGCAAGTTTTCTACTCTTAGCCTGATCAAACTCTAGTTTGGACTGATTAATAACTGCTTTACAATTGTTGTGAGCTTTGGTGTAGGCAGAAAATGAAACTGAAGAATTAGAAACAAGGCAATTATGATATGCAACATTCTTCTCTTGAACAGCCTTAGCACATTTATTGGGGGCGCCTCCGTAGCTAGGTGGGAAGGAGCAGTAGAGCATATCATATGCTTCTTGATTAGACCGGGGTTCGAGCCCGTCACCACCAAATACGGAAGATGCGGAAAGATCGGGGAATGACCACCGCATATCCCGGAGCAATATGGCCTTAGTTGCTAATGCTCCTAAAAACCAAAACAACAACACATTTATTGGAAAACCAAGGTTTAGATAAAGGACAAGATTTTAAAGTGGAGTGTGGGATAAAGGATTCCATTCCTGCAAGAATAATTTCACTGACACAATCTGTGCAAACGTTGACATTAGAAGTTTTGAAACAGTAATCCGACCAAGGAAAAGAAAAGAAAAGAAGTCTCGCAGATCATCCCATTTTGCATTCTTGTAATGTCAAACAACACGAGGTTGGGAATAGCCATGAGATAAAGGTTCCATTGGAGAAGAGACATTCACCAAGTTGTGATCTGAAGTGCCTAAAGGACCTCTCACTTCGACCGTGTACTTAGAAGGGTTTGTGAGAAAAAGATCAAGCATATTGGCTGTATGATTAGGATTGTCCGCTATTCTTGTAGGTAAATGAACAATCTGTGCTAGGTCATTAGTAATTGCAAAAGCCTCAGCATCTTGACCAGCTGGGTCGGTGTGACTAGAAAACGGAAGCCAGCTGGAGTTGTGAACATTAAAATCACCAAGGAAAATTACCTCACTGTTAGGAAAGTTGGACTGGAGAAAGTCAAGTTGCAAAGAGAGGAAGTCAAAGAGCTCCAAGTGATTAGTGGAGTTGGGAGAATGGTAGAGACAACAGATGAATTTGACACAATGAGGTAGAGAGATTTTAAGCCAGTGAAGATCAAAGAGAGGAGATTCCAAATTGCCAAGTCTCTGACAGGGAATATCAGAACGGACATATGCACAAGTACAACCTTTGAGGCGAAAGGAATCATACAGCGAATAATTTGGGTATCTGAGATGAGCAGTAGTTGAATCAACCGATAACAGATTCTGTCAGAAAAAGTACATGGGGTTTGGCAGACTGCAAGTGGAAATGGACATCGTTGAGATTAGAATTGAGACCACGTATATTTGTGAAATGAATTAGGAAGTGCTTGGGAGGTTTAGATCTTTTCGCAGATAAGCTTGCTCTATTAGTTTGACAATTCATGGTGTATTCAATAGTAAGAAAAAGTGGGTGGGACATGCTGTATGAAGTAATGAAATTTTTGGATATAGCGTAACGTGGTAAGAATATACCCAGATCCTTGACATAACGTGGCCTCGACAATTCTCCCCACATACACACTACTCGGACTCCCTCCAGTCACTATCTGGCAGAGTAGAGGTTGCAAGATTATTGGCAAGATTGCCAATAGGTTCGGTCCGGTGTACTAACTAGCGGCCGGCCTGCGAACACCGTTTTAGAGCTGTACCCTCGAAATGTAAGGAATATTGGATCTCGCCACGATGTTCATCATAACCTCAAAAGTCATCAATCATACTGCATAATGGAAGAGAAAGGGAAGGGTTGACCGGAACTTAGCTGTAGAGACTAAACATGGGTTGCACCACTTCAAGCCTCCAATAAGCAAAGTGGTGGTATTTCACCGGTTGATGAGAGTCATCTACCACCTAGTACTGCCTGGTAACATAGAGGGGTGGCGTTCCTCCATGTGGTGTGTGCGCCACACCTCGACCCTTGCTTACGTTGGTTCACACCTGGGTGGTCACCCACCACGTACTTGTGCATGGAAGTTATACCCAGGATTACTAACAGTCTCACCATCGTGAAGGTGCAAGCAGAGGATTTGGCTGTCACAGACCATCCGGACTTCGCCGAAATTGGGTCCACTTGACTTGAGTGTCACCCGAATATCAGTTCCATGAGCGTTTTAGACTCCCAGGTAGCAAGTACAGCTTGTCTGGCATATCTGAGAGAATGTCTGTGACAACCTCACTTTGCTGTCATTTAGGTAGGTCAATGTTTCAATTTGCATTTTGTTCATTACGTTTCCTTTAGTCTCTAGAGAGTGATGGCCATAGCATTCTTTAAGATTTCACTCTGTTCATTACTTATGTTCGGGATCATGTAGAGACATCCATTGGCATTTGGCTAGATAATGGTCAATGATTGAAATGTGATCCTTTTTGAAGTTCAAGAGCACTCTGTTTAAGTTCTGTTCAAAAGCACTCTGTTTAAGTTCTGTTCAAAAGCACTCTGTCTTTGGTTTTTTTTACATTTTTTTTTTTTTTTTTTTTTTTTTTTTTTTTTAAGTAAGTGGCTGTTATGCTTCTCCTTGGGTGGGGAATCATATGCGTGCACTACTGAGATGGTCACCTTGGTTTCTTATTTTGAATATTGGGGCATCTTAGAATACAGATAGTGATGGTGCATCTTCCTGAGAAGTTACCTAATTGTAGCATTTACTTGTTTCGTGGTAAATGTTTTCTGTATTATAATAGTCTTAATATACCAAATAAAATGTTACAATTATGTCTATACAATAAATAAATGAACCTGTGTGCCTTTTGAAGTTAAAAATGTTTTTACTGGCGTTATTTGGAAAAAAGCGCTAGTTACCTAGAAATAGTCACAAAACCCGATGCGCATGTGTTGTACTTGTTGCTGCAGTGACGTAACAAGTACAACACATGCGTCCAAGAAAACTCAATTGTACGAAAACACAACAAGTGCAAAGATGCAACAAGTTGCAGTGACACAAGTACAATTGAGCAGTGATGGGCTACATTATACCATTCTACAGCTCAGCATTCAAAGGAATATCATGAAAGAAAGGGAAGTTGGCCAGAAATGTGAATCCAGATGAAATTCAACAAGAGTGTTTCGTTATGCCTGAGAGTTCTCAAACTGCACTCAAAAAAACTCGAGCTGAAATAATGAAGAAATATCGTGAACGGAAGAAAAGGAAGTTAGAAATTTAAACTATTCCGAATAATAATGAAATTCACCCACAGAGTTTTACTATGCCTGTTACTTATCAGGAATCTAAAACTCCAGCAGAACGAATGAAGAAATATCGTGCACAAAAAAAAAAGCTAAATTAAAAATTGCTAATAATGAGATTCCTGATTACATCCCTATAGTGTCTACATGAGCTGACAGTGAGTTTGAAAAACTGGTGTACAAAAACCCATTTGGATTTAGTTGTAATATTTGTGATCGTTTATGGTTTCAATTAGATTTGAAACCATTTCCAACAACGTCATATGAATTACTTCAAAATGAATTTCATTTACAAGAAGTAAGTACTTTCATGACGTGTAATACATATCATACTTCATTAAAAGAGGGATGGATACCAACTATGGCCGCGCCAAATGGATTTATATATCCAACATATCCTACTCATTTGCCTCCACTGGATGTTGTAACTGAGCGTTTGATATCATCACGATTACCCTTTATGCAGATATGTCGTTTACGTTATGAACATGGACAGTATGGGATCATTGTACAAGTAATAAATGTAGCAGTTAACGTAAATACGATGGTCCATCAATTACCCAGAGAATTGGATGACGATTATGCCATTGATGTACATATAAAATGAAGACTCATACATAAATCATCATATCTACAAGGATGTGTGCAGAAGAAAATAGTGAAAATATGGTTATGGTATTTGATAAATTCACCTTTGTATAAATTCTACAGCATAAAAGTGAGTGACTATTTCTTGGAGACAAATGGTGATAGTGAAAAGAAACATTCAGATGAAATTGTGGAACCTGTCAACAATGATGATGAAGTATTGTTAATTCAACAACAAACATTATGGTCTGATATTTATGTATAGCACCGGGTCAGAAATCATCTCCAACAAGTTTCATATTTGATATACATGCAGAAGAACTTTCTTTTCCAGCTATATATTTGGGACATGCATGAAAATTTAAAAATGGATTGAAAATTACTGCCTTTATGATGGCATCGAGTGAAATTCATAGATCTGATCATCGTGGAGTAGGCACCTCCGTAGCCAGGTGGGCAGGAGCAGCAGTGCATAGCACATGCTTCTTGATTAGACTGGGGTTCAAGCCCGTGAGCCACCAAATACGGAGGATGCGGAAAGGTCAGGGAATGACCACCGCATATCCCGGAGCAATATGGCTTTAGTTGCTAATGCTCCTAAAAACCAAATAACAACAACGTCGTGGAGTAACTCCCCAACATTTCCATATATGGAAAATTATGCAAATACATACTGCAGAAAATTTATAAATTGCATTTAAATCAGTAGGAATAACAGTCAACATTACTCGTTCTATATTGGAATCGAAAGAATTTATAAACAAGTCATTAGAGATTTCTCCAGATTTATGGCATTCGCTACAATTTCATGAATTAGTACAAGTTGTTTGACAGTCCAATAGTACATTTTTTAAAATTCTTACAAAAGCGTTATTACCAGATGAACTTAAAAATTATAGAATCGAGATTTGTTACCAAAGAAGATGCTACTAATTTATGTCCACAAGGGATTCGACTGTTTTTAAGAAATAGTGATGTAAATGCCTATCATACAAATGCTTTAGTTGCAGATGAAACTCATGAAGTGGTTGCACAAGATTTATACCATGGATATCATTCTGAAGAACAATTAGCAAGTATTGCGAAATAAAATTCATAAAATGTCAGTGACTGAAACTGGGACTGAAGCATATATTCCACCTTGGGGTGGCTCCGTAGCCAGGTGGGCAGAAGCAGCAGTGCGTAGCACGTGCTTCTTGATTAGACCGGGGTTTGAACCCGTGATCCACCAAATACGGAGGATGTGGAAAGGGCAGGGAATGACCACCGCATATCCCCCGGAGCAGTATGGCCTTAATTTGTATTGCTCCTAAAAACCAAATAACAACAATATTCTACCATTATTGAAAGGAAAACTGTACATGATTACTACAAATATAGATGTGGTCGATGGGTTGGTGAATGGTACTTTAGTATATTTCGAATTTGAGGACGGCAAAACAGTTGAGTATGGATGAAATTTCCTGAGTCAAAAATAGGACGTAACCTTCAATCTCGTTATAAACAATATGTGAAAGATAAACATTTACCTAGTCAATCCATACCTATTATAAAATGATCAACTATGATTCTCTTCAAGAACAATAGGAAATTAACATGTGGACATACACAATTTCCTTTAGTATGTGCTTGTGCTTTAGCTATACATAAATTTCAAGGAGGGACCCTCGACAAAGTTGTATATAATTATGAGAAAGATCACGAACAGCAACTTGTATACATGGTGTTATCTCGAGTGACCTCATTGAAAGGTTTATATATTACAAATCCCCACGATTTCACCACGGAAAAGCTACTGGTAATATAGAACTTCGTGCTGAACTAGATCGCTTAAAAAATAATAAACTACCGTCTCTACAGGATGAACTGCATGATTTCATACAAAGTGGTATCTATATATCTTAAATGAACATACAAAGTTTATGGGTTCATGTTCGAGATATCGAAATAGACACAATCTTACAGCAATCCAAAATATTGATATTAAGTGAAATGTGGTTGGATAATGATGAACATATATTGCTTAAACCATTCCAATGTGTGACTCAATTTCAAAGGTCGAATGTTCATAGTGGTGGTGTTGCACGATATATCAACATGAAGGTTCAACTATCATCAGTACACCACATATCTTTGCACAACATAATAGCAGCAATGCGACAGCAGTATCAGATGAAATTGGAGACATTTGTAGATCTTTGTGCAAATTCAATAGTGAATCTATTTTCATTGTTGTCATATAGTTCTCGCTGGTGATTTCAATCTAGAATTAAATTTTGAAGCTGGAAAGAAGTTTTGTAAATTTATGAAAGATGTCTTCAATTTAGGTATTAAGTCAAATACTTTAGTAAATACTACACGTAATGGAACGACAATTGATGGAATATTCACTCAGGAATTAGTCATTTGAGTGTCAAAATTATATATATTATTTCAGTTACCATAGACCAATAATTTTAGTGTTATTATGATATATTTTATACAAATTATTTCATTGTACACTAGTACAATTCCATTCATTGTACTGAAATTATTTTTTCAATAAAAATAATGCAGCAACACCTTTTTATTTATTTTACTGTACCAGTTTCATAATGAGTTTCTGCAGTACAGATGTTTTTAATGGCTGCCACTGACATTATCAGTGACACTATCAGTCTCAGAGTAGAGAGCGGCAGCAACTCATTATGTACCTGGTACATAATTTTGACGTTTTATATTTATCTGCTTTACCATGTTATGAAGATAGAAATCAAATGCAGCCCATACTGAAATAAAATGGTTACTAACCCCAATGTATCCCTATATGCCTAAGATATAATCCTATCTTTGTTGTCTGTTTTAGTTATTTTGTATTATTTATTTTCTAGATGTTACTGAATCTTCACAAAAAAAGTTGGATGGATGGTTTAACATTACAAGATTATAATAACCATTGCCAAATCAATGAAAAGATAGCTACCGAAATGCTGGATTTAGCTAAAGCCTATAATAAGGTATGTGGATTGACTATTACAATTAAATATTTATGACTGAAATAATAATTCTGGCTATTTTTCTCCTTTAGCATTAAATCTGCTTTTCCTGCTTGTAGAATGAATTACAGCAGTAGTGAGCTCTTGAAGAGTAATCTCCAAAACTGGTGACTAATTTTCCAAAATTCCTCATTTTGTTAAAGGTGCTTTCATTCCTCTCTGTGCGACAATATTCACACAGTGCAAGACTGAATTGAGTAGTTTTAGCTGCTTTGTACATAGTTGCTTTTATAACATCTCCCTGCATATTCACCATTAAAAGGAAGTTACAGGGTAAATTAGAAGCCTGGATCCATAGGGAAAATGGAACAATATATATTGTTCCAGGGCAGAACATGCTGGTCTCACAGCAGCTAGTTGTTGTTGGTGACTCTTATCAACGAAACGGGATATACAGTAATACCCCGAAGTTACGCGATAGGTGGGTCCGACGAAAATCGCGTAAGTCGGGGTAGAACTTTGCATATAAATACATATAAATTTTGCTTAATTGGGACCAAGGACTAACAAAAACACTACTTTAGAAGAAAAATATTAATAAAATTGCAGTTCTTTATACATATTAATACAAAATATGTATTAAAAAAAAACAAATGACTTACGTTAAAAAGTTATTTCGATGTCGATGGCTTCATAAAATCTAACAAATTCGTCTGACGACACAGCGCGTTCTTTTTTTCACGCAGAATTTCTTCGTAGCAAGCTAATAATTTTTTTATTCCTTGCTTTGTAGCTATAACGCGTTCTTCGTTGGAGTCTATATTTTCTAAAATTTTTAAGCCCTTTACAATTGAGCCCTTTTCAATTTTCAACCTCTCAAGTTTGCAATTGTCATGTGCTTTTCGCTGTTGCTTCATTTAGGCCTGTAGCACGTGCAATATCGCATGGTCTTTCATTTCGCTCAAAGCGTTTCACAATTTCATATTTTTTCTCTATCGACAGAGGCGGACTGGCCATAAGCCTTACCGGAGAAACCCCGGTGGGCCAGTGTGATTTTGGCCATAAACCATAGTATGAGGCCACTATAAATTTTCCTGGGTAAGAATTTTTGATCCAGTCCACCTCTGTTTATCGATAATTGCTTTTCTTTTTCTCTCTGAATCTGCAGTGTCTTCACCAGGACGCTTCCTTTTCACACCTTTTAATTAAGTATTTTACTCATTTTTAGGGAATAAAGCACAATTACAAAACGAGGAGGCATGCTTGATACGCATAAACAAAGCTGCGCGCATGTAGCAACTGAATAAACAACACCATAAAGGCAGAGATACACTATTAACACCTCACATTTCTAGGGGTTACTACCATAAAACAATAAAAATCCAGTTGCGTTTCTGCTAGTGAAATCTGTTATAAACTGGTAGTAAACTCGATCTAATTGCATTTGCGATTATACCGATAGCTGGAATTTGTTGGTTTTTACGTTATTATGGTGAAATGTGTTTCCCCTTCACTGATATAAAAAACATAAAAGCAGCAAAGTTGAATTTTGTTCATCTTTCGCTCTTATTCTCCGCCGTCGCACCGTATATCGATAACATATGAAAAACGACCTTGAAGATAGTGGGCGGCAGCGTTGCCAAACGAAAAAATCAAGAACCGCGTAACTCCGAGTTCGCGTAAGTCGGGGTATTACTGTATTGTGCAAAAACAATAGATGGAACAGGACCAGGGTATGTCTGCTAGGGGAAAAAGTTGATGACGTAGAGCAGATATCATCTTTGGGGCACAAAAGGTGATATTGCTGTGCAGACATTTTTGGCACTGTTCATATTAAGAGTAGGAGATCTGCAGACTTACTTAACAAGTACAGGACAATGTTGAAAAAAAGCTGAAATAAATCGCTCTGGAGAGATTGAGCAAGGCTCATAGGGTAGAATTTTTCTCAGTGTGGTCTGTGGTTGTTAACAGGAGAGGTTGCTTCTTCAGAGATGGGATATGCTTAAACAGAAAGGGTGCAAAAAAATTTGCTAATGCTATAGAGATGGGTCAGAAACCTTCTAGTTTGGGAGGGGGGGGATGCACAGAATAATAGATTAACAATAGATAGCAGGCAAGAATCACTTTCACCTTCTTGCACTGCTTCTGTTGAAATGAGCAGCAGCCTGGAAAGTAAGGTGCTAGGGATTTCAAGGGCTGCTAGGAGTCATCATGGAACAAATAAATACATGGGCTGCATTAGGGTAACTAAGAGCAAGAACAGGTGCATGTACACCAGTGCTGGGAGCATAGTAAATAAATTTGATGAGTTTGAAGTGCTGGTCAAGACATCAAATGTGGACATTGTTGGGATATCAGAGATATGGTGTCACTCAGAAATAAGGGAAGCGGAATTTGAATACAGGCAGTACATTATGTAAGGAAGGATAGGAGAGGGAGAGAGAGAGGGGTGATTATGCTCTTAGTTAAGACAAGTGCATCCAGTTGACATGCGTAGCCAGTGCAATGTTGAGTCAGTTTGGTTTAATATAAGCAAGGTCATAGACCATGCTGGGAAGGCAAAAATGAGTGTAGGAGTGTGTTGTAGGCCTAACGAATCTGATGGGTAAACTGCACTGCTTCTATTGGAGTGATCAGCAGCCTTGAAAGCAAGGTGCTGAGGATTTCAAAAACTTCTGGAAATCATCATGAAACAAGTAAATACATGGACTGTGTTAGGGTAACTAAGAGTAAGAACAGTATAGATGCACTGCATGTATAAGGCTAGGAGTATACCACCAACGTTAGGAGTATAGTAAATAAATTTGATGAATTTAAAATGCTGGTCAAGGCATCAGATGCAGACATTGTTGAGATTTCATAGACGTGGTGTCACTCAGATATAAGGAATGCAGAAGTTGAATATGGGGGTACATCGTATCCAGAAATGACAGACAGGATAGGAGAGAAGGGTTATGCTCTTAGTTAAGAAGCACATAAGATATAAGGCAGTGCAATGTTGAGTCAATTTGGTGTGACATAAGCCCTAGGAAAGGAAAAATGAGAGTAGGAGTGTGTTATAGGCCTAAAGACTCATAAGTACAACAAACAGCTGTGCAGAGAAGTAAAGTGGGTCAGAAAATCAGAATGTGTTATAATGGGCGATTTTAACTTTCCAGATATTGACTGAAACTTTTGGATTGGTCACTCTCATGATAGCAAGACTTTTGTGGATTTATTGGATGACTGTTTTCTACAGCAACATGTTTGAGGGCAACCTGAGGGAGTAATACCCTTGATCTGATAATCAGCAGTGATTATTCATGCATTAAGAATTTGCAGATAAAGGAACCACTAGATGACAGTGATCACAGTGTACTGATGTGGGATTTACCTAAAGATGTAACTACCATCAAGGTTAAATTGGGGGATTTTTGCTTTCGTAAAGGTAATATAAATTATATGGTGACACAGAAGCTTATGGTAGATATAAACTAGTCTGTAATCAAGTCACAAATGAGGTTAGGCAAGCAAAGGCAGAGTATGAGAAATTTTTGGCGAAGGATGCTAAGAAAAAAAAAACTACTTTACTTATGAGTTCTTACAATAGAAGGAATGAGATGAATCAAATTGGCCCACTCTATGTTAGTGGTTTGAGTGTTGATGATGCTGACAAACTGAATAAGTATTTTGCATCTACATTCACACGAGGAATTTTTAGGGACGGGAATGCTGAAAGTTTATCAGGCAGCTTAATAATTGAGAGTAAAGTGAAAGAAAAATTGTTGATTTAACATAAGAATGGCACCTGGGGAAGATGGAATCTATCCAATTATATTAAGGAAGTAAGTAAGAAAACCCATAGCCATAATTATGAGAGCATCTTTGAATTCAGGGGAGGTCCCTGCAGACTGTAGATGTGGAGTTGTATCTCAAATTCACAAAGGGTGACAAGAGTAATTATAGACCTGTTAGTTTAACTTCTGTTCCAGGGAAAATAATGGAGTCACTGGTTAAGAAGCAATGCAGGATCATCTAGACAAGATGATCCTGCATTTGAACTATAACTGTAGTTAAGACTACAGTTATAGTTCAAACACGTCATGCATTTGTTAAGGGAGAAATCTTGTTTGATTGATTTGATTGGATACTACAATGTGGTCACAAAGGAACTGGATGAAAAAAAAAAAATTTTATTATGTATTTGGATTTTGGGAAAGCTTTTGATACCATTGCACATAAAAGACTGCTATACAAATTGGAGCACTGTGGCATTAAGAGCGAATTGCTGCTATGGATAAAGGGATGGCTGAGTGGGAGAAGACAGAGTGGTAATCAATGGACATTGCTCTTCGTAGACTAATGTTATTATTGGAGTCCCTTCCCCTAGTGTTTGGTGTTGAACTTGTTGTTTTCTATATTTATCAATGGTATTAATCAATGTGTATCAGGCTTAATGTCCAAATTTGCAGATGATGCAAAGGTTTATAGGGTGGTTAATCACAGTAATGGCAGTGTACTATTGCAACAGGATCATAAAAAGTTAGGTAAATGTGCTGAGAAATGGCAATCAAAGTATTAACTTTGATAAATACAAAGTACTGCATATGGGTAGCCATAACACCAGAGTAATGTACCAATTGTGTGGTAATACAATCTGGGTAGTGGAAAATGAAAAAGGCCTTGGAGTAAATTGTGTAGTCAGATACGAAGTTCTCTAAATGCAGTCAGGCTGCCAGAGCAGCTCATAGGATTCTTCAGTGATATTAAGGAATTTTGGTAGCAAGGTGGCGATTATTCCATTGTAAAAGTAGTTGTCAGCCCACATCTTGAGTACTTCATAAAGGTCTGCAGGCTTCATTCTAGGAACAATATGAGCTGCTGGAACAAGTACAGAGAAAGGGAATGAGATAAGAGTGTGGAATAAATGGGTGGTCTTACCAAGAAAGGCTTCAGTTTTGCAAATTGCAGCATCTTGAGATTAGGCTTTGAGGTGATCTTATTGAAGTGTTTAAGGCTTTGAATGAATTGAGCAAGCTGAATGCTGATGAGATTCTTCCACTTGCTCAGACCACACACAAGAACTCACAAATACAAATTGAGGAAGCACATTGCAGAATAGGTATGCTGAAATTTGACTTCAGCTGGCAGGTGGTTGATTCCTGGAACAAAGTTCCATCTGTTGATAGCTTAAATAAATTCAAGAAAGAACTAGATGAACTATTGGAGGGTATGAACCGGTTAAATGGGGGGATGCTGATGCTGTATAAGCTTGCTTTCTTTATTTGCCACTGCAAATGTATTTATTACTGTTGGGCAAAATTTATTCAAAACATTGAATAAGAATAAAAAATGTTTATTTTATTTGCTAATAAAAAATTTTGTTTTTTGAAGTAGCTTCTTTTAAGAATAAAATCCCTTATTCAAATAAGTTTTTTATCTATAACTTATTGAAAATATTTTTTATTTGCATTGTTATTCAAAATAATTGTTTACTGAGTGAAATTTTCAAAAATTAAAAGGGGAAAAAATCACAAATTTGAGGATATGTAATTTTTTTTGTCTGTATAAGTGAATCTCTGTATGTGAAGGATAGCAGTCTATCCAATACACCCACTTGCATTAAAAATGCAACAGGCATCATAAGAGGTTAAGAAGGTTAGACATATTATGGATAGAGATCTTTCGTGGTTTAATAATATTCAGAAAGTAAATATTTAAAGTAAGTTAACGAATGCAGATTTGATACTTTTTTTTTTCTCCCTTAGTCTCTAGAGGAAGAAGACAAAATGACACCAGAACAGTTAGCCATTAAGAATGTTGGGAAACAGGTTAGATAAACCTTAAAAATTTATTGAAATGTTAAAAGTTTGACTTTTTAATGAAAACAAATGTTTTGACATAATTGCTATTTTAGGAATTCCTCGAGGCTTCCACAGTTATGAAGAGTGCTTCAGTATGTAAGATGTTGTGGTAAGGGTGATAGTGGTAATGAATTAAAACATAGAGATTATCATTAAACCTAATAATAATCTGTATGTTGTTTGTGATTGCTTAGATTAAAGTATATTTTACTGTACAAATGCAAATAATATTTCCTACACTTTTAAGGAAAAGTTGCACAATTGAATTCCTTGTGAAGGTGAAAAAATGGTCAGATGCTGAAGCTTGTCCAGCATCTCCTGGAGTGAATACATTAAGTAGGGCATCAGTATTCTGGTGGTGGAGACATCTTAAGGATAGCAAGATGGTAGATATTTAGACCAAACACTGCTGTTAGTGACTGGATTATTATTTGCTTAGATTAAATTATTTGCAAATGCTATAGTTACTGTGGAAAAAAGCAAGAGATGTTAAATAAGGTGTGGTTTCTGCTGCAGAATACTACTAATGAGGTGTTAACAGCTATTGGAGGTTCATCACAAGAAATAAATCTGCTCTTTAGTTGTAAAATTTTTAACTTTCCCTTCCTTAAAACATGTCTAAATTAGCTCTAAATTAAGTAAATTAGCTCTAGGTGCCTTCTGAACATCACCAGTCCATAGCCTATATATTGATGCACATGAACTTCCATTATCTCTTCAGATACAGATGATTCTGCTTACATATGCAGCCAAACTTCGGATACTTCCCTCACATCCTATCAGGGCTTACATCTAAATACATAAGGTGGGTTTAACCCATCTTTTGTAAACTACTACAGGAATAAACCAAATAAAAATAAACCTGATAGAATCAGATTGAAGAAGTGGAGTGCTCCACTAGGCAATATCCACCCAGACACTGGGAAAAACAGAGCCACCATGGTCCACATTCAAACCGTTATGTGATGACTTTTTTTAAGCAATGGGAAAACAGGTGCTGGACAATCAAAACGCTATTTTCAGCTCATGTGTCTGCAAATATATACTGATCGATCTAAATCTGATACACATGTAGGTGCTGCAGTGATTCTTCCAAACCTGTGTTATCTCCGAAAATCTTTCACTTAGTTGCAGTATTTACACTGCTGAACTTCATGCAATCAAAATGGCTATTGAACATATCAGCAACATACCTAATCAAGAGATAATAATCTATAGATCTCACAGAATACAATACAGCGGTTAGGTTCTGCTGGAATCTAAAGAAACGAGGACTGACCGAGCAGCCAAAAATCCACTTAAACCCCTCTCTTCAGTTGCCTTAGTTCCTTATGTGGACTGCAAACCCATTATAAAAAGAGACATATATTAACCAATGGGTATCGGTTTGGTAGGAACAAACGCATCTGTTCCAAATAAAGAAAATGCCACAATACCAGAAATTTAGTTCACAGTTAAACAAACAGGAAGAGGTTCTCTTGCAAAGACACGCGTTAGGCATATCCTCACTACTTGACAGGACAATGATAACTTCACTGTTATCACTGACCTGCCCTACTAACAGTGAAACATATCCTCCTTGACTGTTCCCACAATCAAGTTGCTCGATTGGCAAATTTTAAACCTCTTCTAACTCAGAATAATTCATTGGAGATGAATCATTCTCAGTGATGAAGAAAATCCATCTGGCCTATTTAATTTTCTAAAGTAGATTCATTTATATGAATTTTTCTAACACATGGCAAAAAAAAAACCTCATATACATAATTACTGTGACATAATTTGGCCTTAGTTACCCTTGTGCCAGAAATCCCCCTCCCCCATTAAAACCAACCAACCTGTGCCACGGGATGGGAAACCTAAATTCTCATTGCCCATGACCTAATGCAGAGATGGCGGGAACCCCTGGTGCCATCAGACAACTAACACTCACCCATGACAGTACACTACAAAAGAAGTGGGGGGGAACCATCCTTGGTTCACACCTGGGTGGTCACCCACATTGTACATTGTGCTTGTGTGTTATATCAAGGATTACTAACAGTCTCACCATTGTGAAGGTGCAAGCAGAGGATTTGGCTGTCACAGACTGTCCAGACTTTGCCAAAATTGGGTCCACTTGACTTGAGTGTCACCCAAATATCAGTTCCATCAGTGTTTTAGAATCCCAGGTAGCAAGTACAGCTTGTCTGGCATATCTGAGAGAATGTCTGTGACAACCTCAAGACCAAATGGTAGTCAATCACTCTGTTCTATGATCAAAGCTATTGGCTGCACCTTCTATCCATCAATACTCCCACTTGTCTTACTAGCATCCTATTTTTGTAATAATGATCTTGGCAAACCACCTGTCATACCAAATACCACTAGTGCCTCTGTTAGTTTTCCAACAGACCATGGCAGGCATTAACCATTTTTAGAGGTATTCTGAACAATCTTGAGTCAAAAAAAAAAAGTCCAAGTCCTGACAGCATGTCTCCACTTGTTCTCAAATCCTTTGCTCTTGTTCTGTGTTGCTTTTTATTTTTTAGTTCCACTGGTGTTTTTCCTTCTGCTTGGAAATTTTCTCATATCCAGCCAGTCCATAAAAGGGGTCACAAATCCATTACTTCCAGTTATTGTGCCACTGCACAATTACTAGAAGCAAGGGATCTGTGACCGTCGATCTGGATTTCATCAGTCTTATCCACTGCTGATGGAATTAACTTATGACAGTCATCTTTTGAACAAACTCAGTGGAAAAATAATAGTGGCAAAGGAGTAGTCCAGTGGAAATACAGCTCTTCCCTCCAAAGAAAACCAAGTTAATTCTGCCTATTACAAGTCCATACAAGTTCTCTTGGGCCTCCAGGATGTATTCCTGGAGGTCCAAGAGAACTTTCTTCACGGCTGGAATCAATATATTGCAGCATTGGTGGCAAAAGATATTGATTCTATAGGCAAACTATGTTGGAAAAAAGTAACGTTAGTAGACACCTCAAATTAGTTCTTCGTACTCAAGCCACAAACTTTTCAAATGCCCCTCATGCGCAAAGTGAATACAGTTATTCATAACGTACTTTTTGATTGAAGAACCCTGTGAGGTCGGGATTTTGATGCATAGTGATTTCTTGCTTGCAGCGATCAAGTGAAAAGAATTAAATTAGTAAGTGAGAGAGTAAACACAGAACAAATATAGAAGCTTTCGGCTACTGTCGAAAGCTTCTATATGTCGGCTATTGCCTTTTTCAACTAATTGAGCACTGGTAAACAGTTGTTTTTAGTCCACGAGCTCAGCAGTCACCCATCCCTTCCTGTTTCTCCCTCTCTCTCTCTCTCTCTTGCCCATATCACCATTCACAAGTACCTGTAAATCACTCTTCCCCTCCTTCGTGACCTCATGTGGTTATGTGGTTACGTACTTGGTCAGCTACAGCACATAAAAACAACCACTTGCCAGTGCTCAATTAGTTGAAAAAGGCTACATACAGTAGCTGAAAGCTTTATATTTGTTCTGTATATCTTCTAAATATCTGTGCCTTGTGTCAGTTTTTCTGTGTTTGCTCTCTCACTTACTAATTAAATTCTTTTCACTTGGTTGGTGCAAGCAAGAAATCATTATGTATTGTTAATTGTACTGGTCATGGCCATACAGAATATCAGTGCAAATTTGATAAATTATAGGAATGAAATTAAATATTTTAACTTTTCAAAAAAAAAAACATTGTATACATAATCAAAAGTTTATGTATGCTCCTGTCCATTTTTATGAAGAGGAACATTTTAAAATGCTATTTTTGTCACTGAAAAATTATACACCAATCTAGTTACACACTAAAAGTGTGTTAGATTGAATTGGTGTAAAGTTTATACTAGTTTATAATTTTTGTGACAGGGTACTTCTAATTGACATTTATTTCTTTCTTTTTTTTTTTTTTTTTTAGGATCCCAAGCGGCATTTGGAAGAACATGTTGATGCTCTTATGACATCGAATATTGTTCAGTGTTTAGGTGCTATGTTAGACACTGTCGTTTTTAAATGACCTTATTCATTGTGTGCGTGTATGAGTGCATTATTAGTAAAACTTTCTGAAGTGGAATGCTTATTTTCTATATAATTTTCTTATTAAAATCACTACAAAGGCATTTTTGGGAGGGGGAACTTTTCAACAAGGAGTGCTTATGTATCATTTTGTTATTCATTACAAAGTTTCGCATCTTCCATCTGTTTCATTTTTGAAGGGGGGGAAAATAGGAATGCACATTCTTCAGTATGAAACCAGAAATCTTTGAAGAAATGAGGAAAAAACTTTATACAGTTGTGATTTTGTTCAGTGTTCCAGATCAAGAAGTTGAACCATGCATTTTTGATACTGAAAAGCTGGTTAGTATTACAAAAAAAAAAAAATATTTGCCCAATTTATTAGACTAGTAAGTTTTGCATTTTTTTTAAATCATTGATAGTATTTCCTTTTATAAACCCTAAATTTAATATCAATACAGGTGTATTTTGATATGATTAAGCAGTACAGTGTAGGAACAGGCAAAAAAAAGTTTGAAATTTAGTTCACTTTGTACCCAAGTTCTGGATATTTTAAAAAGATTTCTTATCTGGGTCATTTAATCAGGTTGACAATGATCCATTTTATTCATAATGCACATTCCTGCTCTTAAAACAGCAAATTTTACTTGCTCATTAGTTTTAAAACCTTATCTTCCACCTGTGTTATGCCATTTGTAAGTTAATAAACTGTATACTTATCTTCTCATTTCTTATTTAAATATATATTTTTTTGCCCCATCTAAGTACTACAGTTGATTCCATCCTTTATCTGCAGTCAGTATATTGTATTTCTTGCATAATAAATACAATAATAATTACACAGTTACTAACTTATAAGGTCAGCATAATGCTACCTTCTGTTTTTTTTTTTTTTAGATAATTTAATTTATATCAAAATGGATGACTATTAAGGACAATGTGCATAACATTGTTTTTGTTTTCCCTTCACTATTTGTCATGTATATTTTTAAATGCAGTTATAACTTATTGCAATAATGGGAAGTAATTTAACAAGCTGTATTTATTTATTTATAGCCAAATAAACTCATGCATATGACTTGTTGAACTATTAATAAATTAGTAATACATAACTACATTACTGAAATATACATGAGAAATTACGAAACCATTCTGTTCTGCATGTTAGCAACAAGAATACAAAGAAAAGAAGGTAACCATAGTGCAATATCTGTAGAAGATTGAAAACTTTCATTTTTAAAGCATTCATTGGAGACAGAAAATTTAGCTCCAAAGTTTTGCTTATATTCTGAAGCCTATATACAGGGTGTCTCAAAAATATTGGTACAAACGTTTAAGGGAGGTAGGTAACATCTAAAGGAATGTGAATCGCATAGGAACCCATAACCAGAAATGTCACGGGAAAGTAGTAGCAGAGGCACAAGAAGCAGAAATGACAAGACAGTAATTAGTGGCAAACATTTATTTGGCATATTAACAATGGAGTACGAGATGGATGCATTTCATGATGTTACAACAGATGCTCGAAGGTTCCACCATGAGACGCAGCATGGATTGGCGGACACGGTCGAACACACCTAGACTTCCTTTGACAGTAGCAGCACAGAAGAGTCTCGCCACGAGATCCATCTCCCCAGGCAATTCATACATGATAGATTTGGTGACCCCCCCCCACAGAAAGAAATCAAGGCTCAATAAATCAGGTGAGCGTGGTGGCCAGGCAACAAGTCCACCACAGCCAATCAGACGCCCAAAACGCCTGTTCAAATGGTCACAAACACACCTTCAATAATGGGTAGGCACCCCATCATGTTGAAACCAAATGTTGCGTCTCGCATTTGCTGGAACACCAAGTAACCCTGGTAGAATATGTTCAAGAAAGATCCGATATTTAACGGAGTTCATGCGGGATGGTAACAGGCATGGGGACGCACACCATGTGGGTTGTTGTGAGCCCACACATGAGCATTGTGTTGATTGAATAAGCCTTCCAAGTGAAATAAGCCTCATCCGTGAACAAAACATAGGCTGGAAAATTCAAGTCTTGAACACTTTCTTGGAGAAACCACTGCACAAAAGCCACACATGCAGGATGATCTTGGGGGAGCAGTAACTCAACCCTTTGGAGATGGAAGGGGTGTAAGGAATCATTGTGCCAGACACTCTGTACACTGCATAAGGTATGTTCGTGTCGGACGGCACCTGGGATTTCTCCCATCTCCGCATGTGTTTCGCTGTATCAAGGACAGTACACTGTCAAGCCAGAGACTTGAAAGTGTGTGGGCCGTGTCTGTGCAGTGATATGTTGTGCCCATTGTTTATCCGGCTTATTGGCCGCCAGGCCCCTAGTGGGGCCCAACGTTGCCCATACCCTGCCACGTGGAGGCTAGCTGGGTGTATCCAGTATCACAACAAATTGCTCTGACAGGTCCTGCCACCTAGTTTCCTGGGATTTCAGTGGCTAGGACCTATTAAAAAAAAAAAAAAAAAATTTGCATTTGACATTAATGCTTAATGGGATTGCTGTTAGGAAATCACTGGTTGGGGTTGAACGCTAAAGAGATGTGTTAAAGGCCAAATAGGTGCTGTACACTGCAACGAGACACTCCTAAGGCAGACGCAGCAGCATGTGTGCTGGTAGTAGGATTATTCTGGACGACATCCAACACTTTCTTCCCTGGCGGGAGTTTGTGTCAAACGTGGTCTGACCGCACTACTCCTGTTACCTCTAAATCACCCATAATCGCGCACAAATTTTGATGCACACCCGCAAACAAACCGTGGTTCGGTATGTCTGTCTGGGAAGCATTCTCCTTAAATTCATTGAGTGGCTCGTCCATTGCCCTCTTCTAATCCATACGCTAGGTGCATGTCTGCCAGCTCACAGTTCGTATATCAATGCATGCTCTTCGTGTGGCGACTACTGCTTGAATGAGTAAACCAGAAATTTTCCCTCGCGAACTGATGAACAGCGCCGTCTACCAACTTAGTGACATTTCCGTTTAAGGGTTCTTATGCAATTCACATTCCTTTAGCTGTTACCTGCCTCCCCTAAATGTTTGTACCAATATTTTTGAGACACCCTGTATAGAAACACATTACATACATGTAACCAATTTTAATTTTCCTCTTCAGAATGAAACATCGCAAGAAAAATTCTTTTACTACTGTTTTCACACTGTATTGTTAAAATTGCAACTTATGATTCACAGTAGAATTTTTTTTTAAAAATTAAAAAGAAGATTAAACTAAAGGACATTTTTTTGGCTAGAGCCTTAGACTACAAAAGTTTACTGACATATGGGTTAGTGCAATTGCATCATTTTTATATGTAGTAAACTACAAGGTAGATGAATTGGCATCGTTTTAATTATATCTCATTATATTGTGAATACCTTCCCAACAATTTGCCATGCACTACCTCGAATAAGTAATGGAGAAGACCACTGTTATTTATTCTCAGCACTGTTTCAAGGCTTTTTGGCCTCTATTCAGTGGGTGGGCAGGTACACATGTTGCAATAGTGACAAACCAGTTGTGAAGTAAAACTCCACAATATGAGAGATGCCTGATGGTGTACAATAGTTTAAATTATGAATAGTTAGTGCAACTGCATCATTTTAACTATTCATAATTTAAACTATTGTACGCCATCAGGCATCTCTCATATTGTGGAGTTATACTTCACAATTGGGTTGTCACTATTGCAACACCAGCGATGCCCATCCATCGAAGAGAGGCCAAAAATCCTTGAAATAGTGCCGTCTGGATGGTGGTATCTGCTGAGAATAAGTAACAATAGTCTTCTCCATTGGTGAAGCATTACTTATTCGAGGTAGTGCAATATCATGGCAACCGCATTAAACTTATGCTTTAATCCAGCAAAGTGTAAGGTATTGCACATGGAGAACAGTAGTCCCAAAATAACTTATACACTTGGAGTTGAACTAAAGCTGGTAGTGGAGGAAGGGACTTGGGTATTACGATATGTGTGCTCTCTCAATTTATCGAACAATTGCTAGTAGAGATAAGGATGTAATAATCCCCTTATATAAGGCTATTGTTAGACCACACTTGGAATATTCTGTTCAGTACGGAGACCCCACCTAAAGAAAGATACTGTGCTGCTTGAAAGGGTCCAAAGACGGGCAACTCGCCTGGTGATATTGGCAAAAGAGTGCCCATATGAGGAAAGACTTCCAATATGTGGGTTGAAGAGCTTGGAAACTAGGCACCTTTGAGGAGACTTGATTTGAGGTGTTTAAGGCTCTGAGAGGCATAAGCAAAATGAATAAGGATGAAATTTTCATGGTTATAAATGATTCTAAAACTAGGGGCAATAATTTCAAGTTATGGGGGAAGATGTTTAGGCTGGATTAATGAAACTGATTCAAGAAGTTTCAGTTGAAGTCAGACCACAAATTCATGGTTTCTGGCCACTCTTACCTTCCAGCTGACTCAGATTTTGGGTTGATTGAGCAAGCTGGAAAAAACAAGATTATCTATGTTCTGGATAGATGGTACGATACTATGAAGTCTGCCAGAAGGTTTATGGTTGTAAAGATGACTTTGAAAAAGGCATAACAAAGTGGAAGAATATTGAAGGAAAAAATGTAAACTTGTTGAAGATACAGTGGCTCCATTATTGAATGTTAAACCCAATAAGGACGGTTGACCTAAGAGCTTGAAAAGTACTGAACAAGAAACTATACAATACGACCGACTGAGTTAAAGCAAATTTATTGACATAAATAATATAGATTTATTTCAATAAATTTATTTTAACTCAGTTAGTTGGTCATTGCTAGAAAATTATGATATGCAACCCGAAACTCAGGGCCTGTTTTCCAATGAACAAGAAAAGTTGCATGGTCCTAGAGTGCTGAACTTTCTAAAGAAAAGAGACATGCTATACCTTCTCAAATACATCCCTCCAGTTCACCATGCCTTCTTTAAAGGTATTAGAAGCTCAACAAAAAGTTGATGAGTCCCTTATCTAAGTACGAGGAAGAAGATGAAGCATAAACAGTAGTTTTTGTGGTGACAGTGTTTTGATTATCAAATTAGTGGTGACTTTTTAATTGCTTTTTTTAAAAAAAAGAGAACATCAACAAAAAGCAACTGATTTTTTTAATTTTGCAACCATCTTTTACATTATAATTAAATTTATGTTCATCTTAGCTTTTTTATGATCAGTTTGCAACAACTAAGACAATCAACAATTTTGACAAAAAATTCCCAATGTGCTTATTGCTTAGGTTTTTTAAAATTTTGTTATAGTGTACTTTTTACAGGAAAAAAAAAAAATCTCTTCTATATGAAATCATAGTTTTGATAACACAGTCAGCTTCTTACAGTAATTTACCATTCTAAAATAGGTAAACTACTTAGAAACATAATAGTGTAAGTCAATTACATAAACACTGCTGACCGAAAAATTGAATATTAACAAAATTGTAATGCTCGTGTAAATTTTTAGTTTTTTTAACCTCCAGGTGTATCAGAATAGACTGGCTTACACCACCATAAATCTCAACCCTCCATATGTGAAAATCTCTGTGCAGTGCAAACAAGCTGCTAGAACAGCCCGAGGAGCTCTCTGTGATATACAGGAACTTATGTAGGGTGGCTCCCAAATGCTAGTTCAGCTCTGTCCTATGATGATAAAAACTCTGCAGAAAGGCCAGAAATGTGTGGTGTATGTTGTTTCTACCAGGAAGTAACAAGCACCAGAGATATGTGTCATGTACTGAATGAGCAAATAAAAATTTTAAAAATAAAGAACTAATAGAAGACTACCAATCTTGCACCAGTGCAAGGCTGATGACCAGCAAGTATAACAGCAAAAAAAAAAAGGAAGACAAAAAGGTAAACACAAGAAATTCAGATTCTACAAGTATGGTTAGGAACAGTAAGCTGAAGGTGATGATGGTTACTTGGAACTAACTTGGTGGTATCATGAACAGGACAATGGAGGTGATGGCCTGGACTGCTCAAAATGGAGCAGGACTAATAGTTCCAGCAATGAATTGTCCATGTCTGATGAAGCTTTATGAGCAAAATCTTGCAGATTAAACTTTTCTTTTGAGTCCAAGAGATGTTTCATTGCCAGAAGACAATAGTTGAAATGACAGTTAGGCTGATCCAAGTAATATGGGGGATATGAAAAGAACATGCTGCTAGTTAGTGAGGGGAGAATCAGACAGACTAAACACAGCAAGCTTAGTGTGAAGGAAACCATGCCCAATTAGAAGATAATGGAGATTTGAAAAATATATATATATAAGACTTTTATAAAGCATCTCTGGTACTCAGCGTGAGTACCAGAGATGGAATAAACTTTCTTTTAACTGTATACTTTTGGAAGACTACCACCGATCTTGCCATAGTCAGACTAGGTAGTTCCAGCAATGAGTCTCTTTTTTCAATTTTAGAATCAGAGTGAATATCAAAGTTATGTCTTAAAAAAAAAAAAAAAAAAAAACAGAAATAGCATGTCACAGCCATCAAGACAGTGCAACAGGAACAACTTAGTAAGAGCATGCATCTTTGGACAAAAAGTCTCTCTTGGATAGTAATTTTTTTTAGTGTACTAAAAACTGGTTTATACCCCTCAACTGTGAGAGATGACAAGCAGATATGTATATTTGACTATTTTATCATGAAGGTACAAGTCTTGTTTAATTTAAGATCTAGAATATCTAAAAATTTGAGTCAACCACAGAGAGAGATCAAAAAGTTTAACAGTTAGAGGCCTGGAACTGTTATGGTTGCCCTCAAGATAGAGAAGTTTATGTCAGGAGATAAATGGTATTAATAACAGGCCAAGAGCACAGATTATGCATGATGTTGGCAGGTACTTTCCAGAGAAGAATGAGTATCACAGGTATCATGCCGGATAAGTGGACCAAGCACTGAACCATGTGGGCATTCCTGAGAAACAGAGCTACTAAGTTGCTGAGTACCAGCAATGACTTGGACATAATAGTGGAAACCATAGTTGCAGGTTAGGTTGTAGAGTTGTGAAGAGCATTAACCAACCCTGAGGTGAGCAAAAAAACTGTCCTACCAAAGGCTCCAGAAAATTCTACAATAGCCATAGCATATTTAAAAATGCAGCTGTTTACTCTGGTCACCTCAGTTCCACACATTCAATGAAAACCAAACTGGTCAAATGACTTTAAAGAGGGTTATTGCATCTTTACTCTTTCTGAAAACACAAGGGTATTAAATCTAAATTGGAAAAGGATGATTGCAACCCAGAGTAATTATTGTTAAAATAAACTTCCACCTAATACTGTAGAAGTGGAGCACTTATTTATCTTATCAATACTAACACTACCTCCAAAAGACCAATAACTCATTAACATAACACACTTATGCTATAAAGAAAACTTTCGTATTGTAACCCCCCCCCCCAAATCAACAGCTTACTCCTAGATTTTTGTTCTTCAAATGTAATTAGTTGTATTAAACTTTAGTTGCCAATTTTCAGACGTTTAAATTATGGTATAAATTAAAACAATTTCCAGAATGAGTGGGTTTTCTGTACATTAGGTTTGCATTTCTATATAAGCAGAAAAGGTAATTGTGTACATTTGAATTTTAAGTTGATATTACAGATAACTGATTATAAAGATTTTGTTACATAAACATCAATTTCTGATACAGAATCAAAATGTTATTGGCACCATTATTTGAAATGGAATTGAATTTTACTAACTATTTAAGTGCGTAAGAATGCAACTGAAAATTGAATAAATAATTTTTAATATTTGTTTTTGTAATTTTTTTTCATAAATGAAGGAAACAAAGTGTAATCCATAAGTTTATTTACACAGTTAAATGTTTCCTGGTATAAAAGATAGTGCAGCACCGGGATGAAAAGCTGATGGTGCAGATATTATCAAAAAGAATTTAGTATACACCTTATAGGCCAAATACTCATATAAAGAAAGAGGATTTGTTAGTAACTATATAGAATCCACATTAAAAATACAATTGCACATGAAGTTATAACCAATGGTAAAGCACACATATCCAGATAGTTGTTAGCTAGTGAAGCAACACTGCTGAGATAATTATGACTGTAGTGAACAGAATGTGGAAGATTAATACCATGAGGCTTGGATAAAACCAGAGTTTAAAATTCACTATATCTGTACAACTTAGAACACAGCGTATGTATTTATGAAAGTGATATTTTGAATCAATTACAAACCTATCAATATATGATAAAAAGTGCATCACAAAAATTCTTAAATCACATATTAAAGGGTTAAGAGCACATATCAACTGCAATTTTAATGGCATCAAAAATTTGCAATTAACGTGACTAGAAGCCGATCTTGATAACATTTGATTGAGACTGATTTTAGATTTTTTTTTTTTTTTTTTTTTTTCTTTCCCAATTCTCAGGTACCCAGCATACACAAATACACATATCTTTTTTTTTTTTTTTTTTAGAAAATAGGGAAATAATTTATTTACATTGTTAAATTTCTGTAGCATTTACTCTAAACTAACTCATTCATAAAAAAATTACAACTGTACAATATGTATACAAATCTGTTTCACTGTTATTGTGCTTAAAATAAATTCCTCTTTCCACTTCTTAATCCATATAATTATATTGTACACACAAAAAAATGACCACCTTTAAAAATACTTTGCTGCAGCTCATCACATAAATTTCAGAAGTGCAAGATGTAACGTGTTACTACAGCAATTAATGGATATTTGAAACTGCAGTAGAGCCATTGGAGATGCTCCTAAATTCACTAGGTTGGTTTATGGAAGTAAAACTTGTCACCTCTATACCCTGTATAGGACACATTCTGAGAGTTGGCGAGTTGTCAAGTGCAGATAGCCCATCATCTAAGAGAGAAACTCTTGGAGGTGAGGGACACTTTTTGGGTACAGTTTGAGTTACAAGATCAGAAGACACTGTTCCATTTGAGCTTGTTGATTTTGCTGTGGATGGTACAGTATTACTAGTAGTAACAATCACACCTCCATTGATATCTGAAGCTGGTGAACCAGTTTTGACCACAAGTGGCAAAGTATTTGTTGAAACCATTAATGAACTTCTCTGTGCAGACTGAGTAAAATTGTTGGATATCAATCCATTGCCTGATTTGCTTAACATAGCTCCGATAGCAGGCATAGTGCATTCTATGGGAATTCTTGGTGTATGCTGATGCTGGGCAACTGGCAATGTCTCAGGTGTACTATGAAATTCTGGATCCACTACAGAACGTCCATACTGAGTTGGCAAAGAAGTTGTCGGGAGATTTCCATGAGAACTCACGTACAACTGATTAGATGCATTAAGCAGTGTCCTGTCAGGCAGCTGCATGCTGAAAATCAAAAAATAGCATCATTGATACTTGAATGATTAAATGCAGACATAAACATCTTGTATAATAGCCAAAATAAAATAAAATAAAGCAAAACTTGCACATAATATAAAATTTCTATAAGTATGAAGTAATAGCAATTCTATAGAAGTTTAATATGCAGCATACAAAAATATTATTGAAGCACATGCAATGGTCTTTACCTAAGTTATGGCAACAACTAAATTTTATGACAGTACAATCTCCAAAAAATTTCTTAAAATACCTTTTTAAGGAATGCAAAACACTGCAGACTACAGCTACCACTGTATCTGCATTCTACTTTGCACTAGGCAAAAGCTGGCTGGCACATTGCTGCACTGGTTTTCCACCAGTCACACTCAAACTACAGTAAACCCCCGCTATTCGCGGGGGTTACGTTCCTGAGAAATGTCGCGAATACCGAGTTATGGCTCCCATAGAAATAAAGGGGTTCCGTTCCAAAGTATGAAATATATAAGAAAAACTAGTGTAAAATTTTGTCTATGTATGTATTATATGTACCTTCATAATATGACTATGTACATAGACAGTACATTGTGAAATGCAAGCATATGGCATCGAAATGAAAATAAGAAACAATTTAATATTAAATGTAATATTTATAAGAAATTTCAAACAAATCTTTCAAACCAGCGCCTTTGCTAGCTAAAAAACTTATCCCGCTAGCGCTATCACCAGTTTCGCTAAAGTGTTTGTCTTTTTAAGAATGATGAGTGAACTTAACAGAATTTTATTTTGAGTTCGGTCTTCTATCCACAGATTAAGGCTTTTTCCAATTTTTCTAATTTAACATCACGAGTTACAGAGCAAATTTTTGAAGCAATTAGCGCGTTTTCACGGACCCAACGGCGGATTTTTTCTTCCGATTTTTTTGATTGATCGTACCGTTGACTCATTGATTTTATAATATTTTGCCACTGAGGAGACACTTTCACCATTAGAAATTTTATCTAATAACTCAATTTTATTCGCTAATGTCATCACCTTCTTTGATATTTTCACATTTCTCTTGTTATTCGTAGCCATATTTTTGTAGGGGTTAGAAAGAACTTGTCCACAATAAAGTCACTTTCTTCCGTTAATACACTCGAAAAAGTCTGTTTTACACTGCAAAACGGTAGATTTATCATTTTTGTAAGCATATCAATTTATAAATTGATAAATTTATTCAATTCATAAACATAGAAATTAAAAGCAAACGATGAAACCTTCCATGACAAGCACATAGCACATACTGAACAAGGATTAGCGAGAAACATCCACGCTCGCGATTTTGTCACCCCTCCCCCACACCCACTGAGCGCTGTTTTGACCAGGAAAGATAATTCTAGCCACGCCCATGTTTTTTTTTGACGGAAAATATTCACGGCGCTTTAAAATTCACATTTTTTAGTTTCATTTTATATTAAATCAACGATCGCGAATACGCGAAACCGCGAATAGCGGGGGTTTGCTGTATTTGAAACAGCTGAACAGCATAACACATTATTTGACCCAATAGCCAGTTATGACCTACAATTTTATTTATTAAAACTCAAACACAAAGTATTAGCACATATAGTACTTAGTACAATTTTTTGAGAAGACATAATACTTGTGACCTAGTGGTCGTGCCAGAGTATAAACAAGATTTTACATGAATACAATCATTAATCGTATTTGGTAGTCATGTGAGCTTGAACCACAGTCCACTCAAAGTGCATGTGCCTCTGCACCCTTTCCGATGATCATTTGGCTACATCGGACCTAAATTTTTATTTATACTCAGCCCAGCCCAGCCCAGCCAGCAGATCAGGGGAGTTTACAATAAATAAAGAATACGATTGTTAATCATATGTGCAGCAGCAGCAGATACTCAAAGAGCATCTGCTGCTGCACTCTTGCTCCTGACCACTTGGGTTTGTTAGACTTGAATTTCAGAAGATTGTAATTTTCAGTTAATACACAAGTGAACAGATATATACGGGATAAAAAAAAACGAAGAGGAAGAAAACTCAGTTCTGTGAGTTGGACAGTTGGACTGTTCATGGATGCTAACTGATTTTGAAGATAGTGGGGAATTACAGATGCCAATTTGGAAGAATAATGTCCACAGAAGACACTTTGTAAGAAATGGGCTATTAAATAACCTGACTTCAACTTTTGAATGGAGCAAGAAGGTTGGGAGGGTTTTCTCTATAACTTTAGAAAGAGTAAAAATAAGTGCAATGGGACAATAATTGGAAGGAGAGATTTTTCACCCTTTGTAGGAATTGGCTGGATGTGAACAAACTTCCATGCATAAGGAAAAACACCAGTAGAATAAGGTGTAAAAAGGCAAAACAAAACAAGTGCAAGCTCAGAAGCACATGTTTTGAGAACAAGTGAAGAAACAACATCAAGACCTGAGGCTTTCCTGGCTTGGTAAGTTGTTCAGAATTTTCTTAATATCTTTCTGCCAGAAGACCACAAGAGGCACTGGGTGGAGTTTGTTTGGTAAGGTAGCAAGTAATTTTTCAATCACCAATACAAGAAATAGAAGAAAAGTAGGATGCTATTATGTAAACCAGCTTTAATCTTTAGCCAAAGATGCAACAGAACCAGGTTATAAGAGGTGGAAATATAGATGGGCAGAAGTTGCTGCCAATAGCTTTGGGAAGAGCGCATATGGCTCGAGTACCCCAAGAAGCAAGTTTTCTGTTCTTAGCTTTTATATTAACAGATTATCACATTTTTAATGGAAAAGTAAAGGTTTGAATAAAGGACAAGATTTGGGTTGGAATGTGGAATAAAGAAATTCCTACAAGAATTATTTCACTGACATGAGTGGAGCAAATAGTACGATCAGAAGAATTAAAACAGTAATCCAACCAAAGAAAAGAAGAATAGAAATCATGCAAGGCATCCCATTTTGCATTCTTGTAACACATCATGCAGCTGAGAATGACCAGAGAGAGAATTAGAGAAGAGATCATCACCAAGTTGTGAAATGAAGTGTAGAGAACTATATTTTGTTGGCAAGAAAAAGATCAAGAGTATTTCTCTGGCTATGATTGGAAAAGCAAAAGCCTTAGCATCTTGACCAACTGGATCCATGTAACTAGAAAACTGAAGCCAGTTGAGTAATCAAAGGAAAATTACCTCATTGGATAGTTTGGGAAGTTAGATTGGAGAAATCTGAGTTTCAAGGAAAAGAAGCCAAGAAGTTCTGAGTGATTTATAGAGCTGAAAGAACAATAGAGACAATATGAATTCCATATAATGGAGTAAGAAGATTTTAAGCCAGAGGAGATTCTATAACAGGAAGTATCTGACAAAGTATATCAAAGTAGATTTATGCACAAGTATCACCTCTAAAGAAAAAGGATTACAGGTTGAATAATTAGGACAACTAAGATAACCGATAAGAGATTTCTGTCAGAAAAAAAAGTATGTGGAGTCTGGTGGATTGTACGTGTAAAAGCATCATTGATCAATGAGGAAAGCTGAGAAGTTCAGACCTGTTCAAAACAGATGTTTGATCTATAAACATTATAAATAAATATAATTATATAAAAAAAAGTAAAGTGCAGCCATTATCAACCCACTGCAGGATGGAAGCCTCTTCAACAATTCATGTTGAGGGAAGTGGACCATAATCTGCCACGCTGGTCCAGTGCGGGTTGGCAGATCAACCGTATTCAGCAGTCAGGGGCTTGAACCCCGGTCTACTCAAAGAGCGTGTGCTACTGCACTCCCGCTCTTGCCCACTCGGCTACGGAGGCCGTCACTATTGATATATCAATGGTGACGTATGTATCATGTGAAAAAAATTAACATTTAATAATAATAAAATACAGTAAACCCTCAATTTTACACACTTTGGATTTAATGGACAAAAAAATATCACTTGCACCAGAGTATTATGAGTGTCTCATGAGATCAAGAAAATCAGCAACTAACAAGTCACAGCACCTTACAGCATGTAACCATCCCAGTCTATTTATCTATACTTTTACTATTAATACTGTTAAGTGCATATCTGTGTCTTGTTTCTGTATCATCATGATCTCTAAGAAAATTAGTGAAAAGAGAAAGCATTGTGCATCTGAGCATTGCACAGAAGATTCTAGACTGATGTGTATTGGTTTTTTACATCTGTGAGGAATATGGTTTGGAAAAAATAAATAAAAACAGATATTGTAAAAAAAAAAAAAAGGAAGGCTGATGATTACAAAAATGGAAGATTCACCAATATCAAACTTCAGCTTCTCAGATCTGACTCTGAATAGAACTTTTCTATGAGGCAATATACAGTCACCATAAATTATCTACTAACAATGTACTATGTGCCAACCAATGAAGTCAAGTAAATAAAAGCTTATTTTTTAATTGTTTAACTTCTAATACATACATATACAGAGTAACTGTTTAAATTTTCATTTATGCAGGGTACAAACAGTCTCAGGAAAAATATTTTTGATTTAATGGACGTTGGCCAATAATGGACACCCCCCCCCATTAATCTGTAAAATCGAGGGTTTACTGTTGAATATTTTAGCATTAGCATGGACACATGATGCAAGAAAGCAAGTTTATATAGCATCAGCCAAAAAAAAAAAAAAAACACATCCCCCTTCTCATTTCACTCATCCACCTGCTCCAAATGTTTGTCCAGTTCTGCCTTGAATCTGTTTAAGCTATCAACTTCTACAACGACAGATGGAAGTTTGTTCCAGCAATAAACCACCCGCTGGTCAAAGGCAAACTTCTGCACATCTATCCTACAACTGCCTTTCCTCAATTTTAATTTATGCCCTCTCAGGCGATCATTCTGAGCAAGAGGAAAAATCTCATCAGCATTGAGCATGCTCAAACCAAATTTAATACATATCAGAAAACCTCATTAATACAATATTGGTTTATACAAATATCTCAATTCCCCTTCAAAAGGATTAGGAATTCTCATGTTAAAAAATTTGTTTAATACAAAATATGGTTAACTTGTACTACAAAGTTAATTTTTGCACCATGAATAGTATAACCATACTTATGGTTATTGCACTATTGTTATGCCAATTGCACTGCAATACCCCTAGATGTCAAGGTCACTGTTCACTTCAAGAGTGGGGTAGTCAGATCCATCCGTTTAATGTGAAATATGAGGAGAGCTAAAACACAATTGGTATAATTAAAAAAATTAAATAAATTTTCTGTTTATACTCCAGGATGACCAATAGAATCAGAGGAGTTCCCACAAAATAGAAAAAATACAAAATCATTACTGCATTTACTTTGTGGTCAAGTGCATACAAACCACAGTCAACCTCAACAGCATGTACTTCACACATCAACTTACTGTGGGCAAGTGAGATTTTTGTATTTTGAACCTCTGTTAGTTTCAGTGAAATAAACATAAAATGATTTATACTTGTACAAGTCTAAGCCAGCTAGATCAGTTGTTTATAGAAGCTAAAGGTGTTTTCACCAAATGCCAGTTATACTGGCATTTGATAAACACTGCCTTTAGCTTCCCTTCTGTTACACAATTTCATAATGGAAAGCCAAGAGTAATTTTAACTATAAAAAACATTTTATTTTATGATAATAAGTAAAGAAGTGGGACAGAATAAATGACAGTAGTTTTCCTTACCTTGTGCTTGAGGGGAAATAAACAGGGGGTGCCACAAATGAAGACTGAAGGAACATCTGATTTGCAAGCATATGTGGAGGAACTGCAAAAATGCAGGGCATTAAGAAAACAATTTCTATCTGTAAAGAATAAACTCTGAAGAAAAGCATAACATAAAACAAATAGAAATACAAAAAAAGGGGGGAAAAAGCAGCAATTAGAAATGACAAGGCTTAGTCAATTATGAGTAAAATCTTCGAGTAGAGCAAGGAATGTCATCTACATCTCACAATTCATGTTAACAGTTTCTGACAATACAATATTTTAAGCATCACTGGCTCACCAATTGCCAATCGTAGAAAGAGGAAATATTTAAGCATCAGTGGCCAAATATAAGCTGCCAACCAACTGAGTTGTCACAGACCTCTCAGATATGCCAGACAAGCTGTACTTGCTACCTGGGAGTCTAAAACACTGACGGAACTGATATTCGCACATCAGTTGACACCCAAGTCAAGTGGACTTGAGTGTCAACTGATGACACTCAAGTCAAGCGGACCCAATTTCGGCAAAGTCTGGACGGTCTGTGACAGCCAAGCCCTCTGATTCCACCTTCACAATGGTGGGACTGTTAGTTAGTAATCCTGGGTGAACCAAAGTAAGCAGGGGTCAAGGTGTGGGGCCCACACCACATGGAAGAATGCCCCCCCCCATGTTACCAGCACTTTGCTTATTGGAGGCTTGAAGTGATGGAACCCATGTTTAGTCTCTAGAGCTAAGTCCCAGTTAACCATTCCCCATCTCTTCCATCATGCAGTATGATTGATCACTTTTGAGGTAATGATGAACATCGTGGCAAGATCCATTATTCCTTACATTTTGAGGGTACAGGTCTAAAACGGTATTCGCAGGCCGGCCGCTAGTTAGTACACTGGACCGAACCTATTGGTAACTCTCTAAGAGGCTTCCGGATCAGCTAGTGAATAATCTTGCTACCTCTACTCTGCCAGATAGTGACTGGAGGGAGTATGAGTAGCATGTCTGTGTGTGTGTGTGTGTGTGCGGGGGGGGGGGGCATTGTCGAGGCCACGTTATGTCAAGGATCTTGGTATATTCTTACCAAGAGTACTCCATATCCAAAAATTTCATTACTTCATACAGCAGGTCCCACCCACTATTTCTTACTATTGCATACACCATGAATTTTCAAACTAATAGAGCAAGCTTATCTGCGAAAACCTCCCAAACATTTCCTAATTCATTTCACAATTCTAATCTCAATGATGTCCATTTCCACTTGAAGTCTGCCAAACCCCATGTACTTTTTCTGACAGAATCTCAGTTATCAGTTGATTCAACTACTGCTCATCTGAGATTCCCAAATTATTCGCTTTATGATTCCTTTCAACTCAAAGGTGGTACCTTGTGCATACGTCCATTCTGATATTCCCTGTCAGAGACTTGGTAATTTGGAATTTCCTGTCTTTGATCTTCTCTGGCTTAAAATCTCTACCTCATTGTGTCAAACTCATCTGTTGTCTCTAGCGTTCTCCCAACTCCACTAATTACTTGGAGCTCTTTGACTTTCTCCAGTCCAACTTTCCTAACAGTGAGGTAATTTTCCTTGGTGATTTTAATGTTCACAACTCCAGATGTCTTCCGTTTTCTAGTCACACCGACCCAGCTGGTCAAGATGCTGAGGCTTTTGCAATTACTAATGACCTTGCACAGATTGTTCATTTACCTACAAGAATACAGGACAATCCTAATCATACAGCCAATACACTTGATCTTTTTCTCACAAACAACCCTACTAAGTACACGGTCAAAGTGAGAGGTCCTTTAGGCACTTCAGATCACAACTTGGCGATTGTCTCTTCTCTAATGGAGCCTTTACCTCATAGCTATTCCCAACCTCGTGTTGTTTGACATTACAAGAATGCAAAATGGGATGACCTGCGAGATTTCTTTTCCTTGGTCGGATTACTGTTTCAAAACTTCTGATGTCAACGTTTGCTCAGATTGTGTCGGTGAAATTATTCTTGCAGGAAAGGAATCCTTTATCCCACACTCCTCTTAAAAATCTCATCCTTTGTCTAAACCTTGGTTTTCCAATAAACGTGCTAAGGCTGTTCAAGAGAAGAATGTGGTATATCGTAATTAGCTTGTTTCTAATTCTTCAGCTTCATTTTCTGCCTACACCAAAGCTCACAAAATTGTAAAGCAGTTATTAATCAGTCCAAACTAGAGTTTGAACAGGATAAGAGTAGAAAACTTGCTTCTTGCCTTAATGGTAGCCGAGCATTCTGGTCTCTTGCCAAAGCTATTGGCCGCAACTTTTGCCCATCTCTGCTCCCACCTCTGTCCAAACCAGATGGTTCTATTGTCACTTCAGCCAAGGATAAAGCTGACCTGCTAGCATCCCATTTTTCTTCCAACTCATTTATAAATGATCTTGGGAAAATACCACCCTCATTCCCAACACACTCCATTCAATGTTTCCTGTGGTCTTCCATCAAAAGGATGTCAGAAGGATTTTGACGAATCTTGATGCTAAGAAAGTTCCAGGTCCCGATGGTATTTCTCCACTTGTTCTCAAAACCGTGCTCCTGAACTTACTCCTATTCTTTGCCGCCTTTTTTCTCTATTCCAAAGGTGTTTTTCCTTCTGCTTGGAAATTTGCTTATATCCAGCTGGTTCCTAAAAAGGGTGACAAATCCCTCCCATCCAATTATCATCCCATTGCAATTACTTTTACTCATTCTAAAGTAATGGAGAAATCCATTAACTGCCAACTCTTAAACTACCTAGAAACCTTCCGTCTGATCAACGATAGCCAGTATGGATTCCGTCAGTGTCGATCCTCTGGTGATGTTCTGGCTTATGTTAGTCATTTAGGTTTGGTGAAACAAGTAGTTGCTCTTGATATCTCAAAGGCTTTCGATTGTGTTTGGCATAAAGGTCTTCTAAACAAACTTTCATCTTAAGTATTAATGATCTTGGGAAAACACCTCCCTCCATTCCCAATGCGCTCCGTCAGTGTCGATCCACTGGTAATATTCTGGCTTATGTTACTCATTTATGGACTAATTCAATGGAAAGGTTTGGTACAAGTAGTTGCTCTTGATATCTCAAAGGCTTTCGATTGTGTTTGGCCTAAATGTTTTCTAAACAAACTTTCATCTTATAGTTTGCCTGTTTTTTGTAATTGGTTATCGTTTTCTCTCTGATCACTGACTGAGGGTGATGGTAGATGGCTCTCTGTCTTCTAACTTCTCCACTAATGCCGGTGTCCCCCAAGGTTCAGTTCTTTCCCCCACTCTTTTCCTCTTGTATATTAATGACCTTCTTCCATTGACTGGAAATCCTATCTATAGTTTTGCCGATGATAGCACATTGCATTCCATTTTGAGAAACCTTGCCCTGCTGAAATCAGCTTCAACCTCTCGAAAATCTGCTACCAATTCATTAAATGTGGATCTTCAGGTAATTCTCCAGTGGGGCAAAGACAACTTAGTTGATTTCAATCCTTCTAAAATTCAGTCATGTCTTATATCTCGCAAAAAAGGATTCTTCTGCTCCTATGCTTACCTTTGGTGACACTCCGATTTCTAGGCAAAATGATATATCTCTTTTGGGGATTACCCTGACTTCTAATCTCTCTTGGCACAAGCACATTACAAATATTGCTTCCTCTGCATCTAAAAAACTTGGTTTTCTCTTTCGCTCTCGGTGTTACTTTTCTTCCAAACAGCTGCTCACTCTGTATAAATCAAAAAAATCTGCCTTACCATGGAATATTGTTCCCACATCTGGGGTGGTACCCCCAAAACCTCTCTCAGGTTCTTGATTCCATTCAGAAGAGGGCAGTTAGGTAAATTAATGATTCATCTCTAACAGAGTCTCTCTACTCGCTGTCTCATAGACGTACTATTTCTGCTGCATGCCTCTTCTACAGATATTTCCATGGGCACTGTTCGTCTGAATTGGCTTCTATAATTCCTGCTCTCTCTTTCAAGACATTCTGAACATGTGCATCCACCAGCCAACATCCATTTACTGTCCAACTTCAAACCCACAGAACCAACTTTTCATCTTCCTCGTTTATTCATTCAACTGCCGTTTTTTCTGGAACAACCTTCCTTCATACGTATTTCCTGAAAATTACGATCTACAGAAGTTCAAGTCCAACCTCAACAAATGTCTTCTTTCATCTTCTGAACCTCCAACCCAAGCACGGTACTAAGTACTATAGGTTCTAATACCTCTCGTGTTTGGGGTTTGCATAAAAAAAAAAAAAAAAAAAAAAAATTGATGACACCAACATATCTTTAATTACCAATCCTGTGTTACAAAATGAACAAGTTTTTCTTGCAAAATGGATATACATGTCAGTTACCACTCTTACTACTACTTCTGTCAGTTACTACTTTTCATAATCTTGTAAATACCAAACACTGAATAGCTCATGTTATTTATTCTAATGCATTCCAAAGCCTCTCCTCTCCTCTCCTCATGTTGCCCACAGATCATAAATACCACGAAGTGGTATTTATTTGTGGGCAACATGAACTTGCAAGGCAAAATGATCTTTGAATCCAGATGAAGTAAAAGAGAATGAAAGATGAAGTCAATTTCTTGTTTAGACTGTACAGAACATCAGTGCTTTGAAAACAGGAATTCTTGAAAGTATCATTAAGCCTTCCAAGATAATTTAATTGACAGAATTCGTGTTAAGACTGCATATTAAATTTGACTCACGAATATGACATCTCAACACCTTGGAAATGACTCGAGTAATCTATGCAGCTGACTCATAACAAAGACATAATTTGAAAGCTCATCCTTTTTCTAAATTCTCCTAGTCAAAACATTTTTATGGTAATTTTTGGTGTCATGACTTTAGAATTTATTTCTATCGTGTCTGTTTTTTTTTTTACTCTTCATCTCTGCTGAACAAAAGCCCAATATTTAGACTCATCTCCAATTTATTCTTATAGGTAAATATACATTCTTTTCCATGGTAGGAACTACATATGCCCTATATTTCAAGATGGCATGGAGCTTACTCATGGGTTGTGGAACAATCTTAAATTCAGTGTTCTTAAATATGTTAATAAATTGTCTATACCAATGCTGTATATACGGAACTTTAATAAAATGTTTGTGATCCGCCCTGTCATTTTTCGTACCCGTCTCCAATTTATATTTCGCCTGTTGACTAATCTGCATAATGGTACCTAATGAATAACCCCTATTTAAAAATCTTTGTCAGTTCCGTGACTTCATCCGATAAAGATTCTTGAGTAGAGCTGTATCTATATGCATTATGAATCTGATTAAAAATAATGCTCCTTTTATATGTAAAAGGGTGGTAGCTTGATCTGTGCAAAAAATTTCCAGTATTCGTTGGCTTCCTATAAATTTTAAAAAGTATGTTTGCATTAACTCTGGATAAAGTAAAATTTAGAAAATTTATGGATTTGTGATTTCCATTTCTAGAGTGAACTTAAGTAGAGTATGAATGTTATTAAATGTATCCAGGACCTTCTGTACTATATATTTGTTAGTAATTATTAAGATGTCATCAAGATATCTACCATAGAACATTATATTAGGGAGATGTGGCGTTAAGTATACCTGCTCAATCTTATTTAGATAAATTTCAGCAACCAATTCACTCAAGTCCCATCGGTAACCCGAATATCTGCTTGTATATTTTATCTTGGAAATTAATGTAATTGGTTTGTACAAGAAATTTAATCAAATAAAATATTTCATTTCTGGGTAAATTTGACATGTTTAAACAAATTGTCTGATCATTGATAAGGTCCCATATTACGTCAAGGGCATATTCTACCTGTACATTGGTGTACAAGGAAACAACATCTAAAGAGAATAAAAAAAAAAAAAAAAAAAAAAAAAAGGTATGAGGTTTTCACCTATAATTTAAGATTATTGTAATAATAGGACTTATTGGGCTTCATAGTTCCTTTTGATTTGAATTCTTTTCCACATTGCTTCTAGCAATATTTCTCATTTACCAAAACGGTGAATATATAAATTACTATAAGCTGTATTTCCTATACATGTTTCACAAAAGGTCCATACACTCCCACATAAAAAAAAAGTTAGGAATCGTGTTTCATTTTTCTTAATTTTCCAAGTTTTTATTAAAACAGGACCATTTTGTTTACCAATTTTTATTAAAATATTTTTTACTATATATAAAAATCAAAAATATTATTTAATTTTTAATATTTAAGAAATATTTTAAAAATTTCTAGAATATTCAACGATATACAAGAAAGGTGTAGAAGAATCCTGAGCATTGTAGATAATTCAAAAATATTTAAAAAAGTGGGAGTATATTGTTTCAATATTACAGAAGATTGCAGATGATTCTAGGGCATTTTGCAATAATATAAATTGAGGGTGGTATAGTTTAGGGCTAAAGCCTCAGGTTACATAAATAGTTTAACTAATGTACAAGTTAGTGCATTTGCATCATTTCTGTACATAGCCAACTACATAATGATGCCAATTTATAACTACTTATGTAGTTGGCTATGTACAGAAATGATGCAAATGCACTAACTTATACATTAGTTAAACTATTTATGTAACCTGAGGCTTTAGCCCTAAACTATACCGTAATCTAAATTACTCCACACCATCAGGCATCTCTCATATTGTGGATCTATACTTTGCAACTGGGTTGTCATCATTGCAACACCAGGGTATCTTGCCCACCCACTGATGAGGAGCAATAAGCTACAAAACGGTGCCATATGGGTGATGGTATCTGCTGAGAATAAGTAACAATAGTCTTCCCCTATGGTGAAGCGTTACTTATTTGAGGTAGTGCAATACCATGGAAACTCGTTGTGAAGGTATTCACAATTTTTAACTACTTATGTACAGAAATGATGCAAATGCACTAACTTGTACATTATAAATTGAGGAGTAAGAGCTGTAACTTATAAAATCGAATACTCGTCATTCAGAAAGTGTTTGGTGTTGCTTTTGCTTTTTGTTGCTTTTCCGTGATAAACATGACAAGAAATAAGGAACTGAGTGTTGAAAAAAATGCTATTATAACTCTGTATAAAGAAAATTATTCTGTGAGAAGTATTGGCAAAACAACTAAGTGTTTCTTTTAAAGGAGTAAAAACTATCATTTGATGATCAAGGATACTGGCAGTTTAAAGGACAAACCACAATCAGAATGAATGTGTGTCCTGATCAAATCTGCATCCAATGTAAAACTTGATTTAAACAAGCAGTACTAGCAATCTGAAAAACTCTTATTAAAATAGGAAAATTGAACGAAATGGTTGGCTTGGGCTATGGAGCCATGAAAATTGGACAGCTGAATAGTGGAAAAATGTACTGTGGACGGATGAATCCAAATTTGAAATCTTTGGATCCAAGTGTAGTTTATGTGAGGTGATCAACTGGGGAAAGAAAAAAAAAAAAAAAAGGTGCCACATTGTTTAGTGCCTACAGTTAAGCACAGTAGTGGTTCCTAATGATCTGGGGTTGCTTCTGTTTTCCTGGAGTGGGTTACATCATCAGAATTGAAGGGACTTTTCTTAAAGTCTCTAAAAACATTCTTGAACATAATGTAATGTCTTCTGGACTTCGACTTTGTGGAAGAAATTTTATAATACAAGACAATGGCCAAAGCACAGCTCTAAGCTGCGCACGGACTTTCTAACATCTAAACAACAGGGTGAGTATCGCAAATTATGGTATGGCCACCCCAACTGCCTGACTTAGAACTTTTATGGGACTATCTGGACTAACAAATCTGTGGTCTGCCCATATTCACAAAATTTATAGGAACCATACAGATTGCTTTGAATAATGTTATCCATCACATTATTAGACACTTAGTTAAGACAGTATTGTAAAATTAATCACTAGAATGCCACATCTGGTAAGGATAAAATATTGTGGAGGGAGGATATTTTGATAAAAAAAAAAAAAAAAAAAAAAAAAAAAATCAGTATAGTTGTTAATATTAATTATTTCAATATTCAATATTTTTTGCTGCAAATTTTTCAATGCTTAATAAAAAAAAAAAATCTTAAAATACTCTTTTAGTTTTCTTTTTTATATTAAATCTTACATTTTCATAGTTAATTTTGAAAAAATTAACTAAAACGTCATAAACTGTGATTCCACACTTTTAGGTAGGAGTGTATGTACATCACAACTTTATGAATAAGTGAATCAAGATGTCTGTATGTAAGTGCATCACAGTTTTGCATTTACAGACACAGTATTTATGGAATTCACAGTGGGCTCTGTAACAGCAGATTAAAATGTGCATAACACAGGATTAACAAAAGTCCAAGACTTTTGTTAATCCTGTCATGCACAGTTAATCTGCTAGGTTCACAAAAATTAATTGTTCTGGGGCCAGTACAGTAAGAAGCAGCTGCAGACAGTGAAACTTCTGAAACTCTCTGCATCTTTGTTCCCAGTCAAATAGTTTCCAATTCTCAACTCAGCAAATGATACAGCAACCATGATTCCCAAGTCCATGAGAACATGGCTGTTATTAATGCCTTGGCCAAAAGAGAACAAATCAAGACAATCCCATGAAAAAGAATAAACAATATACAACTAAAATTCCTTTCTCCCAAGTGATATTTTGTTGGTTTTTGGCACATAATCATTCCATCTCTCAATTTACTTTTTATAGAGGTTGTTCCTAATACTTAGGATGAGAACAATCTATATACAAGGAGACAATACTAAGTACTCGTATTACACTGATTATTGCCAAATGGCTTATAACCAAAAAACTCATTGAACACAGAAAACTTACAGTGAAAATAGTGGATCTAATTGTTTTTATAAATCACAGCAGTTTACATACAATACACAATCCAAGCAACACATTTGTAGAGCTATGAATTATCTTTCCTTCAGTGGAGACACTTGATAGATCAAATATGGTTTACCTTTTGTTATGTCCAATGAGATCATACCAACAGGCCCACCTCTATAAATTCTTCAAATCCATGTTCTGACTATGGCTACATTCAAGTGTGAAAGCAGGTTGCAATGAACCATCCCACTACTGAACCACATTGCCTATGCCATTCTACAGGAAAAAAAAAACTTCCTCTTTGCTTGTGACATCTATTTATAGGATGATTAGATATAGTTTGTAGATATGTATCTTGATCACTGTTATTTTCTTGAAACAATGACTATTTGATCAGCAGACTATATGATAAACGATGCAAAGTACATATTAACATTACTCTGTTTTACAAACATACAACCTTTCTGGATAAACAGATTTTGCAAGTTTCACTGGATTGTTGGTTTTTGTGGCACATCAAAAATTTATGCCAGTTGCCCCAGTGTATCATATCTGTACAAGTGCGTTCACAGGCTGATTTGCAAACTATTCAGACAAAAAAATTTCTCATGGCATATATGATTTTGTAGCTCTGCTTGTAAGTATTGCTACTATTATAGTGTTCAACTATTATATTTTCCTTAATTTCTAATATAGGAATAAAGAGAAATCTGTTTTATACAACCTTCTTGGTTGCTAACCTTTCCTTGATACAACTGTTGTGAGGTAAACCTGTTTATTATTAATAGCAACTGAGTTCACACTATCTATTTGATAAATCTAACTCAAATATCCATAACGGTTGCACATATAAATAATTGTTGATATAATAGTGAACATATGCATCTTATCTAGAATAGTTTGATATTGCCTTGACAAGTGCTTCCAGAATGGCAAAGAATCTATGAAGATTTTTTTTTTTTTTTTGGGTAGTTGTTGGCGCATCGGCTTCTATGGCCATAATGCACCTCCCAAGGTTTTTGCAGTACTTTGATCCAAGCCCGAGGCGGGATTCGAACCCGCAACCTTTGGGTTTCCAGGCAGGCACTTAACCCACCCGGCTAGCCCGGTCGGCTATCTATGAAGATTCTAGCCTTGAATAAAGAAAGTGATGAAAAAAAATTATCCTGTTCTGAATTTAATTCCCTTTAAAACACTTATGAATGGACAAAGCCTATGAATGGGAAAGTATTATAAACAGGAGCACTATAAGTGTGAAAAGGAGACTAGAAGAAAAAAGCACCAAAAGTGGGAGAGTGCTATAAATGGAAGTATTTTAATGCAAACTTAAGGTCTTTTGCATTGCTCGCATGCAATGTTGTTTGGGTGGCTCCCTGTTTGGTGTGATTATTAATAATAATAAAAAAAAACCTACTACCCAATATATTATGTGTACACAGCATATATAAACACTCATAAGAATTTAGAGTAAAAACATTTCTCGCATTGCAAACATATCAATAAATACTGTTAACACTTACTTGTTTGGTCAGGTCTCTGACTCAGCTGTCCACCAGACTGTGCAGAAGGAAGTGGTACAAACTGCTGGAAACTGCTGACTTGGGGCTGATTATATATCTGCAGTGGATATTAACAGATATTAACTTTAAAAATGAGTATCTATGTTACATATTCATTCTGTTATCTGAAAAATAATTAACACTTGACATTTCTTAATGCAGCCATCATAAGCTTTTATGCATTAGTAGAGGCGCATGATGCAAGAAAACAAGCTTATACAGCATCAGCCAAAAAAAAAAAAAAAAAAAAAAAAACAACCCTTCCAATTTCACAGATCCATTCATTCCAAATGTGTCTAGTTCTCCCTTGAATTTATTTAAGGCTATCAACTTCCACAACAACAGATGGAAGTTTGTCAATCAACTACCCGCTGGGCTAAAGGCAAGCTTCCACACATCTATTCTACAACTATCTTTCCTCAGTTTTAATCTATGCCCCCCCTCAGGTTTGTAATCTGAGCAAGAGGAAGAATCACATCAGCAATAAGCCTGCTCAATCCAGTCAAGGCCTTATACACCTCAATCAGATTGCCTTGCAGGTACCTAGTTCCCAGAAACTGTAACTTGCAGAACTTTAGCCTTTCTTCATAAGAGCACCTCTGTTCCCTTCACCATTCTTGTTGCCCTTCTCTGTACTCGTTCTAGCAACTCTAGATCCTTCCTAAAATGAGGCTTCCAGACCTGTACACAGTACTCAAGGTGTAGCCTGACCATTGCCTTATACAAGGGGATAATCACCTCCTTATCCCTGCTAGAAAAATTCCTGTATATAATTAACAAGACCCCATGACCTACTCTGGCACCTCTCTGCACTACTCAGAAAACTTCATATCTGACTGTACAATTACCCCAAGATCTCTTTCATTCTCCACTACCCTGAGTGTAACACCACATAGTTGGTACATTTCTCTGGGGTTACTGCTACCCATATGAAGTACTTTGCATCTGTCAATGTTAAACTTCAGTTGCCACTTCTCAGCCCATCTACCCAACTTTTTCAGATCCTGTTGCACCAGCATACTGTCATTACTGTTATTAACAACCCTGCCAACCTTTGTATCGTCTGCAAACTTGAACATTAAGCCTGATATACCATCATCAATATCATTTATAAATACAGAAGACAACAATGGACCCAACACCAAACCCTGAGGGGCACCACTAATAACATTAGTCCACGTAGAGCAGTACCCATTGACCACCACTCTGTCTTCTCCCACTCAACGATCCTTTTATCCATTGTAGCAACTTGCCCTTAATGCTATACTGCTCCAATTTGTATGGTAGTCTTCTATGTGCAACAGTATCAAAAGCCTTTCTAAGATCCAAGTATATAATATCAAAGTTATTTTTTGCATCCAGTTCCTTTGTGACCATATCATAGTATCCAATCAAATTGGTCACTAGTGGTGATAATCTGGCTTACATTATAGACTCGCTACAGACTTTGAAGCACTCTTCAACCATGAAAACTGGTTGGCCAGAGTTCTTGTTATGCCATATCGAGGCACAGAGGGCAGCGATATAAACAAAATAGTGTAAAGGACTTCCACCAAAGGCACCTTGAATCATAGCAATCACAGATCTCATTACTTAATTTCTACCAATATGCCAATCCATTTGCTTGTCTTCCCTAGACACACCCTGCTGAACCGAGTAGTGCCATGTCAGAGACCACACATCTCCATCAAAGTTCCTAGAATACCTGCCAGCACCATCTTTTATCAGATTGTGTGTAGTCTTAGGAACAAGCTTGACACCATGGAGCAAATTTTACTCGGGGGGGCACTTTGACCTGCTCGCCATCACTGAAACTTGACTCGATGATCAAGAATTCCTAGTGGCAGCTGCCCCAGCTGGTTATGGGGTTGTATTCACATCTCAGATTGCATATTTACAAGAAATCTGCTTTCAAGCTATTGGATACTAAATCCAGCAACTCGCCCAATTACAAGCAATCCTTGTTAAGTTAGAACACAAATGAAGTTGGACATCTGTGTCATCATCCTTCAAGTATCCAACTGGTTAATCAATCAGCTGCATCTTACCTCGAATAAGTAACGCTTCACTAATAGAGAAGAATAAGGTAACAATAGTTTCTATATTAGTGAAGCATTACTTATTCAAGGTAGTGCAATACCATGCAACTCATTCTGAAGGAAGAGCACAATATGAGATACAGAGCAAATGATGCCTGCCACAATCGTAGTTGTTTCTTAAGAGTTATCTACGGTGTATCTACACCAATATTATGTAGATAATTGTATAATTACCTTTTTGTTTTAATTTTGTATATAATTGTTTTAGTATCCCAGAAGTATCGGGAGGCTGTGAATCCTTGGCCTTATGGCCATGAAGGGCATCCTGCAATATTTTGCAATAAAGATTATCTCTCTGGATTGACACTGATGGAATCCATAGTGGTGATCATTGATCACATGGAAGGTTTCTAGATAGTTTAAGAGTTGGTGGTTAATTGATTTCCATTACTTTAAAAGGAGTAGAAGTAAGTGTAATAGGATGATAATTGGAAGGAAAGGATTTGTCACCCTTTTAAGGAACTGGATGAATATGAGCAAATTTCCAAGCAGAATGGAAAACAACTGGGGAATAATAAAGTGTAAAAAGGTGACATAAAACAGGAGTATGCTCAAGAGCACAGGCTTTGAGAAAAAGTGGAGAAACACCATCAGGACCCGATGCCTTCTTGGCATCAGGGCTGTTCAAAGTTCTTCTGACATCCTTTTGATGGAAAACCACATGAAGCACTGAATAGAGAGTATAGGGAATGGTAGAAGGTGGTTTACTGAAAACATCAAAACATGACTTAGAAGAAAAGTAGGATGCTAGCAGGTCAGCTTTATCTTCAGCTGAGGTGGGATGGATCCATTCAGTTTTGACAGAGGTGAGAATAGAGATGGGCATAAGTAAGGGTCAATAGCTTTGGCAAGAATACAAAATACTCGACTACTCTACCATTTGAACTGATTAATAACTGCTTTACAATTGTGCATAGGCAAAAAATGAATCTAGACATTTGGATGCAAACAAATCGCGATATGTAACATTCTTATCTTGAACAATCTTAACACATTTACTAAAAACCAAGGTTTAGATAAAGGAAGAGATTTTAAGGCAGAGGGTGGAATAAAGGATTTCATCCCTATAAGAATAATTTCACTGACACAATTTGAGCAAATTGACACTAGAGTACTTGAAACAGTAATTCGACCATGGAAAAGAAGAAAAGAAATACTGCAGATTATCCCATTTTACATTCTTGTAATGCCAAACACGAGAGAAAGGCACCATTTGAGAAGAGACCATCATAAGTTGTAATCTGAGGTGCCTAGAGGACTAAGCATAGGTAAACCTCAACTCACCTCAACCATGTATGCCCAGGGTGGATGCCCTCGAAGAAACTAAATTGAGGGGCCCATCAAGCTCTCAGCTGCCCACATCAACACCAGAGCTTGCACTTGGGCATCACGTGACACAGAGGCAACCCCCAAGGCAGAATGCACTGGTCCCGAAGGAACTAGTAGTTGTTGGTGACTATTGTCAGGGAAACGGGGAACATGCTTTGTAAAAAGGATACGTGGAACAGGACCAGGGTATGTCTGCCAGGGGCAAAGGTTGATGACGTTGTAGAGCGAATATCATCTTTTAAGGGCACAAAAGGTGATAAAGTTGTACACGTTGGCACTAATGATATTAAGAGTAGGAGACCGGCAGAATTACTTAACAAGTACAGGTCACTATTGAACAAAAGCCGAGAATTAGGGTTGAATTTGAAAGTGTCTGCAATTCTGCCCAGACACAATAGGAGGGAGTATATGATGAGAGCCTTGTCGATCAATTTGGCCCTGGAAAGATTGTGCAAGGCTCAAGGGGTAGAATTTTTTTCAGCCTGGACTGTACTTGTTAACAGGAGAGATTGCTTCTACAGGGATGGGATACACTTAAATAGAAAGGGTGCAAGAATATTTGCTGATGCTATCGAGGCAGGGTTAGGTGGGTCGGAAAACTGCTAGCTTGGGGGGAGACCAATAGATTGACAGTAGCCACTGGCAGAGGTGAAAGAGATTCTTGCACTGCTTCTATTAGAATGAGCAGAAGCCTGAAAAACAAGATGCATAATATTTCAGAGACTGCTGGGAGCCATTGCGGTACAAGTAAACACATGGGTTGTGTTAGGGTAGCTAAGAATAGAAACAGGTGCAGGTATACTTGCGTGTACACCAATGCTAGGAGTTTAGTAAATAAATTTCATGAATTTGAGGTATTGCTCAAAACATCAAAGGCAAATATTGTTGGGATATCAGAGACGTGGTGTCACACAGATATAAGGGATGCAGAACTGGAATTTGGGGAGTACAATTTGTACAGAAAGGATAGACAGGATAGGAAGGGGGGAGGGTTATGCTATTAGTTAAGAAACACATAAAAACCAAGGAAGTGAAGCCAGTCGACATCGCTGAACAGTGCAGTGTTGAGTCAGTTTGGTGTGACATAAGCATAGGTAAATCAAAATTGAGAGTAGGAGTGTGCTATAGGTCTAATGACTCTGATGAGTATAATAAGAAACTGTACAGAGAAATAGAGTGAGCCAGTAAATCAGAGAGTCTTATAATGGGAGATTTTAATTTCCCAGATATTGACTAGAATTTGGGGGCTGGTCACTCACACTACCAGGGCTTTTGTGGATTTATTGGATGATTGTTTTCTACATCAGCATGTTCGGGAGGCAACTAGAGGGAGTAATACTCTTGATTTGTTTATCAGCAGTGATTCTTCATGCATTAAGAATCTGCAGATAAATGAACCTCTAGGTGGCAGTGATCACAGTGTGCTGAAGTGGGATTTACTCAAAGAGGTAACTACCATTAGGGGTAAAGGGAAGGGTTATTGCTTCCATAAAGGAGACTACGATGGACTGAGACAGTATTTAAATTCTATACAGTGGGACCAACTGATGATGTTACCAATAGCAAATTCAAAATGGGAAGCATTCAAAGAATTAATCTTGGAAGCTACTAGGCTTTACATACCAACTAAGAAATATTGTTCAAGGTTTAGGCCAAAATGGATGTCAGATGAACTAATGAGGCATATGGCAGAGAAGAAAAATGCATGGGATACTTACAAATTAACACATGACACAGAAGCCTATGATAGATACAAGTTGATATGCAACCAAGTTACAAAGGAAGTTAGGCAGGCGAAGGCAGATTACGAGAAATCCTTGGCACGGGATGCAAAGAAAAACAGCAAAGAGTTCTTTACTTATGTAAACTCAGGAAAAAAGGGGATGAATCAGATTGGTCCACTTGATATTGATGGGTCAACTGTTGATGACCCTGCTCAGGTAGCTAACAAACTAAATGAATATTTTGCTTCGACATTCACACATGAGGAGTTATTCAGCGAGGGGAATGCCAAAGGTGTATTCAACTCTAGCAGGAAGCTACAGAATCTTGAAATAACTGGGAGTAAAGTGGAGGAGAAACTGTTGAAGATAAACACAAGAAAGGCACCCGGGGTGGATGGGATCTATCCAGTTATATCAAAGGAGGCAGCAAAGGAAGTAAGCAAACCCTTAGCCATAATTATGAGAGCTTCCTTGGACTCAGGGGAGGTACCCATAGACTGGAAATGTGCAAATCTGTCCCCAATTCACAAAGGAGGATCAAAGGCTGACACAAGTAATTATAGACCTGTGAGCTTAACTTCTGTTCCAGGAAAATTAATGGAGGCACTGGTTAAAGAAGCACTGCAGGATCATTTAGACAAGACTTCAGTTATAGCTCGGACACAGCATGGTTTTGTTAAGGGGAAGCCTTGCCTGACCAATTTGATTGGATATTATGATGCAGTCACAAAAGAACTGGATGCAGGGAATAGCTTTGATATTATATACTTGGATCTTAGAAAGGCTTTTGATACTGTTGCACATGGAAGACTGCTGCACAAATTGGAGCAGTGTGACATTGGAGGCAAATTGCTGCTATGGATAAAGGAGTTGAGGGGAGAAGACAGAGCGTGGTAATCAATGGACACTGCTCATCGTGGACTAATGTTATTAGTGGAGTCCCTCAGGGCTCAGTGTTGGGTCCATTATTGTTTTCTGTATTTATAAATGATATTGATGATGGTATATCAAGCTTAATGTCCAAGTTTGCAGACGATACAAAGGTTGGCAGGGTTGTCAAGGACACTACTGACACTATGCTGCTGCAACAGGATCTGGAAAGGTTGAGCAGATGGGCTGAGAGGTGGCAAATGAAGTTTAACATTGACAAATGTAAAGTACTACATATGGGGAACAGCAACCCCAGAGCAACTTATCAACTCTGTGGTACTACACTGACAGTGGTAGAGAATGAAAGGGACTTGGGGGTGGTTGTGCAGGCAGATATGAAGTTCTCTGAGCAGTGCAGATGGGCTGCAAGAGTAGCTCATGGAGTATTGTCAATGATATACAGGAATTTTTCTAGCAGGGATAAAAAGGTGATTATTCCCTTGTATAAGGCAAGGGTTAGGCCACACCTTGAGTACTGTATACAGGTCAGGAGGCCTCATTTCAAGAAGGATGTAGAGCTGCTGGAACGAGTACAGAGAAGGGCAAGATTAGTGAATGGAACAAAGGGTTGCTCTTACGAAGAAAGGCTTAAGTTTTGCAAATTACAGTGTCTGGAGACTAGGCACCAGCGAGGTGATCTGATAGAGGTGTATAATGCCTTGAATGGTTTCAGCATGCTCAATGCTGATGGGATTCTTCCTCTTGCTCAGAATAATCACCTGAGAAGGCATAAATTCAAACTGAGGAAAGACAGATGTAGGATGATGATCATCATCGTCATCATCAGCCATTTTCAATCCACTGCAGGATGAAGGCCTCCCAGCAACTTTCCAGTTCCTTCTGTTTTGAGCACTGGCCATCCATTTACTACCCAAAAACTCATGAATTTCATCTATCCATCTCCGCCTTTTTGTCTTCCAGGTTTTCTTCTAGCTCCTCTTGGGTACCATTCTGGATTTTCTTAGTCCATCTGTCATCATGTCTCTGAGCTATGTGTCCTGCCCAAGACCATTTTAGTTCTTTAGTTTTGATAAGAATGTCCTTTACTTGAGTTTGCTGCCTAATCCATGTGTTTCTCTTCTTATCTAACAGTCTGATTCCCAATATAATTCGTTCCATTCTTCGCTGTGTAGTTCTCAGCTTCTCTTCCATTCTTTTGGTGAGTGCCCAAGTTTCACTTCCATAAGTCATGGTGGGGAGTATACATTGATTCATTATTTTACGTTTCAGACAAACTGGGATATTGCTCTTCAGTATGTGACTATATTTCCTGAATGCTATCCATCCAAAATTGATTCTTCTCTTGACTTCCAGCCATTTATCATTATTACAGCTAATAACTTGTCCCAGATAAGTATATGACTCCACCTTTTCAATTATTGCTCCTTCAATCATTATTTCCCTTTCTGTGGCATACTTGTTCATCATTTCTTTTGTTTTAGCCATATTCATCTTTAGTCCAAAATCCTTACTAACTGTGCATTACTGATTAAGATTTTCCTCTAATTCTTTGGGATCGTGGCTTATGACCACAATGTCATCTGCAAATCGTAAATGGTTTAGGTACTCCCCGTTCACATTGACTCCTTTCTGCGACCAGTCTAATCTTCTGAAAGCTTCCTCAAGGGCTGCAGTAAACAGCTTTGGAGATGTGTCTCCTTGTCAAACTCCTTTCTCGATTTTAAATTTGCTACTGTCTTTGTCTAGTCTAATAAAGGAGGTAGCACTCTCATATATTTTCTTCAAAATCATAATATATGGGGTATCAATGCCTTGTCTTTCCAGTGCCCGAAACATTGCCTTATGCTGTATGGAGTCAAATGCGTTTTCATAATCCACAAATGCCAGGCATAATGGTGTTTTATATTCATTTGCTTTCTCCATTAGCTGTGATATTACGTGAAGGTGATCCATAGTTGAGAATCCTGTCCTAAAGCCAGCTTGCTCTTTCGGTTGATTCTCATCAAGTATTCTTTCTAATCTGTTAGTAATGACCCTTGTGAACAACTTGTAGATGTGGGATAACAAGCTAATTGGTCTATAATTTCCAATTTCTGATTTATCTCCTTTCTTATGCAGCAAAACTATGATTGCATTATTCCACTGCTTAGGCGTCACACCTTTTCTAATGCACTTTGTGAAGAGCCTTGCCAGTTTTTGTGTTATGTCTCTTCCTCCCAATTTTAACAACTCTACAGTAACTTCATCTTCCCCCGGGGCTTTCCTATTCTTCATTTTCTTCAATGCATGTTCTACCTCATCAGGAAGAATATCGGGTATGTCGTATGTGTTGCTACTTTGCAATCTATCTTCCCCACTGCTGGTATCATTCCCTCGCTCCTTGTATAATTCTCTATAGTAGTCTTCTGCTATTTGAATTATGCCTTCTCTGCTGTTTATAAGTACACCATCGCTATTCTTCAGTTTCAGTATCATTTGTCTTTCTGTATTATTGCTCATGGCTGCTGATTTAAATCCTTTGTTTTCCCTTAATGCTTGTTCTACTTTTCTTGTGTTAAATCTTCTTATGTCCTCTCTAAGTCTCTTTCTAATGGCTTTGCATAACTCAGTATACTCAATTTTCTCCCTGTCAGTGTTTTTCTTGCTCTTCATTTGTCGTCTTCGGTTCATCATGACAAGTGTTTCTTGACTAATTTTTTCTTCTTTAGATTTCTGTTTCCCTATAGGTTTCTTGGGCTTTATCACTTTCAGGAAGTTGTAATATTCCTCGTCGATATCTTGGTCCTGAGCAGTCTGCAGAAGCTCAAACTTGTTCTTAAGTTCCAGTACATACTGCTTTTTCTCCTCCTCTGTTATCTCAAAGACCTTGGTATTATTTACTCGAGTCAGTTTTTTCCTTTCCTACATCTATATCAAGTGTACATCTTACCATTCTGTGATCACTTCCAACATTTACCTTATTCAGGACAGTAACATCATTCACAACATATCTTCTGTTAGTGAGGATGAAGTCGATTTCATTAGTTGTTAATCAATTTGGACTCTTCCATGTCCACTTTCTGTTCACCCTTTTCTTGAAAAAAGTGTTCATTACTGACAGTCCTTGAGATTCTGCAAATTCCACAAGTCTTTCACCTCTTTTATTTCTTTCACCAATTCCAAAATTTCCTATAGTTCCTCTTTCTGCGCTGTTTTGCCTTTTTCCAACCTTAGCATTGAAGTCCCCCCATAATAATAGTGTAGTGGGTTTTCTGCTCATCTAAAAGACTCAATTTCGGAGTACATTTCTTGAACCTCTTCATCATCATCATGGCTCGATGTTGGTGCATAAATCATTATAATCTTTAGCTTGTACCTTTTAGAAATCTTGAGTATTAGTCTTGACACCCTTGGTGATATACTTTTGAATTCCAAAATGTTGTTTTTAAAATCTTTATGGACCAGAAACCCAACTCCACCTTCACTCCTTTCACTGTTTCGATTGGTGTACAACAGATTTCCACTTGATAAACTTATAAGTGATTCATTTCTTCTTCTTGTTTCAGCCAAACCGATGATATTCCAATTCACATTTTCTAATTCCTTTTCCAGCTCTAATATCCTGTCTTCACCGATGAGTGATCGTACGTTATAACAGGCCAAGTTCAGTTTCCGTGGATGGCAGCCTGGTCGTACCCAGAGATTCTTAGCACCCTCTGCTTCCACTCTGATCCTCTCGCTGCCGTAAGAGGGAGAGTGAAAGCTGCTGGGGACTGAGGGCCGTTTGTATTGTTGTACTCTCATATGCTGGAGGGTTTGGTCTTTTCCTCTTCATGCTGACCAGGCGTCTTGAAGAGAATCACTCTACACGTTGCCACCTAAGTGACGTAACAGGGCTTACCATCGAGAAGGTGTGCACGAGTGGATTTTAGGGAGGCAGGCCAACCGGACTTCTCCTAAATCTTCTGTAATAGAGAGATATTGGATCCATCAGTGTTTTAGGCTGAGTGTCTGATAACACACAGGATACCTGTTCCCCTCTAAGCCCCTCTAAGATGTAGGATAGATGTGCAGAAATTTGCCTTTAGCCAGCGGGTAGTTGGTTGGTGGAACAGACGTCCATCCCTTGTTGTGGAAGTTGATAGCCTAAATAAATTTAAGACTCAGCTGGACAGGTATTTCGAACGAACAGAGGGGTGAAGTGGAAGTTTTATTTTTTATTTTTTCTGGCTGATGCTGCATAAGCTTGCTTTCTTGCATCATATGCCTATACTAATGCTATTCATGATGTATTCATTAGTGATAAAAGGTAGGGAGGTCATGTTGTATGAAGTAATGAAGTTGTTGGATATTGCACACACATGGAAAGAATATACCCAGCTCCTTGACATGACATGGCCTCGACATACATTTGATCAAAATCATGCAACATTTGGTGAACTCACTCCTAAAAGGGTTTAAACCTTGAGTTGACTATAGTGGATAATGATTGATATTAAATATATACACCCCATATGCATATATATAGAACTCCCCCTACTTTTCTTTTTAAGTTTAGTCATGATAATGCATTAAGTACTACCTATAAATTTTTACACAGAAAGGAAAATGTTGGGCATTTTGTTTTAAAAAAAGTTGGTGTGCTAAATATTATGCTACCTCTCCATCTATTAAATTATAATAAACAAAAAATTACTAAAATATATAAGATAAGCTACACCACTAACTCACCTGTCCAGAAAGGAAAGTTGAAAATGATGTGGGATAAGGATAATAATGCATTTGCATTGAAGTCTCCCGTGAAACAGAATAATACATGTCCAGAGCTTCCACAATTTCCTTGTTGAGAGAGGTCATGGCAGAAAGTTTCTTATCTATTTTTCGTAACTCTTCTTCAATTAATGGTCCCATGGCAGCACACTGGGCTGTAAAAAAATTCCTTCTGTTACTTGAATAATAAACTTCTTTTATAACATATTTTATAAATTTCCAATGAAAAGAAGCAGTTCCTATTTTTTGCACATATGGAGAATAAACTCACAAAAAAACTAATACAAAGTACAGGTAAACTTTATATGACACGATAGTTAGGTTCCTATAAAATCTCATGTATCATGAAACCATGTTATATGGGACTAAGTACCAGCACAAAGGGGGGGGGGGGTTATGTTCCAAAAGCTAACAAAAATACACCATTTTTTATAACTATTAAAAACTTAATTTTCATTAAAAACAGTAATAACTGAACAAACATTTCACAAACTGTAATACATATATGTCAGTTATGTACGTTCGTTTAATTTTCTTTCTCTTCATCGGTGCTAAGCACAAACAAATGAGAACATTTTCTCTGTTGCAGAATATCTTCACCTTCTGAACTTTCTTCTGCAGCATCTAGATTTAGTATCATCTACTCTCTTGTTTGCTTTTGTTGATAGATCTTTGTAAATTTCATGGTATGGAGTTAAACATGTTTGAAGCTCCCTTTTGAGCTTTGTACTCCTTTCAGTTGAAGGATCTGCATTCAAAAAATAAGATTCTAATTGCTCAGCTAAGGTTATGCCTTCCCGTATGCTTTTTAGCGTAAAATTTGGAACTTCAGAATTTATCTGCGCTATAATCCTCTGAACTGATTTGGCTTACCTCCAATGCCATTTCCACCAAATCTGCTTTGCCAGTTTCTTTTTCTACCAGTAATTCTTGAATGTCTTCAGTAGTCATATCATCAAAATCTTCCCCTCCTACTGACTTAGCAAGTAGTAGCATTAGCATTGTTAATTCAACAACAAACATTATTATGGTCGGAAGATAAATATTTATTAGCATTAGTAGAGGTATACGATGCAAGAAAGCAAGCTTATGCAGCATCAGCCAAAAAAAAAAAAAAAACCCTCCCATTTAACCCCTCTATGTGTTCCAAATGCCTGTCCAGCTCAGCCTTAAATTCATTTAGGCTATGAACTTCGACAACAAAAGATGGAAGTCTGTTCCACCAATCAACTATCTGCTGGCTAAAGGCAAATTTCCGCACATCTAGTCTACAACTGTCTTTCCTCAATTTGAATCTGTGCCCTCTCAGGTTTTTAATCTGTGCAAGAGGAATAATCCCATCAGCATTAAGCTCACTCAATCCATTCAAGGCCTTATATACCCTAGTACTATTGCACTTATTCCATTTTCTGTTGGTTCAACCATATTTCCTGAATGAACTGACTCCGGGCACACATTTTTCCAACACACATTTAATGTTGACGGTTTTACTTCTTTGAGCAATAAAACTATGATTCCAATACAGTCCACAAATGAAAAATTACATCCAATGTAATAGCAGGGGTTTCCCCCACACAAAACCTCAAAAATACCATGTTATGCAAGGTTTACCACAATTCTCTAACCGTGTTAGAGCGAAACTGTGTTATGCAAGGATTGCTGCAATTTATCAATCATGCTAGAGCGAAACAGTGTTGTAGAAGTACTATGTTATATGAGGGTTGCCTGTAGTCACGTTTTGGAACTTTTAAAACAAATGCCTTAAGGAGTCCCAAGCACAGCTTTATATATGTACACGTGGGGAAATATATATACAGCTAGGCCTCGCATAACGCGAGTTCGATTAACGCGATATTCAGTTAACGCTATTTGAAAAATGATACCACTTTTCACTTTACACGATGCAAATTTCCAGTTAATGCAATCTTTTTTTTTTTTTTTTTTTATGCGATAGTTGAAAAAGATTTGAATTGCGCATTACGCTTACCGCAAGTCGTACGGTCAATAAACAAACGCTTGCCTGCTGCCCGCCTCGGTGTGTTCCATCAACCATCAGAAGAAGACGTGTTTGTCTCCTGCTAATAAAGTCAATGCAGACTTGCATTTAAAAATTCAAATTTTTAAATGAGCCAGATGAAAATGTTACCACAAAGGAGATAACGGTAAAAGAATTAGATGAAATCTTTTGTATCGCATAGAACCTCAAACAAAAGGTTTGATGTTCTCTGCGATATTTATTTCACCAGGGCCCAGAGAAGATTGTTGTCAGCTATCGGAAATTGATTGATGAAAAGAGAAAGTCAACACTGTTCAAATATTTCAACAACAGTAATTTCTTCATTGTGTATTTTATGTCAGAGGTTCCCAAAGTTTCTCAGTTCACGGCGCCTTTAATGTCTCAGTAATTTTTTCAAGGCGCACCCAGACCAAAAGAAATACCTAACAGTTTCGTTTAGTAGTTAGGTCCAAACAACTTAATAAGAAATGCTGAAACTGTGAACTAACTCGAGCTAGTAGTTCGCGCAGTGTCCGACAGATGTCGAGTATCACTGTGTTTGCCCTCGAAAATTTAAAATATTCCGCGGAGCACAGTTTAAGAACCGCTGTTTTATGCAATAAACATTTAATTCCATAATTGTTTTCATTATCTTTTACATTATATACAGTTAAAAAGTTATTTAAAAAGGTATTTTAAAATTCTTTATGGACATTCCAGAAGGTCAAGGACCAATTATAATTTTTCCTATTGGTTATTATATTCTATTAATGCATTTCCATTTTGCGCGATGCGCTCGCGGGACGAATTAATCACGTTAATCGAGGCCCACCTGTATGTGTATGTATATGTGTATATGTATATGTGTGTATATATATATATATATATTTATATACTAGGTGGGCATGCGCGTGTGTGGTTCGAACATGAATGTACAACCAGTTTGCAGAAGTTGAGAAAGCTGTGCGACAAATTGCCAGATGCTAGATATTGCAAGATGAACAATGAGCAACAACAAACTATACCTGGATAAGGCATTCTTAGAGATTTAAAATTTTCAATAAGGAATCATTTGATGCTTGTTTCACATTAAAAGACTGCAAATTGGAGCAGTCTTTTAAGAAAGAAGAGTGTGGCATTAAGGGCAAGTTGTTGCTATTGAAAAAGGGATAGTTGAGTGGGAGAAGGGTTATCAATGGGCATTGCTCTCCATGGATTTGTCAAAGGGATTTCTTTTGTAGTCATTCTGATTACCTAATACAAAGAAATCACAAAGAAACTGGATGCAAAAAATAATTTTGACATTATGTATTTAGATTTAAGTAACACTCGATACTGTTCCACGTGAATGACTGCTAAACAAATTGAAGTGTGAAATTAGCAACTAGTTACTGTTATGGATAAAGGGATGATTGAATAGCAGGAGACAGTGTGGTTATTAATGATCATTGTTCTTCATGGAATAATCTTATTAATCAAGAGCAATAACCATTCATAACCACACTGTCTCTGTGTTCAATTCAGTGTTAGGCCCCTAGCTGTTTTCAAAATTTATTAATAATATTGATAAAGGAATATGAAGTTTAATATCTATGTTTGCAGATGATACAAAAGTGGGCAGGGTGGTAAACGCAAGTAATCAGGAGCTAGATAAATTAGGTAGAAAGGCTGAAAACTATCAAATGAGGCATGACATACTGGGTATAATAATTCTCCACAATAAAGGCAGTGGAGAATTAAAAAGATTCTGCAGTTATTTTACAGTCTGACATAGGATTCGCTAAGCAGTGCAGACAGGTTGCAGACTTATTTGATACACAGAAATTCTTTCAACAAGGATAAAAAGGTAATTATCGCATTGTAAAAGATGATGGTTAAGCTGCATCTTCAGTACTACATACAAGTTTGGAGCATCTGTTGGAACAGGTGCAGAGAATAGCAATGAGATTAGTGAGGAACAGGGAACAAAGGATACCATTACAAAGAAAGACCCGAGTTCTGTATACTGCACTATCTAGAAACTAGGCTCCCCAATGCACTAGCAAGGAGACCTGACTGAACTTAACTTTAGATGGATTGAGTAAACTTAACTGAACTTAACTTTAAATGGGTTGAGTAAACTATATGTAGATGGCTGTTGTTATTGTTGTTATTTGGTTTTTAGGAGCATTAGCAACTAAGGCCATATTGCTCCGTGGATATGCGGTGGTCATTCCCCGACCTTCCTGCATCCTCCATGTTTGGTGGTCACGGGCTCGAACCCAGGTTTAATCAAGAAGTGTATGCTACGCACTGCCGATCCTGCCCACCTGGCTACGGAGGCGCCTACGTAGATGGCATCCTTACTCTTTCTCAGACAACATACACAAGGAGACATAAATTTAAACTGAAAAAGGATGGTTGCTGGATAGATTTGCAAAAATTTTATTTCAGCCAGAGTTGTTAGAATAAACTTTCATCTGGGATTGTGGAAGTGGGTAATGCAAATAAATTTAAAGCATAGAAAAATTATTAGAAGTGAAGAGGCAAACGAAGTGGGCAGCATGTGTTTAAAGCTCCCATGTACACATACTGCATCAATAAGAGCAATGTCCCATAATAAACAGTTTAGTTCATGAACCTTAGTTTTTTTTTACAGCTTAATCATGCAAGATTTAACTGAGATATAATCCAAGAGTCATTATACTATGTTAATTAGCATTAGTTGAGGCATATGATGGAAGAAAACAAGCCTATATAGCATCAGCCAAAAAAAAAAACCACTTCCCATTTCACTCATCTAGTAACGCCAAATGTTTGTCTAGTTCAGTCTTAAATTTATTAGCATTAATAGAGACATACGATGCAAGAAAGCAAGCTTATGTAGCATAGGATGAAAAAAAACAAAAATCCCTCCAATTTCACCCCTCCATTTGTTCCAAATCTTGTCCAGCTCACCTTAAATTTATTTAGGCTATCAACTTCCACAACAAAAGGTGAAGTCTGTTCCGCCTACTGACTAAAGGCAAATTTCCACACATCTATTCTACAACTGTCTTTCCTCAATTTGAATCTATGCCCTCTCAAGTTCTTAATCTGGGCAAGAGGAAGAATCCCATCAACATTCAGTTGGCTCATCCCATTCAAGGCCTTACAACCTCAATCAGATCACCTTGCAGGTGCGTATTCTCCGGGCACTGCAATTTGCAGAAATTAAGCATTTCTTGGTAAGAGCCCCCCTTTGTTCCCCTCACCAATCTTGTTGCCCTTCTTTGTACTCGTTCCAGTAATGCTACATATTTCCTAAAATGAGTCCTCCAGACCTATACACAGTACTCCAAGTACTGTGTATAGGTCTGGAGGACTGGATAGGTCAGGTCTGGTGGCCTGACCATTGCCTTGTATAATGGGATAATCACCTCCCTGTCCATGACCCGTTCTGGCAGCCCATCTGCATTTTTCAGCAAACTTCATATTTGACTGCACAATTACCCCCAGGTATTTTTCTCTTTCCACTTCCCTGAGTGTGGTACCACACAGTTGGTATGTGTCTCTTGGGCTACTGCTATCCATATGCAGTACTTTGCATTTATCAATGTTATACTTCAGTTGCCACTTCTCAGCACATTTGCCCAACTTATCTATATCCAGTTGGAGTAGCATATTGTCTTTACTGTCATTAACAACCCTACCAACCTTAATATCATCTGCAAACTTGGACATTAAACCTGATATACCTTCATCATTATCACTGATAAATATACAAAACAACAATGGACCCAGCACCGAACCCTGGGGAACTCCACCTACATTTGACCACAAAGAGCAGTGTCCATTGATTACCACTCTCTGTCGTCTCCCACTCAACCATCCCTTTATCCATTGTAGCAACTTACCCTTAATGCTACCACACCTCTCCAATTTTTACAGTACTCTTCCATGTGCAACAGTATCAAAAGCTTTCCTGAAATCCAAGTACAGTCAGTCCTCGTATAGCACGACAGTTGTGTTCCTAGAAACCCTCATGCAATGCAAAATTGCGCAATATAAACAACAGGCCCTATGGGGAAAACATGGGTTAGGTGCCGACCTCCCAAGAATGAACACACACATTTGTAACCAAAACATTACCAAACACAATAAATAATCCTAATAAAATACTTACGTATTTTATTACGACTATTACGTAATAAAATATTGCTAATGCTTTCGCTTCTATCATAAGCAAACTTGTTTTTTGTTTGATTTTCTATACAAACAGATGACAGCCGTTTCATCTCTTCCAATTCTTTGTGTCTTAATCTAATGGATTTTAATTACACTTTGAGTTGTTCCTGCTATGAAAGTTGTTTTTATTTTCTCTGCATTCTTTGTAATTCTCAGTGTTGCCTCATTTAGGCCTGTAGCATGTGCAATTTCATTTCACTCAAAGCGTTTCACAATTTCATATTTTTTCTCTATTGACAGAGGCGGACTGGCCATAAGCCTTACCAGGGAAACCCAGGTGGGCCGAAGGCCGGTGTGATTTTGGCCATAAACCATCGTATGAGGCCACTATAAATTTTCCTGGGTAAGAATTTGTGACCCAGTCCGCCTCTGTTTATCGATATTGCTTTTCTTTTTCAATCTGAATCTGCAGTGTCTTCACTAGGATGCTTCCTTTTCACACCTTTTAAGTAATTTACTCATTTTTAGGGAATAAAGCACAATTACAAACGAGAAGGCATGCTTGATACACATAAACAAAGCTGCCCACGTGTAGCAACTGAATAAACAACACCGTAAAGGCAGAGACACTATTAATTAACACCTCACATTTTACTAAAGCACATTTCTAGGGGTTACTACCATAAAACAATAAAAACAAGTTCCAGTTGCATTCCTGCTAGTGGAATCTGTTATAAACTGGTAGTAAACTCGATCTAATTGCATTTGCGATTATACCGATTGCAGGAATTGTGTTGGTTTTTACGTTATTATGATGAAATGTGTTTCCCCTTCACTGATATAAAAAACAAATACATTTTCAGAATCTTCTCTTCATTCCTATCGTGTTGTGTTCGGTTGGGGTGATTCCACGTTCGACTGCCATTTCTTGTAAACGCAAAGGCGAATCGTGCATAAGCGAATTCGGTTCGTGTTATATAAGATATCGTTCCCCTATTTATAAATCGTGTATGATTGAATTCGTGTAGCGTAAACACGTGTTATACAAGAACTGACCGTATATGATATCAAAATTAATTTTGGCATTCAGTTCCTTTGTGACCACATCATAGTATCCAATCAAATTAGTCAGACAAGACCTCCTTTTAACAAACCCATTCTGTGTCTCAAGTATTACTGCAGTGCTGTCTGGATGATCCAATGCTTCTTTAACCAGTAATTCCAATATTTTCCCTGGACCACAAGTTAAACTACAGGTCTATAATTACTTGCATCACCTTTTGAACCCCCTTTGTGAATTGGTGATACATTTGCATGGGACTTATGGGAGGTCCCATGGACCTCCCCCCGAGTCCAAGGAAACTCTCATAATTATGGCTAAGGGTTTGCTTACTTACTTTGCTGCTTCCCTTAATATAAGTGGATAGGTCCCGTCCACCTCAGGTGCCTTTTTTGTTTAACTTCAACAATTGCTCCTCCACTTTGCTCTCAGTTATTACAAAATCACTTAGCTCCCTCTTAGAGTCTGATAAACTTCTGGCACTGACCTCATTGAATAACTCCTCATTTGTGAATGTAGATGCAAAATACTCATTCAATTTATCAGCTACCTAAGCATGATCATCAAGAGTCAACCCATCTATGTTAAATGGTCCAATCTGATTCATCCCTTTCTTCTAAAGTTTACATAAGTAAAGAACTCTTTGCTGTTTTTCTTTGTATCCTTTGCCAAAGATTTCTCATAATCTGCCTTCGTCTGCCTAACCTCCTTCGTGACTTGATTACAGACTAGCTTATATCTGCCATAGGCTTTTGTGTCACCTGATACTTTATATGAATCCAAAAAAAATTTTTCTTCTCTGCCATGAACCTCATTGGGCACCTCCATAGCCAGGTGGGCAGGTGCAGCAGTGCAACACACACACTTCTTGATTAGACTGGGGTTCGAGCCCATGACCGCCAAATACAGAATGACCACCCGCATATCACTGAGCAATATGGCCTTAGTTGCTAATGCTCCTAAAAACCAAATAACAACAACGAAGCCTCATTAATTCATCTGACATCCATTTAGGCTAAACCTTGAACAGTATTTCTTAGTTGGAATGAAAAGCCCCCAAAATTAAGTCCCTGAAGGCTTCCCATTTAGAATTCAATGTTGGTAACATCATTAGTTGATCCCACTGTACAGAATTTAAAACCTGTCTGAGACCTCTGTAGTCACCTTTACGAAAGCAAAAGCCCTTTCCTTTAGCTTTGATGGTAGTTACATCTTTAAGTAATTCCCACATCAGTATATTGTGATCACTGTCACCCAGTGGTTCCTTTATCTGCAAATTCTTAATGCATGAATAATCACTACTGATAATCAAATCAGAGTATTACTCCCTCTGGTTGCCCCTCGAACATGTTGCTGTAGAAAGCAGTCATTCAACAAAATCACAAAATCTTGCTAGTGTGCGAGTGACCAATCCACAAGTTCCAATCAATATCTGGAAAGTTAAAATCCCCCATTACAAGACATTCTGATTTACTGGCCCACTCTATTTCTCTGCACAATTGCTCATTATACTCATTAATCCCATTAATCAATACAGTAATCCCAAAATAACTTATTCACTTGGTGGAGTTCAACTAAACCCAGTACTGGAGGAAAAGGACTTGGGTGTTACGATACGGGTAGACATGAAATTCTCTGAGCATTGTAAACAGGTTGCAAGGAAGGCCCATAGTGTTCTATCGAACTTTTGCAAGTAGAGATAGTGACGTGATAATCCCATTATATAAGGCTTTTGTTAGACCACACTTGGAATACTGTGTTCAAGTATGGAGACTGCACCTAAAGAAAGACATTGAGCTTCTCGAAAGGGTGCAAAGATGGGTAACTCGTCTGATGAGATTGGAAAAAGGGTGTCCTTATGAAGAAAGACTGAATATGTGGGTTGCAGAGTTGGGAAACTAGACACCTTAGAGGAGATTTGATTGAGGTGTTTAAGGCTCTGAGAGGCATCAGTAAAATGAATGAGGATGAAATTTTAAAGATTATAAATGATGCTAGAACTAGGAAACAAATTCAAGTTATGGGGGGAGAGTTTAGATTGGACTGCAGGAAGTTTTATTTTAGCCAGCGAGTTATAAATTACTGGAATAAGTTGCTTACATGGGTGGTAGAGGCTGACAGTTTGGTGGGGAAATTCAGAGGTCATCTGGATAGTACCCTCAAGTGAGGGAAACGCATTGGATGATAGGTTTAATTTCCTTTTCTTTTATTAATTTTTTTTTTATTATTGGTTTTTTTTTTTTGGCTGGTGCAGCATAAGCCATAGGCTTTCTTGCATCATACGGCTATTACTAATACTAATACTCCTAGCATTGGTGTACATGCAAGTATACATGCACCTGTTCCTACTCTTAGTTATCCTAACACAGTCCATTTATTTACTTGTTCCACTATGACTCCCAGCAGTCCTGGAAATCTCCATTACCTTGCTTTCCAGGCTGCTGCTCATTCTAATAGAATGCACTGCCTGTGGCCACTGTTAACCTTTTAGTCTGTGTATCCCCCCCCCCAGGCTAGCAGTTTTCCAAACTGCTAATGTCTCGATAGCATCAGCAAATATTCTTGCACCCTTTCTATTTAAGTGTACCCCATCGCTGTAGAGGCAGTCTATCCTGTCAACAAGCACAGACCACGCTGAAAAAAAAAAAAAAAAATTCTGCTATATATAATTTTTGATATTAACTTAACTGCTTCCCAAAAGTAGAACATTTTCTAGCACTGTACTTAAACTGACTTTCATACTATTTTGGTGAAACAAGCTCTAGTTCCTATTATGAATCAACCATTGGCAAATCAAGCTTGTATTACTTAAGTGTCATTAATAAATATTAGAAATGGGGGGGGGGGGAGATAATGAACCCAATCCGTAATCTTCCTGTGTGAACTATCTATACACAGAGATGTACAGAGAATACACGAAGTGGATTATAAAATGCATACTACCTAAGTTTCAATAATTAGATATTATGCTTCTGACTTCCTCAAGAAAAATAAGCTTTTACTCTTCCCAAGTTCTTTCAACACTGATATATTTCATCAGTATAACGTGTTCTATCATCACTGGGCGGAAGTGGGCTTTATTGGATTAGTGCCTTAACTAATCCAAACCAGTTTGATAATCCTTTTAGATTTTAATGCTGTCTGGTAATTTTATTTTAGCGTTATATTTATATTTTAACTTTAAATATAAAGTTTATAATCAACATAACCCTTGCCTGGTACAAGAGTAAACGTCAATGGTCGAAGAATTTTGAGCTCATTGGAACAGATATGTTTATTAGAAATTTAGTCTTTTTGGTTAATTAACAAATTAAATTGTGCTGACATATAGTTTAATGTCTTAGTCATGTTCGTTAGCTTATTTTTAAATTTAGCTAGTGATTTTGTATATTATGACTTATGTTGTTGTTGTTATTTGGTTTTTAGTAGCATTAGCAACTAAGAACATATTGCTCCGGGGATATGCGGTGGTCATTTCCTGACCTTTCCACATCCTCCGTATTTGGTGGTCACGGGCTTCAACCCGGTTCTAATCAAGAAGCGTGTGTTACGCACTGCTGCTCCTGCCCATCTGGCTACGGAGGTGCCATATGACTTATGATTCATATTGCTGTGTTTAGCATGAATATCATAACTAGTAGTGCAGTGGAACAGTAGGGTATATTTTTTTCTTTTCAGCTAAGAAATTTTACTTTTTAGAAAGGATATAACTAATTTAAAACTGCAATCATAACAGTATAGCGTAATATATATCTCTTGATGGCATAAGACATATTGCTGCATTTAGGAACCTATTAGTTTAGTGTAGGAACCTATTAGTTAATGAATTAAATTGATTAATTTTCATTGCTGATCAATTAAATTGTATTTAAATGAAAATCATGCCCCAGACTAGAGCAGCAAAGCAATGAACACAAAGTAGTAGGAGGAGGAGTGCTGTGGCTCAGGGATAAACCAAAGGGGACAATTCTCCTACAAATCACGGCCTAAAAAAATGTGTAACTTGTGCAACATTCACTGATCTTTCTGGATTTGGTTTTGTTTTGGTTTTTATGGTGCATGAGCAACTAAGGCAAAGTAGGAGGGGTGCTGTTGCTCGGGGGAGAACCAAAGGGGGCAATTCTCCTAAAAACCATGGCCTAATAGAATGTGTAAGTTGTGCAACATTCACTGATCTTTCTGAATTTGGTTTGGTTTGGTTTTTATGGCGCATGAGCAATTAAGGCTATGATGTGCCAAGTCCAATCTTTCTGGAACAGGACATGATACAGCCACGGTCTTGTTGTGTGCTCGGTGCAGAGTGTGAAGAAATTAGGTGCCAACTCAGCATTCTGATGGGCATTTATGAGAGATTGAAGAGTAGGGCAGATGTGCTTGAAGGAATTAAAACGGGGCCCATCAAGCCCCTAGTTACCCAACTCGATGCCACAGCTCACAATGGTGCATCAGACAACACAGCAGCAATTGTCAAGGCAGAATACACTGGTCCCACAGGAGGTGATTATTTTCGGTGACTCTATTGTCAGAAAAATGGGAAATATAGTGTGCAAGTTGAATAGGTGGAAATTGGATCAGAGATGTCTGCCAGGGGCAAAATTAGATGATGTTGTAGAACAGATATCTTTTAAGGGCACAAAAGGTGATATTGTTGTAAACATTGGCACTAATGACATTAACAATAGGTCTGAGGACTTAAGTACACAGTAATGTTGGGAAAAAAAGTTAGGACTGAATTTGAAAATAAGTGCAATTCTACCCAGGAGGGAGTACATGTTGAGAGCCTTATCAATCAATTCAGCGCTTGAGAGAGAGAATGTGCAAGGCTCATGGGGCAGAATTTTTCTCAGTGTGGTCTGTGCTTGTTAACAGGAGAGAATGCTTTACATGGATGAGATACACTTAAATAGAATGGGTGCAAGAATATTCACTGATGCTATCAAGGCAGTGATAGGTCAATCAGAAAAATGCTAGCTTGGGAGTGATACACAGAATAAGAGATTCACCAGAGTCACTGGCTCAGGTGAATCTCTTATTAAAATGAAGCAGCCCGGAAAGCAAGGTGTCAGAAATTTCAGCCCTTGCTTGAATCATCGTGGAACAAGTGAATACATGGGCTGTGTAAGGGTAACTAAGAGTCAGTCCGTGTGCACTTATACTTGCACATACACTAATGCCAGGAGTAGTGTTAATAAATTTGATGAATTTGAAGTAGTGATTGAGTCAACAAATGCAGACATTGTAGGGATAGTAGAGGCATGGCATTACAGAGACATAAGTGATGAGGAATTTGAATACAATGTATACAGGAAGGACAGGAGGGGTTATTCTCTTGGCTTAGATGCTTCTTAGTTAAGAAGAAATTAAATCTAAGGCAGTGTATCCAGTCGACACAGGTGACTAGTGCAATGCTGAGTCAGTTTGTTATGATACAAGCACCAGGAAAACAAAATTGAGAGTAGGAGTGTGTTATGGGATGGGCCTAATGACTGCGATGAGTATGTCAAACATCTATAGAAAGAAGCAGAGTAAGCCAGAAAATCAAAATGCCTTATAATGGGGGATTTTAACTTATCAGATGTTGACTGGAATTTGTGGTTTGGTCACTTACACACTCTAGCAAAACTTTTGTAGAATATTTGGATGACTGTTTTCTACAGCAGCATGTTAGAGAAGCAACGAGAGGAAGCAGTAATCTTGATCTGGTGATTCTGCATGCATTAGCAGTGATTCTACATGCATTAAGAATCTGCAAGTAAAAGATCCAACTGGGTGTCAAAAATCACAGTATACTTATGAGGAATTTAATTAAACACAACTACTGTTAAGAGTAAAGGGAAAGGTTTTTGCTTTCATAAGGGTGACTACAGTGGTCTCAGACAGTTTTTAAATTGTATGCAGTTGGTAACTACTGATGTTACCAAAAGCAAATTCTAAATGGGAAGCATTCAGGGAAGTAATCATAGATTACTCCCTGAAGTAATCATAGGCTTTCCATACCAACAAAGAAATACTGTTAAAGGCTTAAACCATGGATGTCAGATGAACCATTGAGACAAGTGGCAGAGAAGAAAAGTGCATGGAATTCATACAAATTATCAGGTGATTCAGAAGCCACGTATGGTAGATATAAATTAGTCTGTGATCAAGTCACAAAGGAGATTAGGCAATTTAACACAGATTATGAGAAGTATTTGAAAAAGAAAGCAAAGAAAAGCAGCAAAGACTTCCATACTTAAATAAATAGAAGGAAGGGATCAAGCCACATTAAACCACATGATGTCAATGGGTTAACAGTTGATAATCCAGCTCAGGTTGCTGACAAATTGAATAGGTATTTTGTATCTACATTCACGCATGAGGAATTCTTGAGAGGAGGGGATACCAGAAGTTTATCAAACTCCAATGGGGAGCTAAATGACTGTGATAACTGAAAGAAAGTAGAAGAACTGTTGAAGCCAAACATAAAAAAGGCACCTGGTGTGGATGGGTTTGGTTTGATTTTTTATGGGTGTGGGATCATCATATTAAAAGAGGTAGCAAAGGAGGTAAGCAAGCCTTTAGCCATAATTATGAGAGCATCCTTGGATTCAGGGGAGCATTTGCACATCTCCAGTCCCTTATGGACTGGAGATGTGCAAATGTATCAATTCATAAAAGGTGGGGGGAAGGGGGATAAAAGGTAAACATGAGTAATTACAATGTTAGTTTAACATCTGTTCCAGGGAAAATAATGGAATCACAGGTTAAAGAAGTAATGCAGGACCATATGGACAGAAATGCAATTATAGTGCAGTCATAGCATGGATTTGTTAAGGATGGTCTTGTATAACCAATCTGCTAGATTCCTATGATGCAGTGAACAAAGAAATGGATACAAATAATAATTTTGATATCACATATTTGAATTTCAGGAAGGCTTTTGATACTGTTTCACATAAAAGACCACTGTATAAACAGGAGCAATGTGGCATTAAGGGCAAGTTACTGCTATGAATAAAGGGATGGTTAAGTGGAAGAAGACAGAGTGGTTATCAATGGGCACTGCTCTTTGCGGACTAATGTTATCAGTGGAGTCCCCCCAGGGTTCATTGCTGGGCCCATTGTTGTTGTAAAAATTTATTAATGATATTTGATGAAGGTATATAAGGTTTGTTTGTTTGTTTGTTTTATGGCGCATTAGCATCTAAGGCTATAATGCGCCAAGTCAACGGGTATATAAGGCATAATGTCCAAGTCTGCAGATGATACAAAGATTAGTGGGGTGATTAACGACAGTTATCAGGGTGAGTTACTGCAACAAGATCTAGTAATACTGGGTCAATGGGCTGAGAAACGTTGTTGTTGTTATTTGGTTTTTAGGAGCATTAGCAACCAAGTCCATATTGCTCCGGGGATATGCGGTGGTCATTTACTGACCTTTCCCCATCCTCCGTATTTGGTGGTCATGGGCTCGAACCCCAGTCTAATCAATAAGCGTGTGCTATGCACTGCTGCTCCTGCCCACCTGGCTATGGAGGTGCCGGCTGAGAAATGGAAGTTGAAGTTTGGCAAATTTACGGTACTGGATATGGGTAGCAGTAATCCTAGAGTAACTTATAAACTGTGTGGTGCTACACTCAGGGTAATGGAAAATGAAAAAGAGTTGGGGGAAATTGTGGTCAGACAAGAAAATCTGAACAGTGAAGACATGCTGCCAGAACAGCTCATGGGGTTAAGGCTTTCAATGGATTCAGTAAGCTGAATGTGATTGGCATTCTTCCTCTTGCTGAGATATAAGGGGACATAAATTTAAGTTGAGGAAGGATGGTTGCAGGATATATATGTAGCAGGATGTCTTTGGCCTGTGGGTGGTTGACTGTGGGAACAGGCTTCCAGCTGTTGTTATGGAAGTGAATGGTTTGAATAAATTCAAGGAAGAACTAGACAAATTCTTGGAGGGCACGGGTGGGAGAAGGGAGCAATGTTTTTTTTTTCTTGATGCTATACAAGTTTGCTTTCTTGCATCATTTTCCACTATAAGCACAGGTTTAAACATTAAGATGACTGAAGCTAAGCAGCCTGGCTTCTTAGTGTTTAACTTGTGCTTTTGTTTGGTTTGTGACCATAAGTATTATTACTCTTCTCCACAATATTTTAAATCAAGCACTGACAACCCTAGGCATGTGTGCCATCAGATAATACACAGGAAGAGTTTCTTCAGCATACCTGTGCATACCAAAATGCTTATTTATGTTCATACATAGCATGTATGAAGATTTTTTATTACTACTATGAACAAACATGGCACTCACAAGGAAAAAAGATTTTAATGGGTTTTAAATTTTTAAATTGATATAGTTGTACACGTTGGCACTAATGATATTAAGAGTAGGAGACCGGCGGAATTACTTAACAAGTACAGGTCACTGTTGAAAAAAAGCCATGAATTAGGGTTGAATTTGAAAGTTTCTGCAATTCTGCCCAGACACGATAGGAGGGAGTATATGATGAGAGCTATCGATCAATTTGGCCCTGGAAGGATTGTGCAAGGCTCAAGGGGTGGAATTTTTTTCAGCCTGGTCTGTACTTGTTAACAGGAGAGACGCCTTCTACAGGGATGGGATACACTTAAATAGAAAGGGTGCAAGAATGTTTGCTGATGCTATCGAGGCAGTGTTAGGTGGGTCGGAAAACTGCTAGATTAGTGGGATACAAGGATTAATAGATTAACAGTAGCCACTGGCAGAGGTGAAAGTGATTCTTGCACTGCTTATATTGGAATGAGCCGCAGCCTGGAAAATAAGATGCAGGATATTTCAGAGACTGCTGGGAATCATTGGGGTACAAATAAACACATAGGTTGTATTAGGGTAGCTAAGAAAAAGAACAGGTGCATGTATACTTGCGTGTACACCAATGCTAGGAGTTTAGTAAATAAATTTCATGAATTTGAGGTATTGCTCAAAACATCAAAGGCAGATATTGTGGGGATTTCGGAGACGTGGTGTCACACAGATATAAGGAATGCAGAACTGGAATTTGGAGAGTACAATATCTACAGAAAGGATAGACATGGTAGGAAGGGAGGAGGGGTTATGCTATTAGTTAAGAAATCCATAAAATCCAAGGAAGTGAAGCCAGTCAACATTGCTGGACAGTGCAGTGTCGAGTCAGTTTGGTGTGACATAAGCATTGGGAGATCAAAATTGAGAGTAGGAGTGTGCTATAGGCCTAACGACTCTGATGAGTATAATAAGAAACTGTACGGGGAAATAGAGTGGGCCAGTAAATCAGAGTCTTATAATGGGGGATTTTAATTTCTCAGATATTGACTGGAAATCGGGGGCTGGTCACTCACACACTAGCAAGGCTTTTGTGGATTCATTGGATGATTGTTTTCTACATTCAGCATATTCGGGAGGCAACTAGAGGGAGTAATACTCTTGATTTGATTATCAGTAGTGATTCTTCATGCATTAAGAATCTGCAGGTAAATGAACCACTAGGTGGCAGTGATCACAGTGTGCTGAAGTGGGATTTACTCAAAGAGGTAACTACCATTAGGGGTAAAGGGAAGGGTTATTGCTTTCGTAAGGGCAACTACGATGGACTGAGACAGTATTTAAATTCTATACAGTGGGACCAACTGATGATGTTACCAACAGCAAACTCAAAATGGGAAGCATTCAAAGAACTTATCTTGGAAGCTACTAGGCTTTACATACCAACTAAGAAATATTGTTCAAGGTTTAGGCCAATATGGATGTCAGATGAACTAATGAGACATATGGCAGAGAAAACAAATGCATGGGATACATACAAATTAACATGTGACACAGAAACCTATGATAGATACAAGTTGATCTGTAACCAAGTTACAAAGGAGGTTAGGCAGGCGAAGGCAGATTACAAGAAATCTTTGGCAAGGGATGCAAAGAAAAACAGCAAAGATTTCTTTACTTATGTAAACTCTAGAAGTAAGGGGATGAATCAGATTGGTCCACTTGATATCGATGGGTCAGCTGTTGATGATCCTGCTCAGGTAGCTAACAAACTGAATAAATATTTTGCATCGACATTCACACATGAGGAGTTATTCAGCGAGGGGAATGCCAGAGGTGTATTCAACTCTGGCAGTAAGCTAGAGAATCTTGTAATAACTGAGAGTAAAGTGGAGGAGAAATTGTTGAAGATAAATACAAGAAAGGCACCTGGGGCAGATGGGATCTATCCAGTTATATTAAAGGAGGCAGCAAAGGAAGTAAGCAAACCCTTAGCCATAATTATGAGAGCTTCCTTGGACTCAGGGGAAGTACCTATAGATTGGAGATGTGCAAATGTGACCCCTATTCACAAAGGAGGATCAAAGGGTGACACAAGTAATTATAGACCTGTTAGTTTAACTTCCTGGAAAATTAATGGAGGCACTGGTTAAAGAAGCATTGCAAGATCATCTAGACAAGACTTCAGTTATAGCTCAGACATAGCATGGTTCTGTTAAGGGGAAGTCTTGCCTGACCAATTTGATTGGATACTATGATGCAGTCACAAAAGAACTGGATGCAGGGAATAACTTTGATATTATATACTTGGATCTTAGAAAGGCTTTTGATACTGTTGCACATGGAAGACTGCTGCACAAATTGGAGCAGTGTGACACTGGAGGCAAATTGCTGCTATGGATAAAGGGGTGGTTGAGGGGAAGAAGACAGAGAGTGGTAATCAATGGACACTGCACATCGTGGACTAATGTTATTAGTGGAGTCCCTCAGGGTTCACAGTATTGGGTCCATTATTGTTTTCTGTATTTATAAATGATATTGATGATGGTATATCAAGCTTAATGTCCAAGTTTGTAGACGATACAAAGGTTGGCAGGGTTGTCAAGGACACTACTGACACTATGCTGCTGCAACAGGATCTGGAAAGGTTGAGCAGATGGGCTGAGAGGTGGCAAATGAAGTTTAACATTGACAAATGTAAAGTACTACATATGGGAAACAGCAACCCCAGAGCAACGTATCAACTTTGTGGTACCACACTGAGTGGTAGAGAATGAAAGGGACCGGGGGGTGGTTGTGCAGGCAGATATGAAGTTTTCTGAGCAGTACAGACGGGCTGCAAGAGTAGCTCATGGTGTATTGTCGATGATATATAGGAATTTTTCTAGCAGGGATAAGGAGGTGATTATTCCCTTGTATACGGCAATGGTCACACCACACCTAGAGTATTGTATACAGGTCTGGAGGCCTCATTTCAAGAAGGATGTAGAGATGCTGGAACAAGTACAGAGAACGGCAACAAGATTAGTGAATGGAACAAAGGGGTGCTCTTACGAAGAAAGGCTTAAGTTTTGCAAATTACAGTGTCTGGAGACTAGGCATAAACAAGGTGATCTGATAGAGGTGTATAAAGCCTTGAATGGTTTGAGCATGCTCAATGCTGATGGGATTCTTCCTCTAGCTCAGAATAATCACCTGAGAGGGATTAAATTCAAATTGAGGAAAGACAGATGTAGGATAGACGTGCGGAAATTTGCCTTTAGCCAGCGGGTGGTTGGTTGGTGGAACAGACTTCCATCCCTTGTCGTGGAGGTTGATAGCCTAAATAGGTTTAAGGCTCAGCTGGACAGGTATTTTGAACGAACAGAGGGGTGAAGCGGAAGTGGGTTTTTTTTTTTGTTTTTTTTTGGCTGATGCTGCATAAGCTTGCTTTCTTGTATCAAATGCCTCTGCTAATGCTAATGCGAAATGGGTTCTTCTTGATATTTATACAAATGCTTGTAACCAAGTTCACAGCTCAACTCCAAAGCTAATATGAAAAGATTCAATATTCTTAAATTTAGCTTGTGAGTAAATTTGTGAAATTGCCAATTAAATCTGATTCACTGCTTAACTCTTCGACACCGTGCATGTTAGGCACCTATATAACTGGAAATACTTTAAAATGAACTTGAATACTAGAACTTGAAATTTATTTATTGTTAACACCATGTTGTAATCAATAATTCCTGTTAAATATTAATAATTTTACCTTCCAGAGCTATTAGATCTTCAGGATCAGATATCTCTTCTGATGGATCAATTTCATTCAGCAATGCAAGGGTTTTATTTATTTTTTCCTATATGATAAAAAACAGATTGGTAATGAAAACCTACTGGGCTTATATATTTGGTAAATTATAGTGTTTACATTATAATAAAATATAAACTGGTTATAAATGACATAGGTTAAATGATATGTTAGATGTTTTACACAGTTTTTGGACATATGTTTGTTCAAACATGTCCATAAACTTATGTTTGTTCAAACATATGTCCAAAAACTGAGTTTACTTCATAATAAATAGAACTATAAAACAAACAATAATTAAAGGCACAAATAAACATAAATATAAATTTTTCATATTATGAAGGTAATTAGCATTAGCATAGGCATATGATGCAGGAAAGCACTTATGCAACATCAGCCAAAAAAAAAAAACCCTCCCATTTCACCCCTCCATTCATTCCAAATGCCTGTCCAGCTCAGCCTTAAATTTATTTAGACTATCAAATTCCATAACAAGAGATGGAAGTCTGTTCCAGAAATCAACTACCGCTGGCTAAAGGCAAATTTCTACACATCTATTCTACAACTGTCTTTCTCAATTTGAATCTATGCCCCTCAGGTTCTTAATCTCAGCAAGAGGAAATTCCCATCAGCATTCAGCTTGCTCAACCCATTCAAAGCCTTATACACCTCAATCAGATCACCTCGCAAGTGCCTACTCTCTGGGTGCTGATATTTGCAGAACTTAAGCCTTCCTTGGTAAGAGCACCCTTTTGTTCCCCTCAACAATCTTGTTGCCTTTCTTCGTACTCTTTCAACTCTGAATCCTTCCTAAAATGAGGCCTCCAGACCTGTACACAGTACTCAAGGTGTGGCTGACCATTTCCTTGTACAATGGGATAATCACCTCCCTGTCCCTACTAGTAAAATTGCTATATGTTCTTGTTTATACTCTGGCACGACCACCAGGTCAGTGGAGTTTACAATAAATTAATCAATATAAATGTTAATCGTATTTAGTAGTCACGGGCCTCAACCCCGATCCACTCAAAGAGCATGTGCCACTGCACTTGCACTCCTGACCACTCGGCTACATCAGGCCTATCATTGACAAGACTATGACCTGCCCTGGCAGCTCATTTGCACTGTTCAGTGAACTTCGTATCTGACTGCATAATTATCCCCATGTTTTTTTCACTTTCCATTTCCCTGAGTGTAGTACCGCACAGTTGGTACGTTTCTCTGTATTGACAAAGTAGACTTAATTGTAAGGCTACTTTGTCAAAACAAATGGTATAAGGGTATACAGAAACATGCATTTCAATTGACAGCCTTCAACAATGTTTTGCCATATAACTATGTGGGCATGCTGTGGTCCTAAAAAATGTATGAGGAATCACACTGGAAGATTAAGGCTGCTATAAAAAATGCACAGCCCATTGTTAACTATTGAACTGGTTTATCTGCTGTGATAAAATAGTAATAATGAAGTTGTAACTTCCTCTGACTGTGAAGTAAAAAGAAATTTATTTCTAAATTAACACTGCTTACTTAAATTTAAAGATGTTATTGAACGGGGTAAACAACTTTGGCTCTTGAGCATTCTTTGCATCCTCGGGTTTGGACACAAATATAACCAAATATAACTTCCCAAATATCTTCCTTGTCTTGTCTTCCTTCATGGATTAAGTGATCCGCCTGTTCTGATCTCAAAGAGGTGTATATATCTTCCTTCATCTCCTCTTTACCAAGAAAAGAGATGAATGTTTTCATTTTAAATTTCAAGGGAAAAAGTCACAAAGATGCAGTGATCAAAGAGACCACAACTTATAATTCTAATCCTCAGAATGATATAAAACTGTACAGTCTCAGCATAGGGAATCCAACTCATATGAACTATTGTCTCTTTTCTTTTACTTTTTTTTTTTTAAATCAGGCAGCTGATCAGCAGTATCTGCCTCATGTCACAGTGAAGAACAGAATCACTGTTTTGCAATGAGCATCTTAAGTTTTATCACTTGAATAGTTGTGTCATATTAGGATTTATGCTAAGCAAACTAAGGACACGAAGAATCAGTATGTTACGTCTGTAAGCATATATTTTATAATCAGTCTGACTAAATGAAAAATTAGTTTCCAGAAGAGGGGGACCATGTTTGACATGTATATATGTAATGTGCACCTAGAATGTCTGTTCAAGACTCCACCTCATGTCACTATGAAGAACAGAATCACTGTAAAAGGGCCAGAAATGTGTATGGTGAGTAGTGTGCATGTTCTGTTGTGTCTGGCCACTTGGTTACCCAGAAGCATCAGTCACCTGGAGAGATGATTCTGGGTACTTGTCTGCACCAAGGGAAGGTGGGCCAGGATCCTCCAGGGTTCCATTCAGTGGGGGGAAGGGAAAAAACCACCTGTGGTGCAGGTTATGAAAGGGGAATGAGCTGAGCAACCAGCAAAAAGGATTTAGAAGAAAAATAGGAAGAATAAATGCCATCCTTGAATTAAAAATACTTTTTGACGAGCACTGGAATGGAATAAAGAAATCGATCTGTTTTATCGAAATCTTAATGGCTTTTGACCAAGTGAAAAATAAGAAACTCTTCGAAATACTAGACAGAGTGGACAACAATGCACGCAGACTTGTTAAGAAGAACCACATCAACCAAAAACCACAAATGATTAACTTAGAGACCTCAAAGGTGAAAATCAAAAGAGGAGTTAGACGAGGATGTGTCCTCTCTCCGAACCCCTTTAATATTTACAGTGAAATGGTGATGAGGAAGATAGAAGAACAAAACTTAGAGATTAATATCAATGGCATCTGGTATAACAATCTTAGATATTCCAACAATACAGCTGACAACAAAAACGATCTAGTTAGCCTATTATGTTTGCTAATTGAAGAAGGCAAAGACTATGGCCTTGAACTAAACGCAGAGAAAAAATATCTGAAAGTCAAAAACATTAGTAAAACTGAACCAGACATTGCGATCAACAACATGAAAATAGCAAATACAACAAAGTACAAATATTTGGGTACCTATTTTACTGACACTGGAAATCAGGAAAGAGAAATAAAAGTAAGAACAGCCATGGCCAAAGATGCCTTTTAGAGAAATAAAGACCTCTTGAGGAGTATTGTGGGAATTGAAACAAAGAAAAGAATGATTAGAACATTGGTTTGGTCTGTTTTTACATATGGAAGTGGATCTTGGACCTACAAGAAAAGAATGTGACATCAGCATGTTTGTCTCCCAAACATGCTGATGTTTTCTACATCAGCATGTTTGGGAGACAACTAGAGGGAGTAACACTCTTGATCTGATTATCAGTAGTGATTCTTCATGCATTAAGAATCTGCAGATAAAGGAACCGGTAAGTGGCAGTGATCATGTGCTGAAGTGGGTTTTACTCAAAGAGGTAACTACCATCAGGGGTAAAGGGAAGGGTTTTTGCTTCATAAAGGTGACTACGGTGGTCTGAGACAGTATTTAAATTCTATACAGTGGGACCAACTGATGATGTTAGCAACAGCAAATTCAAAATGGGAAATATTCAAAGAATTTATCTTGGAAGCTACTAGAATTTACATATCAACTAAGAAATATTGTTCAATGTTTAGGCCTAAATGGATATCAGATGAACTAATGAGACATATGGCAGAGAGGAAAAATGCATGGATACATATAAATTAATGGGTGACATGGAAGCCTATGATAGATATAAGCTGGTCTGTAACCAAGTCACAAAGGAGATTAGGCAGAAAAAGGCAGATTATGAGAAATCTTTGGCAAAGGATGTAAAGAAAAACAGCAAAGAGTTCTTTACCTGCATAAACTCTAGAAGGAAAGGGATGAATCAGATTGGTACACTGGATATTGATGGTTCAACTGTTGATGATCCTGCTCAGGTGGCTAACAAACTAAATGAGTATTTTGCATCTACATTCACACATGAGTTATTCAGGGAGGAGAATGCCAGAGGTGAATTAAACTCTGGCAGTGAGCTAGATGATTTTGTAATAACAGAATTTGAGAGTAAAGTGGAAGAGAAACTGATGAAGATAAACATAAAAAAAGGCACCTGTATGGGCTATCCAGTTATATTAAAGGAGGCAGCAAAGGAAGTAAGCAAACCCTTAGCCATAATTATGAGAGCTTCTTTGGACTCAAGGGAGGTACCCATGGACTGGAGATGTGCAAATGTGACCCCAATTCACAAAGGAGGATCAAAGGACAACACAAGTAATTATAGACCTGTTAGTTTAACTTCTATTCCAGGAAAATTAATGGAGGCACTGCAAGATCATCTAGACAAGACTTCAGTTATAGCTCGAACATAGCATGGTTTTGTTAAAGGAAACTCATGCCTGACCAATTTGATTGGATACCATGATGTGGTCACAAAGGAACTGGATGCAGGGAATAACTTTGATATCATATATTTAGATCTTACAAAGGCTTTTGATACTGTTGCACATGGAAGACTGCTGAACAAATTGGAGCAGTGTGGCATTGGAGGCAAATTGCTGCTATGGATAAAGGGATGGTTGAGTAGGAGAAGACAGAGAGTGGTAATCAATGGACACTGCTCATCGTGGACTAATGTTATTAGTGGAGTCCCTCAGGGTTCAGTGTTGGGTCCATTGTTGTTTTCTTTATTTATAAATGATATTGATGATGGTATATCAAGCTTAATGTCCAAGTTTGTAGACGATACGAAGGTTGTCAGGGTTGTTAATGACACTAATAACAGTACGCTGCTGCAACAGGATCTATTGAGAAGATGGGCTAGAGAGGTGGCAACTGAAGTTTAACATTGACAAACGTAAAGTACTACATATGGGAAGCAGTAACCCCAGAGTAACGTATCAACTCTGTAGTATTACACTGACAGTGGTAGAGAATGAAAAGGACAAGGGGGTAATTGTGCAGGCAAATATGAAGTTTTCTGAGCAGTGCAGACCGGTCTGCAAGAGTAGCTCATGGTGTCTTGTCAAAGATATATAGGAATTTTTCTAGCAGGAATGAGGAGGTGATTATCCCCTTGTATAAGGCAATGGTCAGGCCACACCTTGAGTACTGTATACAGGTCTGAAGGCCTCATTTTAAGAAGGATGTAGAGCTGTTGGAACAAGTACAGAGAAAGGCAACAAGATTAGTGAATGGAACAAAGGGTTGCTCTTACGAAGAAAGGCTTAAGTTTTGCAAATTACAGTGGCTGGAGACTAGGCACCTGGGAGGTGATCTGATTGAGGTGTATAAAGCCTTGAATTGTTTGAGCATGCTCAATGCTGATGGGATTCTTCCTGTTTCTCAGAAAAATCACCTGAGAGGGCATATATTCAAATTGAGGAAAGACAGTTGTAGGATAGATGTGCGGAAGTTTGCCTTTAGCCAGCAGGTAGTTGGTTGGTGGAACAGACTTCCATTTATTGTTGTGGAAGTTGATAGCCTAAACAAATTTATGGCTGAGCTCGACAGGTATTTGGAACGAACGGAGGGGTGAAATGGGAGCGGTTTTTTTTTTTTTTTTTTTTTTGGCTGATGCTGCATAAGTTTGCTTTCTTGCATCATATGCCTGCACTAATGCTAATGCATCTCTTCTAAAACCACTTAAACAAAATTTTGTCATTTTTTTTTTTTTTATTATTGTGTAAGCTACACAACATTGACAACATCAAAAAACTATCTTAACACAGCATACAATTATAAAAGTATCAATTTAACTATTAAAATGTTACAACCCACTAACAATGTTGTAAAGAAATGAGATATATAAAAGAATGCTCAGGTCTGTCTTATTTTAGCAAGAATTACTTCAACTGATTTATATTTAAAGTGAATCAACAATTTAGGAAATGCTATAGCATTGCATTATATTTTGCAATGAAAAAATTGAATGTGCCAGAAATCTGGCACATTCAATTTTTTCTTAAATTAATTTAAATTTTTGTTGCTTACCAATAATGGAAAAAAAAAAAAAAAAAAAATTATTATACTTATAATAAAATTCTGGGATATTATACCAAAAACAGAATAGGTTAGCTAAATTTAGCAATTATTTATTCAAATAAAATAGAAACGGGAGATAAATGTTTTAAGGTGTGCAAAAGGTCAAGGATCGTTTCCTCGAAAAGACCGTTTAACTGGAAATGGCCAAGCCAGGAATTAGCATTAGTAGAGGCATTTGATGCAAGAAAGCAAGCTTATGCAGCATCAGCCAAAAAAAAAAAAAAAAAAAAAAACCCACTTCCGCTTCACCCCTCTGTTCGTTCAAAATACCTGTCCAGCTGAGCCTTAAACCTATTTAGGCTATCAACCTCCACGACAAGGGATGGAAGTCTGTTCCACCAACCAACCACCCGCTGGCTAAAGGCAAATTTCCGCACGTCTATCCTACATCTGTCTTTCCTCAATTTGAATTTAATCCCTCTCAGGTGATTATTCTGAGCTAGAGGAAGCATCCCATCAGCATTGAGCATGCTCAAACCATTCAAGGCTTTATATACCTCTATCAGATCACCTCGCTGGTGCCTAGTCTCCAGACACTGTAATTTGCAAAACTTAAGCCTTTCTTCGTAAGAGCACCCCTTTGTTCCATTCACTAATCTTGTTGCCCTTCTCTGTACTCATTCAGCAGCTCTACATCCTTCTTGAAATGAGGCCTCCAGACCTGTATACAGTACTCTAGGTGTGGCCTGACCATTGCCTTATACAAGGGAATAATCACCTCCTTATCCCTGCTAGAAAAATTCCTATATATCATTGACAATACACCATGAGCTACTCTGTCAGCCCGTCTGCACTGCTCAGAGAACGTCATATCTGCCTGCACAACCACCCCCAGTTCCCTTTGGGTAATTCAGAATTTATTTTTTTTTTTTTTTTGCCTGGTGCAGCATAAGCCTCAGCTTCCTTGCACCATATGGCTAATAGTAATAAAAATAATAAAGAAAAACAGTAAGGATTTCTTTACTTATAAACTCTGAAAGGAAGGGGATGAATCTGATTGGTCCCCTTGATATCGATGGTTCACTGTCGATGATCCTGCTCAGATAGCAAACAAACTGAGTTTGTTTGCTATCTGAGCAGATATGAAGTTCTCTGCACTGCTCAGAGAACTTCATATCTGCCTGCACAACCACCCCCAAGTCCCTTTCATTCTCTACCACTGTCAGTGTAGTACCACAGAGTTGATACGTTGCTCTGGGGTTGCTGTTTCCCATGTGTAGTACTTTACATTTGTCAATGTTAAACTTCATTTGCCACCTCTCAGCCCATCTGCTCAACCTTTCCAGATCCTGTTGCAGCAGCATAGTGTCAGTAGTGTCCTTGACAACAATGCCAACCTTTGTATCGTCTGCAAACTTGGACATTAAACTTGATATACCATCATCAATATCATTTATAAATACAGAAAACAATAATGGACCCAACACTGAGCCCTGAGGGACTTCACTAATAACATTAGTCCACGATGAGCAGTGTCCATTGATTACCACTCTCTGTCTACTCCCCCTCAACCACCCCTTTATCCATAGCAGCAATTTGCTTCCAATGTCACACCGCTCCAATTTGTGTAGCAGTCTTCCATGTGCAACAGTATCAAAAGCCTTTCTAAGATCCAAGTATATAATATCAAAGCTATTCCCTGCATCCAGTTCTTTTGTGACTGCATCATAGTCTCCAATATGATCAAATTGGTCAGGCAAGACTTCCCCTTAACAAAACCATGCTGTGTCCGAGCTATAACTGAAGTCTTGTCTAAATGATCCTGCAGTGCTTCTTTAACCAGTGCCTCCATTAATTTTCCTGGAACAGAAGTTAAGCTCACAGGTCTATAATTGCTTGTGTCAGCTTTTGATCCTCCTTTGTGAATTGGGGTCACATTTGCACATCTCCAGTCTATGGGTACCTCCCCTGAGTCCAAGGAAGCTCTCATAATTATGGCTAAGGGTTTGCTTACTTCCTTTGCTGCCTCCTTTCATATAACTGGATAGATCCCATCCACCCCGGGTGCCTTTCTTGTGTTTATCTTCAACAGTTTCTCCACCACCTTACTCTCAGTTATTTCAAGATTCTGTAGCTTACTGCTAGAGTTGAATACACCTCTGGAATTCCCCTCGCTGAATAACTTCTCATGTGTGAATGTCGATGCAAAATATTCATTTAGTTTGTTAGCTACCTGAGCAGGATCATCAACAGTTGATCCATCAATATCAAGTGGACCAATCTGATTCATCCCCTTCCTTCTAGAGTTTACATAAGTAAAAAACTCTTTGCTGTTTTTCTTTGCATCCCTTGTCAAGGATTTCTCATAATCTGCCTTTGCCTGCCTAACCTCCTTTGTAACTTGGTTGCATATCAACTTGTATCTATCATAGGCTTCTGTGTCATGTGTTAATTTGTAAGTATACCATGGATTTTTCTTCTCTGCCATAAGCCTCATCAGTTCATCTGACATCCATTTTGGCCTAAACCTTGAACAATATTTCTTAGTTGGTATGTAAAGCCTAGTAGCTTCCGAGATAAGTTCTTTGAATGCTTCCCATTTTGAATTTGCTGTTGGTAACATCATCAGTTGGTCCCACTGTGTAGAATTTAAATACTGTCTCAGTCCATCGTAGTCGCCTTTACAGAAGCAATAACCCTTCCCTTTACCCCTAATGGTAGTTACCTCTTTGAATAAATCCCACTTCAGCACACTGTGATAACTGCCACCTAGTCGTTCATTTATCTGCAGATTCTTAATGCATGAAGAATCACTGCTGATAATCAAATCAAGAGTATTACTCCCTCTAGTTGCTTCCCGAACATGCTGATGTAGAAAACAATCATCCAATAAATCCACAAAAGCCCTGCTAGTGTGTGAGTGACCAGCCCCCAAATTCCAGTCAATATCTGGGAAATTAAAATCTCCCATTATAAGACTCTCTGATTTACTGGCCCACTATTTCCCTGTACAGTTTCTTATTATGCTCATCAGGGTCATTAGGCCTATAGCGCACGCCTACTCTCAATTTTGATCTCCCAATGCTTATGTCACACCAAACTGACTCAACACTGCACTGTCCAGCGATATCGAATGGCTTCACTTCCTTGGTTTTTATTTGTTTCTTAACTAATAGCATAACCCCTCCCCCCCTTCCTATCCTGTCTATCCTTTCTGTAGACGTTGTACTCCCCAAATTCCAGTTCTGCATCCCTTATATCTGTGTGACCTTGTGGTGTACACGCAAGTATACCTGCACCTGTTTCTATTCTTAACTACCCTAACACAACCCATGTGTTTACTTTTACTGCAATGGCTCCCAACAGTTTCTGAAATATCATGCATCTTGTTTTTCAGGTTTCTGTTCATTCTAATAGAAGCAGTGCAAGAATCTCTTTCACCTCTGCCAGTGGCTACTGTCAATCTATTGGTCTTTGTCTCCCCCCAAGCTAGCAGTTTTCCGACCCACCTAACCCTGCCTCGATAGCATCAGCAAATATTCTTGCATCCTTTCTATTTAAGTGTATCCCACTTATATGGCGAAATGAACAGAAAGGGTTTTAGATGGTCAAGGATTGGATTTAAGAGAATAAAACAACAAAAAGGGGAGTGGAAATGGGAGAACATTTGAGATATAAGGGACGTCGAAGCGGGAAAATAGCGCAGTTTTTGGGTGAATTTGGAGTGGTGTTTTTAGGGGGTGTGAAAATCGAATGGGATTATGGAGAAGTGTAGTCACATGTAGGAGCAGCCGAGGAGAATTTTAGAGTAGTGGTCTTAGCTAGCAGCATGGGTTGAAGTTAAGTTAGAAGGGAAAGACTGGATCAAAAATCAAAATGTGGGTAAACATTGGGTCCAAAAGAAAGTTTTCATAAAGTTATGAGGAACATTTTGGAAGCTTCAGAAATAAGAGAAAAGGGTTGGAGATCCAGAGATATAAAGGGGAAAAGCATAAGAGGCTCAAGAAGATTCGAAACGGAAAAAATACCGAAAGACTGGTCCATCCTGTCAAACAAAGAAGGGAACTGTTAGTAGAAATTTTTCTAAAGACATTCCTCTAAACTATTGTCCTGAGGAATAATACTAATTTGATAAAAAGAACCCCTTAAGAGGCAATCGGTATTCCTAGAAACTCTTCACTTTGTACAAAATAGTAATTAAAAATGGAACGAGTCTAACTCTAGGAAGAAAGGTACTTTTGCTTATTGTAAGGGTGGTCCCTAGACCATAAATGAATAGAAATTTTGATGTGTGATGAATAGTAGCTTGGATTTACTATGAATAATTGCTTGTATAAATTTAGTATTATTAGCATATATAGAAATAGTAAGTCATTGAAATTAATATATAATTGGACTCAGTGGAGGTACCCATAGACTGGAAATGTGCAAATGTGACCCCAATTCACAAAGGATGATCAAAGGCTGACACAAGTAATTATAGACCTGTGAATTTAACTTCTGTTCCAGGAAAATTAATGGATGCACTGGTTAAAGAAGCACTGCAGGATCATCTAGACAAGACTTCAGTTATAGCTCGGACACAGCATGGTTTTGTTAAGGGGAAGTCTTGCCTGACCAATTTGACTGGATACTATGATGCAGTCACAAAAGAACTGGATGCAGGGAATAACTTTGATATTATATACTTGGATCTTAGAAAGGCTTTTGATACTGTTGCACATGGAAGACTGCTACACAAATTGGAGCAGTGTGGCATTGGAGGCAAATTGCTGCTATGGATAAAGGGGTGGTAGAGGGGAAGAAGACAGAGAGTGGTAATCAATGGACACTGCTCATCGTGGACTAATGTTATTAGTGGAATCCCTCAGGGTTCAGTGTGGGGTCCATTATTGTTTTCTGTATTTATAAATAATATTGATGATGTTACATCAAGCTTAATGTCCAAGTTTGCAGACGATACAAAAGTTGGTAGGGTTGTTAAAGACACTACTGACACTATGCTGCTGCAACAGGATCTGGAAAGGTTGAGCAGATGGGATGAGAGGTGGCAAATGAAGTTTAACATTGACAAATGTAAAGTACTACATATGGGAAACAGCAATCCCAGAGCAACGTATCAACTCTGTGGTATTACACTGACAGTGGTAGAGAATGAAAAGGACCTGGGGGTAATTGTGCAGGCAGATATGAAGTTCTCTGAGCAGTGCAGATGGGCTGCAAGAGTAGCTCATGGTGTCTTATCAATGATATACAGGAATTTTTCTAGCAGGGATAAGGAGGTGATTATTCCCTTGTATAAGGCAATAGTCAGGCCACACCTTCAGTACTGTATACAGGTCTGGAGGCCTCATTTCAAGAAGGATGTAGAGCTGCTGGAACGAGTACAGAGAAGGGCAACAAGGTTAGTGAATGGAACAAAGGGTTGCTCAACAAAGAAAGGCTTAAGTTTTGCAAATTACAGTGTCTGGAAACTAGGCACCGGGAAGGTGATCTGATAGAGGTGTTTAAAGCCTTGAATGGTTTGAGCATGCTCAATGCTGATGGGATTCTCTGCCTCTTGCTCAGAATAATCATCTGAGAGGGCATAAATTCAAATTGAGGAAAGACAGATGTAGGACAGATGTGCGGAAATTTGCCTTTAGCCAGCGAGCGGGTAGTTGGTTGGTTGGTTGGTGGAACAGACTTCCATCCCTTGTTGTGGAAATTGATAGCCTAAATAAATTTAAGGCTCAGCTCGACAGATGTTTGGAACGAACGGAGGGGTGAAATGGGAGCGTTTTTTTTTTTTTTTTTTGGGCTGATGCTGCATAAGCTTGCTTTCTTGCATCATATGCCTCTACTAATGCTAATATTGTAAAACCCCCATCGTGTAAAACCATTGTGTAATGAAAGTTTTATAAAAAATTCCTTAACCATTACTAGTGTCACCCTACTTAGTTTTCTAACCTGATTTGGAACTTCCATTAGCAGTCAGAGGCCCTAAATCAAACACTGATTAAAGTAGGAAATACTGGCTTTAGCTAGCTAAAGCCAATATTTCCTACTAAATTGATAGCTAAATTTTTAGCAATAGGCTTTAGCCAGAGAGGGAATGAGAATGCCTACACTTTCTATTTTCTGTGAATTTTAAAAGGGAAAGGAAAATAACTAACTTACCCTTAAATAATTAGCTTATAATATATAAACAGAAAATGTTTTCATAACACCACAAAACATAATATTTGCTCAACTTTGTCTAATGTACTTATTTATTTCCTCCTGAATTCGAATAACTGAAATTTGATCATTATTTCCTAAATTCTAATGACATTTGAAACTTGTTAATCACAAAGACCTATGAATCACAAACATGTACATCTGTTAATCATGAGGTTCTGTAAAACACAGGTGTTCATGATTAACAAATATACAATAGTAATAATTCATTATTTAATAAAGTAATAATAAAAGCGACCACTTTATGATGTGCAATGTTTGAACTGAGAATTCCTTTTACACTCATCTGCCATATTGTACATTCCATCTTGGCAACCTCCTTTAACTATATTTTGTAAATAGTATATATCAATTTGTCATTCCTGTGGCTGCTGCTTTAATGATACTCCATAATCTTAATTCCTCTGTATTTCAAGGAAGGCCAATTACCATCAGTCTCCTTTCCTGAAATTAAAACCCATGCCTTTAACAATAACCTCCCACTTCATCATCCAACTTAGAACTCCGTGATCACTCTGCACAAATAGTTCCTTAGTTTAGAAATGGAAGACTTACCTCTACGTTGTCTTGTAGAACACTTCAGTGCTGATTCAGGATAGTAGTTGATTAATTATACAAACAGATTACATGTATTCCACTCCCTTGTAGACAAGATTAGCGATCCAATGAACCCCGGAATTGGATCCCAAAATACATCAAATCACCACCCCAATTTTGAGCGAGAGAATACAATATGTCCGTATTCTCACGTTCAAAGATTGGGGCAGTGATTCGATGTATTTTGGGATCCAATTCCAGGGTGTATTGGATCGCTAATCTTGTTTGTTATTTGGTTTTTTAGGAGCATTAGCAACTAAGGCCATAATGTGGTCATTCCCTGACCTTTCCACATCCTCCATATTTGGTGGTCATGGGCTCGAACCCCAGTCTAATCAAGAAGTGTGTGCTATGCACTGCTGCTCCTGCCCACCTTGCTACGGAGGCACTTCTAATCTTGTCTACGAGGGAGCGGAATACATGAAATCTATTTGTATAATTATTAAACTACGGAGAGTATCAGCACTGAAGTGCTCTACAAGGCATCATAGAGGTAAATCTTCCATTTCTGAAATTAATTTACGTAGAACATATTGAGCCTTTGCTGCTCTGTTAGCTATTAAACAAATAGTTCCTGTACTGTCCATGAGTGAGTGAGTGAGCAGGTCTGGAATATTTTAGTTCCCAATAATCTCCTTAGCATACTGATATAGATAAAACTCATCTAGTTCATATAAAAATTTTTGATACTTACAAAACTCACTGCAAGTTTCCTTTCCATTTGCTACAATCAATAAGAAGCAAACTGAAATTACTCACAACAATGCATTTGCATTCCTATCCATTCCATTATGTGTAATAACAGTAAGGGTAAGCACAAAATAAGGTCTCAAGGTTCTTATCATACTCTACACAATCTTCTGGCCTACAGCACAGTGATCACCCATCCTCATTTTCCCTTCAATTCCAGCTATCTCACACCACACAATTGTACACTAACGTGTGTAGGTTTGAATCTGGGCATGCTTTTGTAGTGCTCAGACTGTTTATGATAAGTAGCATTACCCTCATCCTCCTATCCTGCCTACCCTTCCTAAATAAATTTATACATGCCACAGTAAACTCCAAGTCCCTTAAGGGAGTGAAACAATGTTTCTGTTAGCACTATAATGTCAGAATTAGTTGTCCTAACCATTAAGATGATCACATTGCTATCTACCAACAAAATTTATACAGAATTCAAACATATAGAATAAAACTATGTAAATAAAAATCTATGTAGCCATAAAAAATAAGTACAGTCACACAACATAATTCAATTCCAACAAAAATTTCTATTTATATTTTTCTTTTTTAAAAAATCATATGCCTATATTATACATTGTTGTTGGTTGTTATAATTTGGTAAGCAACTCTAGCTTGTCTATTGCAAAATATTCGAATGGATAGCAATAAAAATAAACAAACAATTTTACATATACTTGATAGTGTACAAAAAAAAATAAATTTCATTTTTAAATCATTATAATTTATCAAACATTCATCATTTGAAAGCTACTTATTCCTTACCTCATTTATTTGTACTTCTTCATCTTGTTTTTTTTCTAAATGGTCAGCATCTTGGAGTTCTTTTTTGTCTTCTACTTCCAGTTGTTCTGTAAAGAGAGTATTACTATTTTTCTTATTTAACAATGTCCACTTAGTATTACTACTGACAAATAATGTAAGAATGCAAGCTTATAAAGCATCAGACAAAAAAAAAAAGGAAAAACCTTCACTCCCACAATAACAAATGAAGGTTTTTTTACAACAAAAACCACCCACTGGATGAAGGCAAACTTCCACACAATCTATCCTGCGATCAGCCTTCCTCAATTTGAATTTATAACCCCTCATTTCTAGTCTGAGCAAGAGAAAGGATGAAATCAGCAGTGAGTAAGCTTGTTCGATCTATTCAAAGAATTTCAACACCTCAATCAGATCAATCTCATAGGTGCCTAGTCACCAAACGTTGCAATTTGCAGAACTGAAGCTTTTCTTGGTAAGACCATCCTTTTGTTCCCCTCACTAATCTCATTGCTATTCTCCGCCCCCTCCCCAATTCCAACTGATCAACATCCTTCCTAAAATGAGATCTCTAGACCCATAAGCAGTACTCAAGGTAGACTGACCACTGCCTTACACAATGGGATAATCAACTCCTTATCCCTGCTAGCAAAGTTCCTTTTGTCACTGACAAAACCCCACGAGCGGTCCTAAGAGCCTGTCTACACTGCTCATAGAACTTCATTATTTGACTGCACAATTACTTCCCCAGATCTTTTTCATTTTCCACACATTTGGTACTTTAATCTGGGATTACTGCCACACATACACAGTAACTTGCATTTGTCAAATTAAAACTGCCATTTCTCAGCCCATCTGCCTAATTTTCTTGTTGCAGTAGCTTACCTTGATTACTGTCATTAACCACCATTAACATAAATTATTAATAAATATAGAAAACAGGCCTAGCTGAATCCTGTGGGACTCCACTAATTGCATTAGTCCACGAAGAGCATTGTCCATTAATAACCACTCTGTCTTCCATTCAACCATCCCTTTATCCATAGGGATGGTTGAATGGAAAACATTCAACCATCCATAGCAGAAACTTGCCCTTAATGCCATCCAATTTATATAGCAGTCTTTTATGTGCAACGATATCAAAAGCTTTCCTGAAATCCAAGTACAGGTAACCCTCGTATAACACGGTAGTTAGGTACCTATAAAATGTCGTGTTGCGCAAAACAGTGCTATATGGGACTAAGAAAAAGTACAGAAAGGGGAGTTACGTTCCGAAAGCTAACAAAATTAATAAAAATACACTACAGTAGACTCTCGATTTTCCGGGATAGATGGTAAAAAACAAATCCCGGATAATCAATTTCAGGGTTAATCCAAAAATACAAAAGTCCCCAAGAAATGTTCCAGGACTTCTTACTTCATTGAGTTTTACATAACTCAGGAATGACTACTAATATATTGTGACTATATTATTATTGACAAATCTGAATTCAGCACAATACTTGTTAATGTTTGACCATTTTCATACATTCTTATTAGTTTAATTTTCTCATCCAAATCGATTGCTTTCCTTTTCTTGATAGATTTACTAGTTTGGTTGGGGTTTTTTTTTTTTTTTTTTAGGAGCATTAGCAACTAAGGCCGTATTGGCTCCGGGGATGTGCGGTGGTCATTCCCTGACCTTTCTGCATCCTCCGTGTTTGGTGGTTATGGGTTCGAACCCCGGTCTAATCAAGAAGCGTGTGCTACGCACTGCTGCTCCTGCCCACCTGGCTATGGAGGCGCCTATATTTACTAGTATCGCTGTGATTTATTCTATTAGTCAGCACCATGATAATGGTCAAAATGAAATTATGTAAAAAACTTCACAGGGTTAGGCAAAAACTCACTATTTTCACCCAGCATGAGCTCACATTTTACTAAAGCACATTTCTGGAGGTCAGTACCATAAAACAAAAACAATTTGCACTTTGTGTTATTGGGCTTTTCTGTTAGTGCATCTAATTATAAACAGGTAGTAAACTCGATCTTATTGCATTTGCGAAAATACCGATAGCTGGAATTCTGTGGGTTTTTACGTTATTATGGTGAAGCCTGTGTCCCCTTCACTGAAATCTTCAGTCATATAAAAAAAAAAAAAGAAAAACGTAAATAAATTTTAAGAATCTTCTCTTCTTTCCTATTTTTTTTGCTTGTTACTCCGTATCTCACTTGTGCAATTTGTATGTGCAGTGATCGTCGTTATTGATTGCTTATTATTATTTTTTTGTTTTAAATTTTACAATCCCATAAAAAAAAAATGAGTGAAAAAAATTACATAAATCCGTAGTTGCGTAAATTGGGAACTTACTGTCTCAAAAAATGTTCAGCAACCGACGTAAAAAATATGGCAATAGATAAAAAATGAAAAAAACTTACCACGTACTACTCATGTGTCCAATACAATGCTTCCCTTTATTTTTGCAATGTTGATTTTAAATCTGATAGCTTCCCTTCATTTTTACATGTTGCATAATGGTTTGGTCACCAACATTATAATGGTTCATTAAAGATTTAATGGATGCACCATTTTCAAACTTTTGAATAATTCCAAGTTTTTGTTTAACTGAAAGTGCAACTCTTTTGCGTTTACCCATCATTTTTGTGATTTCTAAACAAAAAAAAAAAAAAAAAAAAAAAAAAATTGACATCCCCGACATAAATAACGAAACAAAATTTGTCTTTTTGCAGTACAATGGAACACAACAATCGACGTGATGCACTAAAATAAACTAAACAATTTGGTCCCCTTTTTTTTTTTTTTTTTTTTTTGAGCAGCGAGGGTTGCAAAGGTAATAGGTACATTAATTTCCCAATGACGACATAACGGCGCTTCTTGTTGCTTACTTACGACGACTTGCAAAATATCTATACCTATTCTAGTTATTACTTGAATTTTATGATTTTTGGTTGATTTTTTATTTATTTTTATTTCTAATTTGAAGTCTTGAAGTGTTCCGGTTAATCCGATCCCAGTAATTCGAGAGTCTGCTGTATTTCGTTAACAAAACACCATTCTAGATTTCACGTATCTTCTGCTCTGTTTAAAAAAAATCAGTCTCTGATCAAGCAAAAGCAAACAGGGTCTGTTTGCTTTTGATTGATAAATCTCTGTGAATTTCATCGTATGGAACTAAGCATTTTTGAAGCTCCCTTTTAACTGGACTCCTTTCATTCAAGAATCTGCATTCAAAAAATAAGATTCTAATTTAATTCTCGGCTAACTTTATGCCTTCCCCTATGCTTTTTAGTGTAAAATTTGGAAGTTTACAATTTATCTGCGCTATCAATCTTCTGAATTGATTTGGTTTTACCTCCGATGTCATTTGTGCCAAATCTGCTTCGCCAGCCTCTTTTTCTACTAGTAATTTTGCTGCCTCCATTAATACAATTGGATAAATTCCATTCACCCCAGGTGTGCCTTTTTATGTTTAGCTTCAACAATTTCTCATCCACTTACTTCTAAGTTATCACAAAATCACTTAGCTCTGTGTTAAAATTTTATAAACTTCTAGCATCCCCTTCCCTAAAGAATTCCTCACGTGTGAATGCAAATATACCTATTCAGCTGATCAGATTTTTGAGCAGGTTCATCAACAGTTAAACCATTGATATCAAGTGAACCAATGTGATTTGGACGTGACATTGGACTGGAAGTGAATTTTATGAACACAACAATGGGTTAAAGAGAGTTACTCACAGATTAACTCTCTGTGAGTAACTCTAAGTTTAATCCCTTCCTTCTATAACTTAATACTGAATATAATATAACACTTAACTTAACAACAATACAAAAAAAGTTAGAAAATATTAAATACTTCATCTTTCCTTTCTCCGACCAATCGTCCAAAAAATGGAAGTGCCTATTGGACCTACAACAGCCTTTTTACAAGAAGCAGAATATGTCAGGTTGCATATTCAAATATAAAATCTCACTCCATCCAAATATTTCTAATCAGAATCGATTAAAGGATTTGCCAATTCAGGATGTTGACTCAAACTCTGCCTGCCATTAACTATTGTAAGTAAATATTGACTTAGTTTTTTGGATTGTTTATATGAAGCATAAATAAATGCCAGTACACTGGGAAAACAAATTTTATAATCAGAAATGCTGACAGTTGCACTGGCTGAGCCATGCAGATTTCAAAAAAAAAAAAACTTGCTATTAACAACTGAATATAAATATAGATTTAATTTTTCGTATTCTTTATATGAAATATAAATAGATCACAGTTAAGTGGGAAAACAAATTTTCATAATTGGAAACACCAATGATCCAGCATCAACAACATCTGACTGAAAGAGAAGTAAAAAAAAAAATACAATGGTACATGTGCTAATTTAATACAAACATTAATAAACATGGATTTAGCTTTTCAGATTGTTTATTTGATATTTAAAGAGATGGTAATACAATAATTGTGCCAACACAGCTGGAAAACAAATTCCATAATCGGAAATGCTGATGGGCACACTGGACGTGACATTGGACTGGAAGTGGAATTTTATGAAGTCGTGCCTGCCCAACACAACAATGAGTTAAAGAGAGTTACTCACAGAGTAATTCTCTGTGAGTAACTCTTTAAGTTTAACAAAGTTACTCTTTATTAAAGAAAGAGTATCATGTAAGTTTAAATGTAAGTTCATCAAAACTTACAAGAATTCTTTAAATTCTGCCCAGTATTGTGCAGTTATAATCAAACAGAACTTAATATGATAAATAAACTGTAATAAATAAATCAAATTCTTCAAGTCAAATTATACCTGTGGTTTCAGGTTGGGTATCAAGGTCTCTAGAAATAAAATTGGCAGGAAACAAGCCAGTGCCTCTTTGGTTGGAACCCTTCCACCAGTTTTTATCACTACAAATAAATTTAAAAAAAAAATGCATTATTTCTCTTTCTTTAATCCTCACAAAGTCATTAAAAACTTTATTATATAAAAATAACAATTTTATGTGGTAAAATTCTACATTTTTTTCTAAAATATGTCATTTTCTGCATAAAATTTAACAAGAGTGGGTGGCTATATAAAAATTCTGTACAGCTCTCAGAGAAAAATATTTAGTTTAAACCAAGGATTTTCACTCTATTAAGGTTAAGAACGACTTAACTTTCAATACAAAAAAATCTACATAAAACTTATACCTGAAAACTAGAATGACATAAGAATGTATCAAAACTAAAAAATCAATTTTATAATTAACGCAATTACACAGATCAATAAAAATATTGTTTTGCAAATACATGTTACTTTCATATCATGAATCTATTCCATAGTCCATATTTTGCCATGCTGCATGGCAAAAACACTAAATTATGTAAAGCCAAAAAATTTGGAAAATTATCATATACTATGAACTAAATAAAACTTAACTTCAGTTATTCACGATCTACTGAGGTGAACGCTGTTACCACATACTGGTAACTCTCCATCAAAATTACTTAAATTTGTAAAGAAAAATATCTATTAAAGTCATCAATGAATTTTAATTTAAGTAATTTTGATGTGGTAACAGTGTGGTAACAGTGTTCACCTCAGTAGATGGTGAATAACTGAAGTCAAGTTTTATTGACATTATTTGTCTTATTATTAAAGAAGTCCGGCCATAAAAAAAATATTTTTTTTTTAGTCTTTGTTAAGCCCCTTGCATATAATTATCAAATGCTCTAAAATGCGAATTTTGTTAACACATCAATAAGCAGATCATGTTTGGCTCGCAGTATCTTGCAATGCTGACACTTCACTTGGATCAGATGTTTTCATTTATCACCAACATTCAACTACTGACAGAGTTTTTCAATTCTTGTTTCAAGTTTTGCTTGCTGACAGTGAAGTAATTCCCAAATGTGGGCATTAATAAACAAGTTATGATGCTATTGCACTTAATATATACATAGTCTAAACAAGTTATAAAAACGTTTAAAACACATGCGTAAATAGCATCAGATGAGGATTATTTAAAAATATATATATTTTTTCAATATAATAAAAATGGAGTTTTCAGTTGTTTGTTATAGTTTGAAAATAAAGATAACTTCAAAAGTGAACAACTTTGAATCTCCCTGCAGGTGCCTAGACTGGACATGCTGCAATTTGCAGAACTGAAGCCTTATTAACTACGAGCACCCTTTTGTTCCCTTCACCAGTCTCACCTACAGAACGTTTTTTTTTTTTTTTATTATTTTTTTTTGTAGCTGTTGGCGCATCGGCTTCTGTGGCCATAGTGCACCTCCCAAGGTTTTTGCAGTACTTTGATCCAAGCCCGAGGCAGGATTCGAACCCGCGACCTTTGGGTTGCCAGGCAGGCACTTTACCCACCTGGCTAGCCCGGTCGGCCCTACACAAAGTGGAAATTTATTCTAACAGTCAATCACTCTGTGTCTGAATACTTTCTAATACATATTCTACAATTATCACCATCTAAATTGGCAGTGCAGCAGGCAGCCAGATGTCTAACTGTAAAGATGCCCTCAGATTTTGGTTTATTCAATCCTTTCAAGGTTTTAAAACACCATACAAGTAGGGCAAGCCTCATTCTGTATGCAGCAATGAACAATCTAGGTTCCTATGTGGTGCACTGATCACGTATCATGGAAGTGCTTCACCCACCACTTGCCCTACTTGCCTCAGTGTTTGCTATTTAATTAAAATGTATGCCGTTTCTCATAACTATGGTTTCAATCTGGGATCTCACCATTGGGTAAGCAGGTACTGTGAAGACTTGAACATCCTAGAAACAAGATATATTGAAAATATGAGATGGCACAGCAGGCAAAATAAATTCAATAAATTTAAAGCAAAAGCCTCATGCTATTAGCACTATAAAATACATGGTAGGATATGAGAGTGCAGTGTATGAGGCATGCACTTCAGATGAGTTCAACACTTTGTTGGATGTTAAAAGTAAGCAATGTATGTAATGCAAAAGAGAACACATTTTTCTCTCTTAAGTATTAGAATATTAAGTATTTGTAATAATAAAAGTGGAAAAAAGTTTGGCTACACAGTAGACAAAATATAAACAGTGCTATTGAAATTTCCAGTTTGTAGTTAATATTTTTCATTTTATTTCTCTTACTGGTACTGCATATATTGTTAGTTAAACACAAGTTTAACTAACAATGCATGTGTTTCTTGTAACAATTATAATGTGCTACACTGTGTGTTTTTGTATCCACATATTCAGATATTGGAAAATAAGCTAAGTAATTTTGGCTTAACTGGTTGCTGTTAACACACTTTCTAATATTTACTAAGAAGCAAATTAAAAAAAAAAATTGTCCATCACATAATTTATAAAGGCCACATAAATTATTTTTGTAAAAGCTATTTAAAATGTGCTTCTGGCCCTGCCGATAGTGAACTTTAGAATTAAATTAATCTACTGCATAAACTATTTCCATCTTTATCATAAGCACATCAGTAATGTAGATATATCATGGTGACATATGTTTTATACAACGTCTATAACAGACATCACTGCTAGTTACATCTATAAGAAGATGCTGGTAATGGCCATTATAGAACTACACACAGATTCCAATCAGTCATAATCAATAACAGTTTTCTCACCTGTCATCAAGAACAAGTATAATTTCCCCAGCTTTGAAAGTCAGTTCATTGTCTTCAGCAGCTTCAAAATCATACAAAGCTCTCACTTTGGATGGTTCCTTTTCTGGAACCTCAGCATCTGAAGAGAACCGAGTATTTTGTAAAAGATGCAAGTCTTCAATGAAACCACCAGTCTCTTTCAAAGAATTTTCTATAGCTGAAAATCACAGATAATCTGTTATTTATCATGTTTAAATAAGCATTTATTAATGCATATATTTAAGCATTTGTTATATTTAAACACATACATGCATGTGCAATATGCAAATGCATTTATAATGGTTAGTTAAGGTTTCTCTAGCATATCAACTACTTCACTGCATCAGCTCCTATGAAATTATCAGTTTTTTTTTGTTTTTTTATCATGTATTATGTTTGTATGTGTTCACTGGCAGATCTGCATGTTGTGCAGACCAAAAACTAGAACAGCTCGAAGGGAAACTACTTCCTCTGTCTGAGATCAGCTAAATACACCCTTAAAGATGCCTTTAAGAATTCCTCCAGCAGAATTTGAACTCAGACCTCCATATTAGTGATAAGTGACAAATCTGTTATCCCAGTTCTTCTCAAAATTTTTATAACTCATCCTACTTGGATATTACTAATAACCATGCCCCCACTCAGATCTTTTTACCAATGATGGTTCTACTAATACACACAAAACATGTGTGTGTTAGTAGAACAAGACTCCTGTCCTGACAGCCTGTCTTCACGGGCTGCCAGGGCAGGTCATGAGTCGTGTCAATGATATATAGGAATTTTACTATCAGGGACAGGGAGGTGATTATCCCGTTGTACAAGGCAATGGTCGGTCCACATCTAGAGTACTGTGTACAGTCTGGAGGCCTCATTTTAGGAAGGATGTAGAGTTGCTAGAACGAGTACAAAGAAGGGCAAGATTGGTGAGGGGAATAAAAGGGTGCTCTTACCAAGAAAGAGCTTAAGTTCTGCAAATTGCTGCACCTGGAGAGTAGATACCTGTGAGGTGATCTGATTGAGGTGTATAAAGCCTTGAATAGGTTGAGCAAGCTGAATGCTGATGGGAATCTTTCTCTTGCTCAGATTAAGAACCTGAGGGGGCATAGATTCAAATTGAGGAAAGACAATTGTAGAATAGATGTGCAGAAATTTGCCTTTAGCCAGCAGGTAGTTGATTGGTGAACAGACTTCCATCTTTAACCTTAAAAATTAATCATCATCCTTAAACATTAATAAAGCCTGGGCGGCCTTATTAATGTTTAAGATGGCATGGTAAATACTGGAAGATTTCCAAAAGTCTCTTAATGTAAAATTTTTCTCATCATCTACTGCAGACAATGCCTGAGCAAATGTGCATAAATAGTATGCTTTTAAATTTGAAATAACACCCTGATCCATAGGTTGGATGAGTGAAGTCATGTTTGGCGGTAGAAATAGGTATCTCACATTCAAATTGAAATCATCTAGATGCGTAGGATGTCCGGGAGCATTATCTAATAGAAGCAAATTCTTGAAAGGAACATCTGTATCTCTACAATATTTTTCAACCTCGGGAATGAAGCAGCATTTAAACCAATCCTCAAAGAGAAATATTGTTATCCATGCTCTGGTTCGATTGGAAATGCACAGGTAGGGTGGCTTTACTGATGTCCTTAAATGCACGAGGATTTCCAGAATGGTATACAGGCAGTGGTTTTAATCTGTAATCTCCCACTGCATTAGCCCCAAGGCAAGGCCCTATCTTTTGAAGCCTTGAAACCTGGCATTGTCTTTTCCTCTTTGGCAATGTATGTTCGATCCAGCATTTTTTTCCAATACAGAGCAGTCTTGTCAATGTTTAAAATTTGCTGCGTTGAACAGCTGCCTTTATCAATAATTTTTTCCAACACAATTTCTCTGCAGCTGCAGAATCGGCACTGGTGATTTCATCATATACTTTTACATTGCGGAAACCAGCACAATGCTTGAACCTATAAAACCACCAGTTGCTTGCCACAAACACGGCTTGGGGTTTGTCTTACTTATCCTTAATAGCTTGATAAATACTTTTGCTTTAATGGCCATTAGACTCAGGAGCACTCGCTTCTGAATCTGATTTTCCATCCATATTATTAATAGCTGTTCCATCTTCGATATAGCACCTGGACATGTTTTGTGATCACTGTTGATCTTAAATGCATTGATCCTTTAACATGTTCTTTTATATGTGCACACTCTGCCCCTTAAAATTTATCCCTGCAGAGGCAAAATACATTTCCATATTTTTTTCAGTTTGCACTGCCGGCAAAAACTTACGTAAAGTCGAATTTGTGTAAGTCGGGGAGTTCCTGTATATATACAGCCAACCTCTATATAACAAAATCGATCATTCCCTCGAAAAAATTTGTTAAACAGAAATTTCGTTATAAAGAAATGACTCTTTCAACAGTGAAAAATACTGTAAATTCAGAAATATAGTAAAAGATGGGAAATAAATTAGAAATAAATGGCAATGAATAAATTTTCTAACTAAAATGTTAGAAAAGTTATTTGCTCAATTAATTGTTTTAAAATAAACAATTTATTAATACACACATATTAAGAAATGGCTACTTATATGATGTGCACAATATATTAGTACACTTTTAAGAATTATGTCGTAAAATATTTGCATTTGTTTAAGCATTCAAATATATTTTCTGGCACATTTTCTTCACACTGAGGGGGCCTCGATCCAAGATTCCAATGCTACCAACATTTCATGTTTGGAAGGTTTAATCTTCCCGTCATTCTCTTTGTTGCCCTAATTTTTATCCAAGTCATCGCTGATATTGTCACTAGTTCTTTGAATACTCTCCAAAATGTTTGAGTTACTCTGATATTCAGCTATTATGTAATCATTTTTTAACTAGGAAACGTTAGTCAAGAACAATTTCTCCACTGATCAAACCTCACTTGGAACTCTTTCGAAGACTGCTCAATATCTTGTAGTAGTTCATCTCTCTCATCGCTGTTAATTGGCATTTTAGCAAAACCTGCTTTTGCAAAACAATTCTTAATCGTTTCTGTCATATCTTGACTCCACACTTTTGCCAACTCTGATATGCACATCTGCAAATCTATAGTTGGATTGGTTTCTATTCTCAGTATAATTTTTTTCAGTATGCACCTTGCATTTTCAAATCCTTGGCCCATTGGCTGCAGTTTAGACGAGGTATTCGGAAGGAAGAAAACAAGCTTCACACTTTTTTAAGTTTCCAAATTACAGAGTTTAGGTGGGCAGGGCAGTTGTCGACAATCAATGCGATTTTTCTGTTTTCTTTTGTCGTCTTTCTATCGAAATTTAAAAACCAGTGTTCAAACAATTTTTTCAAAACTGTTTCTTTCCAATGGGTACAGTCTTCTTCGATTGCAACTCCACTTTCATCAGAGAACTTTTTCAAGTAAGCAAGATGCTCTTTAAATTTGTCCAAACAAGCAGAACTGGCCTGGAATGCATTATGCCCTTGAGATGTGCACTCCATATCCTTTTCTTTTATTAATGGCCCTCATATCGGCATGTTTTGGTCTCGAATCAACTTCATCCACTTAAAAACTGCTTCATCTACATCTTCACAAAGGCATAATTTTGCAAGCTTCTGACTGGGTCCCATTTCCTCAACCAGTTTGAGAACTGAAACATGGTTTTTCAGAATGGTTGACACCAGTGGCGTAACTATGCCAATGCAGTGCATTGGGGTCCACTGTACTACTCGAAACAGGAAAAAATTTAATTAAGTAAAAATGTAAGTTTGTTTTAGTTATGTTTATGATGAAATTTACTATGTATATGAACAATACTTTTTATCATGCGAAGCATGTTTATTGTTAGCTAGTTGCACAGCACATGCGAAACTGCAGTGAATAGAGTGAAATGGTATTAGCATAGCTGCCACTTCCAGGGCAATTTTTAAGGATTTGTGACTGTGAGGGCCAAAGTCGAATAAGGGTTTACTTATTGGGGGTAGGGATCCATTTATTGGGGTCATTATTATTGAGTCTATTTTTTCTTAATATTTTCAGGGGGGCCCACACTAAACTTTGCATTGGGGGCCCACTTTTTCAAGTTACGACACTGACAGGAGCACCAAATTTTTAAGCAGTTTCTTTTTTTTTAAAGCCACGATGTATACTATTAAGCACTTCCACTTTTTCCACTTTTTAGACTCAAGGATTTCCTCTTAGCCATAGTAAGGTTACATGAATAGCAGCTAAAACAAAACTGATTTAGGGATCACTTGCACCTACCATACAGAGATAGGATAAATTTAGTGAGTGTGGATGACTCATTTCTTCGAAACAACAGATTAATTTTCCAGATAAAGGAAAATCACTCTTTCTTAATTTTCTAATAGGATGCTTACAGTAGAAAACAGGTTGATGAGACCCAATGTCCTCGTTGAGAATATGCCTTACTCTTTGCCAATGTGGACACATAGATAGCAATTTAGCACGACTTCTCGGTACACACACTAGTGTAAAGGATGTATAGGTTTTACTACTACTTTTTAGCCATTGCTGACCCCCTGCTGGGCATCCTGCACCATGGTTGACAAGTTTCCTCCTGCAGGGTTTTAGGGGCACCACTAAATTGTAAAATGTTTTAGCTCTTAATTCATGGAATTATTCCCTTTAGCTCTTAAAAGCTAATGGATTAATTCTGGAAGCATGAATTAAGAGCTAAAAGGATTAATTCTTAATCCTTTTAGCTCTTAATTCGTGCTTCCTACACTATCAGCTCTATACCCTAAAGGCCTGAGGTGTGAACAATATGTACCCAGGTCTGTCGAAATAAGTTCGTTATATGGACAGTTTCTTCATTATACAGAAACCATTTTCAATGTAATGACCAGGGGAAAATCGAAAAAGTTCGCTACATAGAAAAATTCGTTATATGGAAGTTCTAAAGAGAGGTCCAACTGTGTGTGTGTAATGAAACATATAGGAGACTCAACAAAAGAATACAAGAACTTAATAAAGACAACACAGCAGAATCAACAAGTTCAAAACAGCTGCACATGCCCTTTCCTGCAGAAACATGTGGGACTTCTCCAACACCACAGTACTGATGACAGATTCATCACATTCCAGAACTTTCAAAGAAGCCTACTTCATAAAACGTTTCGAAGCTCTGCAATCAACAAAAAGCAAGGAGTTAACTTCCACAGTACTTATTACAACCTATTCCATGCAGATATCCAGAAGTTCTCAGCAAAAAAAAAAAAGGTCCCAAACCTCTTAATGGAAAAAGTAACTCAAGAGAGTCCCAGTCAAAATCAGATTAAAATTAATTTAAACTTAAATTTAAATAATAAATTAATCAGCCAATTATTATTATTATAATAATCATAATTTGATAAGTATATAGCAAATTTAATGGGTTTCATAGTAGAAAGACATATGTACACATGTAAATTCAAATTTAATTTTCTTTATTTCAATTTTTTTTTTGTAGACACTATAATGTCAAAGGAAAATGTAAAGAAAGGGTCAAATTGAAAAGTAATTTCTTTGGATACGAAGTACCCGAACCACGAAATTCAAAATTCTTTTACTTTTAAACAATGCTCCAGGACATCCTACAGATTTGGGCAGTGAAAATGTCAAGGTAGTATTCTTGCCACCAAATACAACATCATTGATACCTTTTGACCAGGATATCACTGTTACATTTAAATATTATATAAACATTATCCACACCTGTCAAAAAATTCTGGATGAATTAGATTCCGACAATATACTTACCATTGACCACATTTGGCAAAAATTTACAATTCTAGATTACATGAAAATAATGGCAATGGCAGTTCATGACATAAAAGCCTCAATGTTAAATGCCTGCAGGAAAGCTATTTAGCCAGAAATAGTATTTATTGGTAATAGTATCCCACCAGCAGAGAAGGAATATACCCAAATTACTAATTTGGCACATCTGGTGGGAGGATTCAATGATTTGGCCATTTGTGGTATTCAGGAATTGATGGCAGAAAGAGAGTGGAATGAAAAAGAATTGATCATGATTATCAATGCCAGTGATGAATCTGAAAGCAATTGTGATGACCCAGTTCCAACACTTACAATAAACACGATAAGTAAAGGTCTAGAAATGGATAGAAATCTGGAAAATAATTTAGTTGATAATGATCCAAACATGGATCAGAGCTTAAAATTTAAAAGAGAATTACAAAACTGCTAATCTTTGTACCAGGAGATTTGTAGAGAATTAGGAAAAAAAACAGAAATCAAACTTTGATAATAGATTTTATTGAAAGAAATTCTGCTGAAGAAAGATAAGTAGGAGCAGTGACGAATTTCAACCAAAAAAGAAAAAGAAAATTGTTCCTCTGTTAACATGTGATGACGATACAGAATAAAATGTCATTTTAAAGATGTTTTGTGAAACTTTTTTTGAAGAACTTGAATTTACATTATTATTGTTTCCTAACTAAAATGAATCTGAATTATGTTCCTACATAATTCTGTATAAAACTAAATGTTAAAATTATAATACTGTATACAGATTTTATTAATAGAGTCTCTCAGGGTCCCAGGTTTCGATGCTGGACCTATTGTTGTTGTTGTTTTCTCTATTTAATAATGATATTGATCAAGATATATTAGACTCACAGTCCAAGTTTGCAGATGATACAAAGATTGGAAGGTTTGTTATTGATAGTAATGTGCATATACTACTGCAACACATTGTACTCCCTAAATTCCAATTCTGCACTGCTTATATCTGTGTGACACCATGTCTCTGATATCCCAACAATATCTGCCTTTGATGATCAGCACTTCAAATTCATCAAATTTATTTACTATACTTCTAGTATTAGTAGATCATCTGCATTGTGTGTGCCATCTCATTTTATTCCTGCAAGCCAATTCATAATTTTACTATACCATCTAGCAATTCTGGGAATTCTCTTCATTTACAGTTTATTCTCCCTCACCACCCATCCACTTAGGACCCATCTTCCTCTTTCCATCAATAGATGAAATTGACCAAATTAGACTGAAAATTTTTTCCTGTAATTATACTAAGGAATTGTTCTGTTACTGAAGGAATGTTTAAGCAAGCCTGCAAACTTTCCTTCAGTAAGAGAATGTTTTAGTAGATGAACCTGCAATATCCTTTGAAATTTAATTATTTTATTTGACTTTTTTGTCATCACCATAATTTTCACTTTCCACAAATTAGATTCATCAAGTATATAACCATTATAGCTACACTGGCTGACAAAACTTAAGCAACAGTCAAAAAACAAAGCATACAATGGGAATCCTGAAAATATTTTTTGAACTGACTTCAAAGATGGTCAGAGAAGTAGCAACTATGTTTTAATGCCGCTAAATGCAAGGTCTTACACTTGGGAAATAGTAACCCACAAATAAATTATACACTTTCTGCAGTTGAAATAAAAACAGTGGAGGAGGAAAGAGATCTGGGAGTTATAATATGGGCAGCTTTGAAGTTTTCTGAACAGTGCAAACAGGCAGCCAGGAAAGACCATGGTGTCCTATCGATAATTTATCAAATGTTATCCTGTAGAGGTGTCATAACATACTGTATAAGGCAATTGTAAGACCACATTTGAAATACTGTATGGAGACCTCATCTGAAAAAAGACATTGAGCTTCTTGAAATGGGGTCCAAAGATGGGCAACTCGAATGGTGAGATTAGTAAAAGGATGATTGTATGAGGAAAGACTCCAATTATGTAGGCTACAGAGCTTGGCAACCAGGCACTTCAGAGAGAGAGAGAGATTAGTGAAATTAATGAGGTTTAATTCCCACTGTTATAAAGAATTACAGACTAGGGGTCATAAATTCAAATTATACAGGGATTGAGGTTTAGATTAGATTGTAGGAAGCGTTCTTTTAGCAAGCGAGTCACCAATTGGTGGAACAAGTTGCCCTCACAGGTAGTTGAGGCTAACGGTTTTAAAAAAAATTCGAAGGTCAACTTCCCTCCTCACCTATGTGAGGAGGGAAGCATATAATTTGCATTTTCTTATCTACTTGTTTTTTTTTTGCCAGTGCAGCAAAAGCCTCCTGCTGCTTCCTCACACTGTAAGGCATAATAGTATTTGCCTTACAGTTTGAGTGTAACTAAGAGAATGGATGGCTTTTAAGGAATATTATACGTTGTTAGATAAAAATGTTACCCAACAAGTAGTATGTTTAATGCTTCAGTATGCTTCATAGTTATAAGGTTATAAGTCATAGCATGCTTCAAGTTATAAGGTCTCCAAATTTATTTCTCCTAAAATAAAAAAGGTACAGAAATAAAACTAAGTCATTTTTCAATATGATCTCCTAGAAGCAACACACATTTTTTCACACCTTTTCTTCCAAGCTATGAAGGCTGCTGTGAAGGTTCATTTGGAGGCATGTTTAGCTCACTAGTGAATGGACAAAGCTGCTGCTTGTCAGCTAGGAAAAGTTCTGTCACGGACAGCATCCTTCAATGAAGGAAGCATTGAAACAACCAAAAGTCACTAGGTATAAGGTCGGGCAAGTATATGCAGGATAACCTGAATTTTGTTTGCATTGTCCTGACAATGCTCCATCCCATCCCATCATGGACTGAAAATCACATTTGACAAAATAAAATGTGATTCAGTCCATGTGGACGTTTCTTGTGAAATGCTGGGAGAAACTTTTTCTTCACAATCTTTTTGTGAATTTCTTGTCACTTAATTCCCTAGGGAACACAATGTGTAAGGATTGTTCCACAGATATCCCAGAAAACATAATTTTCGTCACTTCAGTGTGCTTCCACTGGGCAAACTGATACCTGGTTTCAGAATTGAACAGTCAAACACTCATCCCATTTGTTGTTACAATCAAAAAACAACAATTCATTAAAGCATCTCAAATGACTATAGCTGAACACAACTTGACATGTCTTTGTTCCTGAGAAAGCTGCCACCCCACCTGACTGACACCTTGCGTACTCGGATATCTTTGTGAAGAATGGTATTTGCAGAGCTAACAGAAATGCCTATAACTGTTGCAATTTCATCCTTGTTGGTCGCCTGCAGCCCAAACAACTTCCTCAATCTGATTGGTGCTGGCCTCAGAATAACTGGTTCAAGGTCTTGGTTGACAAACTTTATTCTCACAAGACCCTGCCGTTCAAGAAACTTTCACACCAAGTTTTGTGCATTTTTCACACCGATAATATTGTCAGGACAGACTTAGCATTAGCAAAGGCACATGATGCAAGAAAGCAAACTTATGCAGCATCAGCGTAAAAAAAAAAACACTTATTTCACCCATCCACTCGCTCCAAATGTTTCTCAAGTTCTGCCTTGAATTGATTTCAGCTATCAACTTCAACAACGACAGATGGAAGTTTGTTCCAGCAATCAGCTACCTGCTGGCTAAAGGCAAACTTCCGCACATCTATCCTACAACCATCGTTCCTCAATTTGAATTTATGCCCTTTCAGGCGATTATTCTGAGCAAGAGGAAGAATCCCATTTGCATTGAGCATGCTCAAACCATTCAAGGCTTTATACACCTCAATCAGATCACCTCGCAGGTGCCTAGTCTCCAGACACTGTAATTTGCAAAACTTAAGCCTTTCTTTGTAAGAGCAACCCTTTGTTCCATTCACTAATCTTGTTGCCCTTCTCTGCACTCATTCCAACAGCTCTACATCCTTCTTAAAATGAGGCCTCCAAACCTGTATACAGTACTGAAGGTGTGGCCTGACCATTGCCTTATACAAGGGGATAATCACCTCCTTATCCCTGCTAGAAAAATTCCTGTATATCATTGACAAGACACCATGAGCTCCTCTTGCAGACCATCTGCACTGCTCAGAAAACTTCATATCTGCCTGCACAATTACCCCCAGGTCCATTTCATTCTCTACCATTGTCAGTGTGGTACCAAAGAGTTGACATGTTACTCTGAGATTACTGCTTCCCATATGTAGTACTTTACATTTGTCAAAGTTAAACTTCATTTGCCACCTCTCAGCCCATCTGCTCAACTTTTCTAGATTCTGTTGCAGCAGTGTACTGTCATTAACAATCCTGCCAACCTTCGTATCATCTACAAACTTGGACGTTAAGCCAAATATACCATCATCAATATCATTTATAAATACAGAAAACAATGGGCCCAACACTGAACCCCGAGAGACTCCACTAATAAAATTAGTTCACAAAGAGCAGTGTCCATTGATTACCACTCTGTCTTCTCCCACTCAACCATCCCTTTATCCATAGCAGCAAATTGCTTCCAATGCCACACTGCTCCAATTTCTGCAGCAGTCTTCCATGTGCAACAGTATCAAAGGCTTTTCTAAGATCCAAATATATGATATCAAAGTTATTCTTTGCATCCAGTTTCCTTTGTGACTACATCATAGTATCCAATCAAATTAGTCAGACAAGGCTTCCCCTTAACAAACCCATGCTGTGTCCAAGCTATAACTGAAGTCTTGTCTAGATGATCCTGCAATGCTTCTTTAACCAGTGCCTCCATTAATTTCCCTGGAACGGAAGTTAAACTAACAGGTCTGTAATTACCTGTGTCTCCCTTTGATCCCCCTTTGTTGTTTGGGGTCACATTTGCACATCTCCAGTCCATGGGTACCTCCCCTGAGTCCAGGGAAGCTCTCATAATTATGGCTAAGGGTTTGCTTACTTCCTTTGCCGCCTCCTTTAACATAACTGGATAAATTTCATCGACCCCAGGAGCCTTTCTTGTGTTTATCTTCTACAATTTCTCCTCCACTTTACTCTCAGTTATTACAAGATTATCTAGCTTACTGCCAGAGTTGAATACTTGAGGGTGTCACAGACATTCTCTCAGATATGCCAGACAAGCTGTACTTGCGACCCCTGGGAGTCTAAAATGCTGATGGAACTGATATTTGGGTGACACTCAAGTCAAGTGGACCCCATTTCCGCGAAGTCCGGACGATCTGTGACAGCCAAATCCTCTGCTTGCACCTTCACGATGATGCGACTGTTAATAATCTTGGGTATAAACTCCATGCACAAGTACATGGTGAGTGACCACCCAGGTGTGAACGAACGTAAGCAGGGGTGGAGGTGTGGCACCCACACCACATGGAGGAATGCCGCCCCTCTATGTTACCAGGCAGTACTAGATCATCAACCGGTGCAATACCACCACTTTGCTTATTGGAGGCTTGAAGTGGTGGAAGCCATGTTTAGTCTCTACAGCTAAGTTCCAGTCAACCCTACCCTATCTCTTCCATCATGCAATATGATTGATGAATTTTGAGGTTATGATGAACATCGTGGCGAGATCAAATATTCCTTACATTTCGAGTTTACAGCTCTAAAACGGAGTTCGCAGTCCGGCCGCTAGTTAGTACACCAGACAGAACCTTTTGGTAACTCTCTAGGAGGCTTCCGGATCAGCTAGTGTATAATCTTGCTACCTCTACTCTGCCAGATAGTAACTGGAGGTAGTCCGAGTAGTGTGTAAGCGGGGAGCATTGTCGAAGCCACGTTATATCAAGGATTTGGGTATATTCTTACCACGTGTACCCCATATCCAAAAATTTCATAAGTTCATACAGCATGTCCCACCCACTTTTTCTTACTATTGAATACACCATGAATTGGAAACTAATAGAGCAAGCTTATCTGCGAAAAGATCTAAACCTCCCAAGCACTTCCTAATTCATTTCACAAATATACATGGTCTCAATTCTAATCTCAACGATGTCATTTCCACTTGCAGTCTGCCAAACCCCATGTACTTTTTCTAACAGAATCTCAGTTATCTGTTGATTCAACTACTGCTCATCTCAGATGCCCAAATTATTCGCTGTATGATTCCTTTCGCCTCAAAGGTGGTACTTGTCCATATGTCCGTTCTGATATTCCCTGTCAGAGACTTGGCAATTTGGAATCTCCTCTCTTTGATCTTCTCTGGCTTAAAATCTCTCTACCTCATTGTGTCAAATTCATCTGTTGTCTCTACCGTTCTCCCAACTCCACTAATCACTTGGAGCTCTTTGACTTCCTCTCGTTGCAACTTGACTTTCTCCAGTCCAACTTTCCTAAGAGTGAGGTAATTTTCCTTGGTGATTTTAATCTTCACAACTCCAGCTGGCTTCCGTTTTCTAGTCACACCGACCCAGCAGGTCAGGATGCTGAGGCTTTTGCAATTACTAATGACCTAGCACAGATTGTTCATTTACCTACAAGAATACCGGACAATCCTAATCATACAGCCAATATGCTTGATCTTTTTCTCACAAACAACCCTTCTAAGTACACGGTCGAAGTGAGAGGTCCTTTAGGCACTTCAGATCACAACTTGGTGATTGTCTCTTCTCCAATGGAACCTTTATCTCATGGCTATTCCCAACCTCGTGTTGTTTGGCATTACAAGAATGCAAAATGGGATGACCTGCGAGACTTCTTTTCTTCTTTTCCTTGGTCTGATTACTTTTTCAAAAGTTCTGATGTCAACGTTTGATCAGATCGTGTCAGTGAAATTATTCTAGCAGGAATGGAATCCTTTATCTCACACTGTACTTTAAAATCTCGTCCTTTATCTAAATCTTGGTTTTCCAATAAATGTGCTAAGGCTGTTCAAGAGAAGAATGTTGCATATCGTAATTGGCTTGTTTCTAATTCTTCAGTTTCATTTTCTGCCTACACCAAAGCTCGCAACAATTGTAAAGCAGTTATTAATCAGTCCAAACTAGAGTTTGAACAGGCTAAGAGTAGAAAATTTGCTTCTTGCCCTAATGGTAGCCGAGCATTCTGGTCTCTTGCCAAAGCTATTGGCCGCAACTTTTGCCCATCTCTGCTCCCATCTCTGTCCAAACAGGATGGTTCTGTTGTCACTTCAGCCAAGGATAAAGCTGACCTGCTAGCATCCCATTTTTCTTCCTACTCTTGTATTAATGATCTTGGTAAAACACCTCCCAACACGCTCCATTCAATGCCTCCTGTGGTTTTCCGTCAAAAGTATGTCAGAAAGATTTTGACGAATCTTGATGCTAAGAAAGCTATGGTATTTCTCCACTTGTTCTCAAAACATGTGCTCTTGTTACTCCTATTCTTTGCCGCCTTTTTTCACTTTCTTATTCCAAAGGTGTTTTCCTTCTGCTTGGAAATTTGCTCATATCCAGCCAGTTTCTAAAAAGGGCAACAAATCCCTCCCATTCAATTATCGTCCCATTGCAATTACTTCTACTCTTTCTAAAGTAATGGAGAAATCAATTAACTGTCAACTCTTAAACTACCTAGAAACCTTCCATCTGATCAACGATCGCCAGTATGGATTCAGTCAGTGTCGATCCACTGGCGATATTCTGGCTTATGTTACTCATTTATGGACTAATTCAATGGAAAGGTTCGGTGAAACACAAGTAGTTGCTCTTAACATCTCAAAGGCTTTCGATCGTGTTTGGCGTAAAGGTCTTCTAAACAAGCTTCCATCTTATGGTTTGCCAAGTGTTTTTAGTAATTGGTTATCCAGTTTTCTCTCTGATTGCTCACTGAGGGTGATGGTAGATGGCTCTCTGTCTTCTAACGTCTCCACTAATGCCGGTGTCCCCCAAAGTTCAGTTCTTTCCCCCACTCTTTTCCTCTTGTATATTAATGAATTTCTTCGATTGACTGGAAATCCTATCCATAGTTTTGCCGATGATAGCACATTGCATTCCACTTTCCATTTTGAGAAACCTTGTCCTGCTCAAGCAGCTTCAACTTCTCGAAAATCTGCTACCAATTCCTTAAATGCCGATCTTCAGGTAATTCTCCAGTGGGGCAAAGACAACTTAGTTGATTTCAATCCTTCTAAAACTCGGTCTTGTCTTCTATCTTGCAAAAAAAAGGATTCTTCTGCTCCTATGCTTATTTTTAGTGACACTCTGATTTCTAGGCAAAATGATATCTCTCTTTTGGGGATTACACTGACTTCTAATCTCTCTTGGCACAAGCACATTACCAATATTGCTTCCTCTGCATCTAAAAAACTTGGTTTTCTCTTTCGCTCTCGGTGTTACTTTTCTTCCAAACAGCTGCTCACTCTGTATAAATCATAAATCTGCCCTGCCATGGAATATTGTTCCCACATCTGTAGTGGTGCCCCCAAAACCTCTCTCAGGCTGCTTGATTCCATTCAGAAGAGGGCAGTTAGGTTAATTAATGATTCATCTCTAACAGTCTCTCTCCACTCGCTGTCTCATAGACATACTGTTTCTGCTGTATGCCTCTTCTACAGATACTTCCATGGGCACTGTTCTTCTGAATTGGCTTCTATAATTCCCGCTCTCTCTTTCAAAACAGTCCGAACACGTGCTGCCACCAGCCAACATCCATTTATTGTCCAACTTCAAACTCACAGAACCAACTTTTCATCTTCCTCACTTATTCATTCAACTGCCGTTTTCTGGAACAACCTTCCTTCATACGTATTTCCTGAAAATTACAGTCTACAGAAATTCAAGTCCAATGTCAACAAATATCTTCTTTTGTCTTCTCAACTTCCAACCCAAGCATGGTACTAAGTAGTATAAGTTCTAATACCTCTCGTGTTTGGGGTTTCCATAAAAAAAAAAAAAAAATACACATCTGGCATTCCCCTCCCTAAATAACTCCTCGTGTGAATGTGAATGTTGATGCAAAATATTCATTTAATTTGTTAGCTACCTGAGCAGGATCATCAACAGTTGAACCTTTCATATCAAGGGGACCAATCTGATTGATCCCCTTCCTTCTAGAGTTTACATAAGAAAAGACATAAGTTACATAAGCCAATGATTTTTAATAATCTGCCTTCGCCTGATAGATATAAGCTGATCTGTAACTTGGTTACAGACCAGCTTATATCTATCATAGGCGTCTCTGTCACATGTTAATTTATATGTATCCCATGCATTTTTCTTCTCTGTCACATATCTAATTAGTTCACCTGATATCCATTTAGGCCTAAATCTTGAACAATGTTTCTTTTTGGTATGAAAAGCCTAGTAGCTTCCAAGATTAATTCTTTGAATGTTTCCCATTTTGAATTTGCTGTTGGTAACATCATCAGTTGGTTCCACCGTATAGAATTTAAATACTATCTCAGACCACTGTTTTCACCGTTACAAAAGCAAAAACCCTTCCCTTTACCCTTGAGTAGTTACCTCTTTGAGTAAATCCAACTTCAGCACATTGTGATCACTGCCATCTAGTGGTTCCTTTATCTGCAGATTCTTGATGCATGAAGAATCATTACTGATAATCCGATCAAGAGTATTACTCCCTCTAGTTGCCTCCCGAACATGCTGCTATAGAAAACAATCATCCAATAAATCCACAAAAGCCTTGCTAGTGTGTGAGTGACCAACCCACAAATTCCAGTCAATATCTGGGAAATTAAAATCCTCCATTATAAGACACTCTAATTTACTGGCCCACTATTTCTCTGCACAATTGCTCATTATACTCATCAGATTCATTAGGATTATAACACACACCTACTCTCATTTTTTCCTTTCCCAGTGCTTATGTCACACCAAACAGACTCAACATTGCATTGTCCACCCATATCAATTGGATGCACTTCCTTAGATTTTATGTATTTCTTACTAACAGCACAACCCCTCCTCCCTTCCTGTCCATCTTTTCTGTACACATTGTACTCCCCAAATTCCAGTTCTGCACTGCTGTCTGTGTGACACCATGTCTCTGATATCCCAACAATATCTGCCTTTGATGTCTTGACTAGCACTTAAAGCTCATCGAATTTATTAACTATACTCCTAGCATTGGTGTACATGCAAGTATACATGCACCTGTTTCTACTCTTAGTTACCCTAACACATCCCATGTATTTACTTGTTCCACTATGATTCCCAGCAGTCCTGGAAATTCCCATTGCCTTGCTTTCCAGGCTGCTGCTCAATTGCATTTGATATTCTGATATTTCTCAATGAATATCAATAGGAGTTTAGCAGTCACAATAATATAATTTTTCTTTATATTCAATGTGAAGACCTCATAACCTGAACATACCTCATAATAGGGCTGTGGTCCTTTTCTGCCACCGTAGGCATAGTGGTCAGCCATCTCAATAAATTCCCCATCCTTCAGCTACCTATCAAGATGTATGGGTAATTATAATATGGGGAAGCATACTTCATACCTAACAAGATAATGTGAATATTACCATGTACATATATTTAAAATGAAAATAAAAATAAGCGAGTCACTAATTGATGAAACAAGTTGCCCTTACCGCTAGTTATAAAAGTTATATTTCAAACAGTATATAACAAAATATACTATTTGAAAGTAATCACACATACCTATTAACCAGCAAATAAGAATATGATCATTAATCAACATTCTCAATTCACATCAGCAAGATTAATGCTATATATATTAGTTGGCAATATGTCAAATTTACCTTTAATTATATCATCCTCTTCTTGCTGACTGCTGACCACATTTGGATCTGTATTTATAGGCGGGGCTTCTTTGACTGGCTAAAGAAGAAAACAGGCAAAACAAAAACATTGTAATAATTTATACAAAAAAAAAAAGTAAATTACTGATATAAAAAAATTAAATACAGTTGAATCTTGATTATCCATACATTGATCAACTGTGCAAGGTATGGACAATCTATCTGTAAGGGAACTTTCATTTTCTTTTCCCATTTTTTTTTTTTTTTTAATGTTATTTAACTTTCTTGCCTTGATAGTGTTATTATTTAGTAAGGGATAGTTGAATGTCAGTTTGCCATAAAAGCCAGAAGAATAGAGATTACAATATTTATTTGCATTTAAAAATTAAATACACCATGTGTCACCAAAGCATGAATTTCTCTTCATGCAACTGCTTTCCTTGATATTAAGTAAATTGTCACTGTTTTTCTATTTTGTATGGATCTTTTCGGTAAATATAAAACTAAACATAAATATACAGTTTTATATTTACTAAGTTTCAACAGAAAAAAAAAAAAAAAAAGCAAATATCACAGTACTTCCCGTAAGTGTCTTATCCTCTATTTTTTTTATTGTTACATACACGTATAAATAGATAATTTCTCTTGTAGGAATATGTATATACATGTACTACATGTATATGCAGTACAAGTACATTTCCTGTGAATAAACTAATTAATTTCTTTTATAATTGATTACCTGGGTTCCCACACATCATTAGCATATATAATCAAGCCCCACTACTGTACCAATAAAGATAACAAATATAACAAATAATGCTAAAGAGGTGCTAACTGCAACCTGAACAATAAAAAACATGAACTAAGTAATATGATGGGCTGAGAGGTGGCAACTGAAGTTTAACATTGACAAATGTAAACTACTGCATATGGGAAGCAGTAACATATCAACTGTGTGGTATTACACTGACAGTGGCAGAGAGTGAAAAGGAACTGTGGTAATTGTGCAGGAAGATATGAAGTTTACTGAGCAGTGCAGACAGTCTGCAAGAGTAACTCATGGTGTCTTGCCAATGATATACAGGAATTTTTCTAGCAGGGATAAGGAGGTGATTATCCCCTTCTTTAAGGCAATTCAGGCCACACCTTGAGTTCTGTATACAGGTCTGAAGGCCTCATTTTAAGAAGGATGTAGAGCTGTTGGAACAAGTACAGAGAAGGGCAAAAAGATTAGTAAATGGAACAAAGGGTTGCTCTTACGAAGAAAGCCTTAAGTTTTGCAAATTACAATTGTTGTTTGTTATTTGGTTTTTTTAGGAGAATTAGCAACTAAGGCCATATTGCTCCGGGGATATGCAGTGGTCATTCCCTGACCTTTCCGCATCCTCCATATTTGGTGGTCACGGGCTTGAACCCCGATCTAATCAAGAAGCGTATGCTACGCACTGCTGCTCCTACCAACCTGGCTACAGAGGCGCTGCAAATTACAGTGTCTGGAGACTAGGCACCTGCGAGGTGATCTGATTGAGGTGTATAAAGCCTTGAATGGTTTGAGCATGCTCAATGTTGAGGGAATTCTTCCTCTTGTTCAGAATAATCACCTGAGAGGGCATAAATTCAAATTGAGGAAAGACAGATGTAGGATAGATGTGCGGAAATTTGCCTTTAGCCAGCAGGTAGTTGGTTGGTGGAACAGACTTCCATCCTTTGCTTTGGAAGTTGATAGCCTAAATAAATTTAAGGCTTAGCTGGACAGGTATTTGGAATGAATGGAGGGATGAAATGGGGGGAGGGGTTCGGATGACTGCATAAGCTTGCTTTCTTGCATCATATGCCTCTGCTAATGCTAATGCAAATTGGAGCAGTGTAGCATTGGAGACAAATTGCTGCTATGGATAAAGGGATGGTTGAGTGGGAGAAGACAGAGTGGTAATCATTGGAAACTGATCTTCATGGACTAATGTTATTAGTAGAGTCCCTCAGGGTTCAGTGTTGGGTCCATTGTTGTTTTCTCTATTTATAAATGATATTGATGATGGTATATCAAGCTTAATGTCCAAGTTTGCAGACAATACAAAGGTTGGCAGGGTTGTTAATGACACTAATGACAGTATGCTGCTGCAACAGCATCTAGAAAAGTTGAGCAGATGGGCTGAGAGGTGGCAAATGAAGTTTAACATTGACAAATGTAAAGTACTACATATAGGAAGCAGTATCCCCAGAGTAACGTATCAACTCTGTGACAGTGGCAGAGAATGAAAAGGACTTGGGGGTAATTGTGCAGGCAGATATGAAGTTTTCTGAGCAGTGCAGACAGTCTGAAAGAGTAGCTCATGGAGTCGTGTCAATGATATACAGGAATTTTTCTAGCAGGGATAAGGAGGTGATTATCCCCTTGTATAAGGCAATGGTCAGGCCACATCTTGAGTACTGTATACAGGTTTGGAGGCCTCATTTTAAGAAGGATGTAGAGCTGTTGGAACGAGTAAAGAGAAGGCAGCAAGATTAGTGAATGGAACGAAGGGTTTCTCTTACGAAGTAAGTTTAAGTTTTGCAGATTACGATTACTGGAGACTAGGCACCTGCGAGATGATCTGATTGAGGTGTATAAAGCCTTGAATGGTTTGAGCATGCTCAAAAGAGATTCTTTCTCTTTCTCAAAATAATCACCTGAGAGGGCATAAATTCAAATTGAGGAAAGACAGTTGTAGGATAGATCTGCGGAAGTTTGCCTTTAGCCAGCGGGTAGTTGTTTGGTGGAACAGACTTCCATCTTTTGTTGTGGAAGTTGATAGCCTAAATAAATTTAAGGCTGAGCTGGACTGGTATTTGGAACGAACAGAGGGGTGAAATGGGAGTGTTTTTTTTTTTTTTTGGCTGATGCTGCATAAGCTTGCTTTCTTGCATCATATGCCTCTACTAATGCTAATGATGCACCAGGAACTTCGACTCGTCAGACCATGCAACTATTTTCAATCCTCAATAGTCCAGTGCTGATGTTGCTGTGCCCACAGGAGGCAGGCTCTCTTTTTCTTCATTGATAACAAAGGTACATGATGTGGCCGTCAGCTGTTGTAGCACATTCACGACAAAGTGTGACTAGTGGTCCATTATGATATTTTGTTCTGTGCAACAAGGTTGTATTCTGACATGATGTGCGACATTGTGGCCCCTCTATTTGCTTGCACAATTCTAGCCATCCTCCTCTGACCTCTCTCATCAACAAGTGATTTTCTTCCACAGGAGTGCCGTTGAGAGGATGTTTTCTGTTCGTTGCACCATTCTCGATACACCCTTGAAACTGTGATGCATGAAAAGTTCGGGAGAACTGCCGTTTCAGAGATGCTTTGTCCAGCATGTCTTTCACCTACTACCATGCTACGTTCAAAGTCCTTTAAATCACTCCCTTTCCCCATTCTTGCTACGGTTTGTATGCATACTGATACTAGAAAGGTTGTTCTGCTGCATTTATATCCACAACTGTGGTCATGTGACTTGCAATGCTGTGGGACAAACCATTTGTGTGCACAGCAGGGGTGTACCTAATAAAGTGGCAGCACAGTGTATATGATTGTTGTAAAAAATTAGAACAACGTGACATTAGGGGGATGGCTGAGTTGTAGAAGACAAAGCATGGTTATAAATGGATACTGATAGATGGATTAATGTGATGAGTGGAGTGCCACAGGTATTGCACCCCTTACTGTTTTTAATGTTTATTAATAAATTGATGTAGGTACATCAATTGATAAATTGATGTTTATTAATGAATTGATATAAATTATTAATAAATTGATGTATTTCAAGTTTGATGTCTAAATCTGCTGATAATACAAATGTGGGCACAGCGGTTAATGATAATAATCAGGGTATAATCCCAGAAGAATACAGTCAAAGTGGTGAAGTGAGAAATAGATCTAGAAGTAATTGTACAATCTGATATGAAATTGTTTTTGCAGTGCCCATTCTTGCTACGGTTCAGATGCTAGAATAGCTCATAGGACTCTGTCCTAGTGTCATTTCATTGATGAAATGTTTTATGTCACAAAGAAAACTTCTTCCAAGTGTAGAAGAAATTTCTTGGGTTCTGATAAAGATGCATGTGAGATGACTAAGATAACTGAAGCAATGAAAAATGTTTACGTTTTGAAACTTTCAATAAAGGAAATCTTTGAGTGGCTGCAAAGTGATTCACATGAATCAGGTTTTCAATATATGAATGATGAAGATATCATTACCACTACTGTTACAAAACAAACCAAAGAGAAACACAGTAAAGAAGAAAGAATAATAAGTGAGTCAATCACAGCATGGCACTGCTGTGTATTGACACTTTGTTAGAGTAAGTCAGTGGTACTTTGAATATAATGATATCATAGATGATGGAAAAATTCAATCTGACACAAAGAGACACATTAGTTCAAATACACTTAAGGAATCTTAAAAACAAATCAAAATTACAGATTATATATTTCTAGTAATTGTAGAACACAAAAATATAAATTTCAGATTATCCATGCTCGCTCTCTCTCTCTCTCAGTTGTATTGTAAAATATTTTTGTAATTAAAGGTGTTTAATACACTTGCCTGTTCTGGAGCAGGAAATTCCACACCTTCACTTTTCAACTTATAATAAAATGCTGGAATTAGGCTGTGGAAGAGAAAAGCCATTAAGTGTTTAAAGAAATTATTTTGATTAAATTTTTGAATTATGAAAATGAATTCATCTAAACCATACAATCAAATTAATTTGGATATAATAGGTTATATGATTTAAAAAGGTCCTTTTGTTCCAAAAATATAATAGGTGACCCTATTATATTTTTGGAACAAAAGGACCCTCCTGGTGACTATCAACCCTCATACTTTATACCAACATATAGCAGCTGTAGCCAGAATTCTCCATTCCTCCTGCAAATAAGCTGCCAGAACCAGTTTCAGGAAGGATGATCAAATCATACATTTTGGAAGGAGACCCATTTTGGCCTAATCCAGAACTCCAATTCATTCCACTTCTGTTCAATTGAGATGAGGTCTAGGGTTTGAGCTGCCGAGTGCAACTTTTCAATGTTATTGTTCACAATCCAGGCCTGTATGATACTCAATTCTAGGCAAGCACTACCACCAAAACACTAAATCCAAACCCAGCCTAAACAGTCCTCAACACCATATGATCACCCCCATCAAACTATCCTCTTTGGTTCTAACACATTCTCAGTTTGTGAGATGCTCAGACTTCTTTTCCTTTCGGGTATCAGCTATTGCCTTCCACCCTTGAATAACATCACCACAGTAGCTGCGGCAGGTTCAGGTGAGTTGGAGTTGTGTATGCAAGTCATCTGAACTACACACAACTCAAAAACTTGCATCGTGGCAGTGCAAGTGTCTGAAAAATTTTAGTCATATTAGCAATAAATGGTGCAAGCTTAAAAAAGGACAGAAAACACACACACCACTGTCCATCCCTCTACTAAAAATATGTCAAACTCTTTAAACTTGTGCAAACTACCCACTTCCAAAACAGCACATGGAAGTCTGCTGAAAACAGGTTTCCACACATCTATCCAGCAATCCTTCCTCAACTAAAATTTATGCCTCCATATGTGTGCTTTCTCTGAGTAAGTAAATAAGAATGCCATAAACATTTAGCTTGTTCAATTCATTTAAAGCCATAATAAAATAATAAATAAAGCCACCTCGATAAAATCTCAATGTCTAATCCCCAGCGGCTGCAATTTGCAGAACTTTTTTTGGAAAGAATACCCTTTTGTTCTCTCGCTAATCTTGTTGCTCTTCTCCACACTTGTTCCAAGATATCCACAACCTTCCTAAAATGAGGCTTCTAGACCTGCATGCAATACTCAACATATAGCATAACCACTGCCTTATACAGCAGAATTGTTTCCTTTATCCCTGCTGGCAAAATTTCTGTATTTATCTCTGAAAAAAAAAAACGATCAGCTGTAATGCAACCCATCTGCACTTCTCAGAAAACTTCCCATCTGACTTTGCAATAACCCCAGGCCTTTTTCATTTTCTATTACCCTAAGGTTAGTAACATACAGATGTTATGCTATTCTGGAATTACTGCTACCCATATGCAGTATACCTTGCATTGGTCAATATTAAACTTCAATTAACACCTCTCAGCACACTTGCCTAATTTTTTTATGCCCGAATATACTCTGCTTACGGTGGTTAACTATTTTGCCAACCTTTGTATCATCTGCAAACTTAGACAATAAGCCTGATATAACTTCATTAATAAATATAGAAAACAATAATAGGCATAGCACTGAACCCTGGGGGGGGGACTCCACTAATAACATTATTCCAAGATCAGTGCCAAATTGACATCCACTCTGTCTTCTCCAGAGTGTATGTCAATTTTCTTATTCCACAGTCACTGTACAGTCTTTCATGCTGAATAGCATCAAAAGCTTTTCTGAAATCAAAGTATATGATGTCAAAATTATTTTTTCCACCTAATTCTTTTCTTACTGAATCTTATTATCAAATCAGATTGGTGAGACAAGATTGCCCCTGAAGAAATCCACATTATGATTGCTTTGTAACTGTATTCCATTCAGTATAGTCCTGCATAACTATAACCAGTGACTGATTCCATTATTTTCCCTGGATCACAAGTAACAGTAATAATATTCACCATATAGTGAAAGGAAGCCACAGGCTTTTTGCTGAACTGGCAAAAAAAAAAAAAAAAAAAAAAAAAGAGACACATCCAAATAGATAAGAAAACACAAATTATATGCTACCCTCCTCACATAGGTAAGTATCCAGTTGACCTTTGAATTTATTCAAACTGTCAGCCTCAACTACCTGTGAGAGCAACTTGTTCCAGCCATCAACAACCTTGCTGACTAAAGAAAACTTCCTACAATCTAATCTAAACCTCAAGCCCTGTAATTTGAATTTATGACTCCTAGTGCTGGAATTCTTTAGAACAGTGAGAATTCCACTTTTATTAATTTTACTAATCCCTCTCAGAGCCTTATAAACCTCAATCAGGTCACCTCTGAGGTGCCTAGTTGCAAAGCTCTGTAGCCCACATTAATCAGTCTTTCCTCATATAGTAGTCCTCCTGCCAGTCTCACCATTTGAGTTGCTCATCATTGGAGCCTTTCAAGAAAATAACCCTTCCAAATAAATTATATCGGAATTATTCCCTAAATCCAGCTCATGAGCAATTGTTTCAAAATAGCCTAATAAGTTAGCTAACTATGATTTACCCTTAACAAAGCCATGTTGTGTGTCCTTCAGAAAGCCATATCTAGCTAAATGTCCCTAGATTGCACTCATAATCACCACCACCACTAAGATTTTGCCTACCATTGAAGTCAGACCAACAACCTTTGCATTTAGACCAACAGGTCTGTAGTTACCAACTTCACTCCTAGAACCTATTCGCTTTTACGTATTGGCAATACAGTGGCATTTCTCCAATCCAAAGGGATCTCTCCCCCGAGTCCAAAAATGCCCTCATAATTAATCTCAATGGTTCAGTACACTCCCTCGTGCTCTCCCTGAAAACTACAGGGTATATGCCATCAACTCCAGGAGCCTTACTTGCCTTTATGCTCAGAAGTTTTTCTAATAAACAATCATCTGTGATTACGACATCACTAATTTCATATGGCTCAGCCTCACTTGCACACATCCTCTTCTCTGCATGAAAGATCTTTCATCATAAAGACAGATGCAAAGTATCTGTTCAATTCATCCACATCAGATGGGCTGTCTGAGACTTTCCCACACCCAGTGGGCAGTGGTCCGATTTGATTAATTTTTTTTCCCTTCCTTATATTCACATACATGAAAAATCCCTTGTCCCCATTCTTTGCTCTCTTAATTAACATTTTTTCATATACAGTCTTGGCCTACCTGACCTTATCTGTGGTACTATTGCAGATCAACTTTTATACCTGTTATAAGCTTCAGTACTTTTCATCCCTCTGTAACTGTCCCATACCATCTTTTTCTGCTCTATTTAACCAGCCAGCACTGCAATCATCCATTTCGGCATCCTCCTCATGCAATATTTTCTTAAAAGGTAGGTGTGCATTCATGGCTTTGACAATTTTTTCTTTAATGGCAAATAGATAATTCAAATGTATTTGCCATCCTTGGCAATCTGCCCAGTTCACAAATACCATATAGCACCTTAAACTGTGAAAGCCCCCTCTTCTGAAGTTAAAACCCGCACTTTACCTTTAACTATTGCAATATCTTCATCTTCCAGCTGACGACTGCATGATCACTTCCTGATAATGGTTCCTGAACTAAGGCGCATTTAGGGCTAGAGCCTCAAAGCTGCGAACAAATTTGGACTATGTATATATAAAGTGCTTTAGCATCATAATACACAGCCATTTCTGAATAAACAGAAAATTTTTAAGGTGCCATCATTTTAGGTTATATCTCATATTGTGAATACCTTCACAATGAGTTGCCATGATATTGCACTACTTCGAATAAGTAACGCTTCACCTAAGGAGAAGACTGATGTTACTTATTCTCAGATAGGTACCACCACCCAGACGAAGAAGGCCAAATAGTCCTGAAACGGTGCCGTCTGGGTGGTGGTGGTGGTACCTATCTGAGAATAAGTAACATCAGCCTTCTCCTTAGGTGAAGCGTTACTTATTCGAAGTAGTGCAATACCATGGCAACTCGTTGTGAAGGTATTCACAATATGAGATATAACCTAAAATGATGCTGCCTTAAAAATTTTCTGTTTATTCAGAAATGGCTGTGTATTATGATGCTAAAGCACTTTATATATACATAGTCCAAATTTGTTTGCAGCTTGAGGCTCTAGCCCTAAATGCGCCTTAGTCTAAATACATCATACACCATCAGGCATCTCTCATATTGTGGAGTTATACTTCATAACTGTTTTTGCCATCATTGCATCACTTGGGTACCTACCCACTCACCGAAGAAGGGCCAAATAGTCCTGAAACGGTGCCATCTGGGTGGTGGTACCTATCTGAGAATAAGTAACATCAGTCTTCTCCTTAGGTGAAGCGTTACTTATTCGAAGTAGTGCAATATCATAGCAACTCATTGTGAAGGTATTCACAATATGAGATATAACCTAAAATGATGCCGCCTTAAAAATTTTCTGTTTATTCAGAAATGGCTGTGTATTACGATGCTAAAGCACTTTATATATACATGGTTCCTGAACTTTAAGCCCTGTGATGTCATCTGAATCATTAGTAATGATGAGGTCCAGAATATTCTAATAATCACAAATAATAATCATCTAGTTTATTTAAAAAAGTTTTCCCCGTCATAAGTTTTCTTCCCACTTATTCCAATCAATCTGGGGCAGTTTGATTGGAATAAGTTGGAGGAAAACTGATGATGAGGAATAATTCAGTCAATAAGACATTCAATGCTTGCTTGCCCATTCCATTTGCATGTAAAGACTTGTCATATTCTTCACAATCATCTACTCTGTAGATTACTCCCACTCTCAAGTCAAGCTTATAGGTCTGTAATTACTTACTTCACCTAACTGATCTCCCTTCATGAATTGGGGAGACATCTGGACAACTCCAATCCATAGGACTTCCCATGAATTCAAGGATGTTCTCATAATTATGGCTAAAAGTTTGCTTACCTCTTTTGCTGCTTCTCTTAATATAATTGGATATATCCCATCAGCCCTCACAATTTCTCTTCAACTTTCTTCAGTTATCAAAAAATCATTTAGCCACCAATTATAATTTGGTTACGTCTGATGTTCCCATCCCAAAAAACTAATTCACATATGTTCATCCATTTCCTTCTGATGTTAACATAAGAAAATGAATTCTTTGAATTTCTTTTATTATTCTAAAATTCTTATTTCTAATTCTAAGAAAAGCAGCAAAGAAATTCTTTACTACTTTTCTTTGCATTCTCAGGCAAAGATTTCAGATAATCTGCCTTAGCTAACCCTCTTAGTGACTTCAATGCAAACTAATTTGTACTTACCGTTTTTGTCCCCTGCTAATTTATATTCATCCCATGCATTTCGATTCTTTTCTGTCAACAGTCTTATAAGCTCTGCTGACAGCCATTCAGGTCTAAATCTCAATTACAATTGGGTTGTTAACCCCCTCTGTCCATAGTATAAATAGAAATATGTATTAGGATGTATAAAAAAAATAAATGAAAAATCATTCTCTTAGATATAATTAAAATATCTGATCTCAACTAACTCATAAAATTTTCTTCTGCATTCCCCCCCCACCACCACCAAATTTGAGAAGTAAAATTGTAATCTCGTAATCCAATAATTTTACAAACACAAGTGAGATGATGTGCAATGACTGTGCATGATTCAAACTCAAAATATTAAATTATAAAAATAATAGTTAATCAATGGATAAATGTAACGAAAATAGAATGGTACACACTTACCCATTATGGTACACACTTACTAATTATGGTACACACTTACCCCAGCTGTGGGTCATCCTTAAACATTTCTGTCCATTTCTGAATTAACTGCTTAAGTTTATCTGCTACCTTTGGATGAACCTGAAAAGAAGAATTGTTTCATCTGGGTTACATTAGATGTAGACTTTATTTTTAAAAAACATGCAATAATAAATAAGGAATTCTGATATAACAAAAACTGCAAATATTTACTTAATAATTTACACAAATCAAAATTACAAAATAGCTATTCAAGAAAGTCTGAAAATTATCTTTATAAGTGTGACAAAATCCCTCCCTCCCTTCTATTATTGTCTACTGAAGTTAACTCACATCTTTCAAAAGTAATGGAAATGTATTGAACTGCAATCTCTTTTACTGTCTCGAACCTTTCCAACTGATTAACACAGTTAATATGGATTCCACCAGTGTAAATTGGCTGATGATATCTTGGCTATGTTACCAATCTTTAAGCAAACTGCATGAAAAGTTTGGAGAAACTTTAGGATGTATAAAAGTTTGGAGAAACTTTTCATGCATTTTGTCCAAAAATGAGTATACTGTTTTAGAATCTATATACCTCTTAACCAAGTGTGTAAAGAGCACAAGAGGAGATATTGCTGCACAACATCAATATTACTGTATATCACTGACAAAACCCCTATGAACTCTCCTTACAGTCTGTACTGCTTAGAGAATTTCATGTCTGACTGCACAATAACCCCAGGTCTTAATCATTTCTTGGCAAGTTAAAGGTTTTAATAGTATTGCTTTATTTTCCACCTCCCTTAACTAATATAGACCTCCAGTACTTAGAAAGCTCGCTGGAATCAATCTTCCCACTAATTCAATCTGCCGACATAGCAATGGTTTTGGGTGACTTTAACTGTCAAATGGCCAATTTAGAATCTTCTTCTCCATCACTGCAGACTAGGGCTCTCTTTAATATGCTTCACAGCTATGGTCTGGAACAAATTTGCAACTTTCCAACCAGAGAAAATGCCTACCTCGACCTAATATTTTCCTCTACTCATATAGATGTTCACACCGACAACCCCATATTTCACTCGGATCATTCACCAATTACTTTTGACATCACAGTGACTTCTCATAACTTCAAATGCAGCTCCCGTACTCCTCGATTCAATTTCAGAAAGGCTGACTGGCCTCTGCTCAACCTAGCTCTAAGAAACGTAGACAAGCAGCTCGCTGACACTATGGATGACATCGATGTGCTCACCAACAACATGATTAACTGTGTCCATTCAGTTATATCTGACATTGTTCCTCAATCCCATCTTACCGCACGCTCTACCTACCCGCACTGGTATAATAGTGACCTAATACGTAAAATTAAATCCAAAGAATTCTACAGAAACAAATATAAGCAAACAGGTGACAGTCAATACTATGAAATATTCAGCCAACTCCGCAAAGAAGTGAAAACTCTCATATTAAACTCCTACAACATGTATACAGAGTCAGTTCAGGATAGTCTGCTTACTCACAGAGATATCAAACCATTCTGGAATTTCATGAAGCATAAGAACATAACCAGTAGAAAGTTACAACTCCGAAACGCAGATGGAATTCTCTTATCTGACGAATTCAGTATTGCTCAAGAGTTTGCCAAACACTTTTCTAGAATTCAAACAAATGATACATTGAGACCTGCCTCATTTCCTGACTTCACACCTGTTAAAGATGATATCCTCATTAATCTCTTTATCACTGATGAAGATTTAAACTCGGCATTAAAAAGCATGAAAAATGACTATACTAGAGGCCCAGATAACATTCCAGGCCTATTTTGGAAAAGGACTGTCACTACATTGAAACCCCTCATACTGCGGATCTTCAACCTGTCTCTCAGGCTGGGGAAGTATCCTAATCACTTTAAGCAGGTAAATATAGTTCCTATTTTCAAAAAAGGTGATAAAAATGACGTATGCGATTACAGACCCATAACCTTGCAAAACAGCCTGGCTAAACTCTTCGACACAGCAGTGCACAAACATCTCTTCGAATTCTTCAAGCCTTTTATCGATCAGAATCAACATGGTTTCTGCAGTGGCAAGTCAGTAGTCACAAATTTACTTCCTTTCTGGCAATACACCTCTGAAGCTCTTGATAACCACCTACAAGTTGATGCAGTCTACACAGACATATCTAAGGCATTTGATAAAGTCCCACACGAACAACTTCTGGAAAAACTTAAGCTGTATGGCATCCGTGACCCTTTGCTCTCATGGCTACGCAGCTATATTACGCATCGTTCCTTGAGCGTTATCATCGATCAAGTGAACTCAGACTGTTTTATACCACTAAGCGGAGTACCACAAGGCTCTCCCTTAGGTCCTCTTCTCTTCATTGTTTTCGTAAATGATCTTCCTTCTTTCATCTACACCTCCAATGTTCAAGTTGCTCTCTATGCAGATGATCTTAAGATCTACTCAGCAGTGAAGGAGACTACCGATTCTCAACAACTTCAATGTGCTCTCAATAAATTCTCTCTGTGGCTATCTCTGAATGGCTTGTCTGCTAACCCCTCGAAGTGCAAAGTTATCTCTTTCTCATCTTGCAGATCTCCACAACTAATGAATACGGAGTATAGTATTAACTCTGTGATCATCGAAAGGTGTGACCAAGTTAACGACTTAGGGATTCTCTTTTCCAGCAGTGCTAAATTCGATGCCCATGTCCTTAAAATCACCAGCAAAGCATTCAAAACACTGGGATTCATCAAACGGAACACATACAAGTTCAAAAACTACAGATATGCGGTTATCCTTTATAAAACTATTGTACTGCCAATCCTTGAATTCAGTTCACCCATCTGGAATCCTCACACAAAGACTTTAACTAACAAAATTGAAGCAGTCCAAAAAAACTTTATCCGTTACCTTACGTACCGCAATCCTCTATTCTATCACTCAGTGTATTATGAATCGCTGTGTGATTACTTTCATCTAAGGCCTCTGTGCACTAGAAGAGTTACTGCTGACATCGCCCTCCTAGCCAAAGTAATCACTGGAATTTATGAAGCATCTGATATCCTGAGTAAAATAAACTTCAATGCTCCCTGTAGACAAGTCAGGAACCTTACACCGTTTCGCCTTGACTCTGCCAACACGGACTTAATGAAGTTCAGTCCACTGAACAGAATCAGCAAATCAGCAAATGACTCTCGCATTAACTTCTTTGACAACTCCCAATCACTGATGAACTCCATCCACAAGTTTGCCTCTTCACTTAAACTGCAAAGTGACTAGCTCACATCTAATTATTGTAGCTTATTATTTGTTATATTATTTTTCTATTCTCTAACGGATTAATTATTACTTGTTTTACCGGTAACTTAACTTAATACAATCCTCTTTTGTACATATGCTTTATTGTTTGAATTTGTATCAATGTTTATCGTCCTGTAGGATTTCACATTATTGTTATTATGTTTATTGATCTGATCTCAGATACACTGTTAATGGTTACCTGTTGTGTATCTTTTTATTAATAAAATAAAAATAATATAAAATAAAATAAAATAAAATTTTCTACTGCCTTAAGTGTAGTACCACACAGATGCTATGCTATTCAAGGCTCTTGTTGGAGCAGCCATCATCTTTTAAGGGCACAAAAGGCAATACTGTTATACACATTGGCACTAACAATATTAAGACTAAGATATCTGAGGAACAGTGCTGTTGCTGAACAGCAAAGCTGAGAAAATGTCAGAAGTTAGAAATAAATCTGAGCATCTGCAATTCTGCCCAGATATGATAAAAGGATGTACATGAGTCTCTTGGCAATCAATTCAGCCCTGAAGAGCCTGTGCAAGGCTCACTGGGTAGAATTTTTCTCAGCATAATCTGTGCTCGTTAACAAGAGAGATTTTTTACAGGGATTGGATACAGTTAAATAGAAAGGGGTGAAAGAATATTTGCTGATACTATTGAGGCAGCATTAGGTGAACTGAAAAATTGATAGCCTGGGGTGGGATACAAAGACTAATCAATTAACAGTAACCATAAGAAGAGCTGAAAGTGATTCTTCACTGCTTCTGCTGGGACACAGAGCAGCATGAAAGCAGGATGTCAGAGATTACAAGGCCTGCTGGGCATCATCATGCAACAAGCAAATACATAGGTTATATTAGGTTTGGTAAAAGCAAAAACAGATACACATATATATGCATGTACACTAAAATGCTAGGAGTATAGTAAACAAATCAGATGAATTTGAAGTACTAGTCAACAAATGCAGACATATATATAGGGCTATCAGAAACATGGTGCCAATCAGGCATAAAGCAAAATACAATTTTGAATATGGTGAATACCATATGTAAAGGAAGGATATTCAGGACAGAAAGGGGAGAGGGAGAAATAGTAATGCTCTTGATTAAGAAGCATGTAGAATTTAAAGCAATGCAAACATATGAGTGGCCAGTGCAATGATGAAGCAGTCTGGTCTGGTGATATAAGCGTCGAGAAAACTAAAATAAGATTAGGAGTCTCTTATAGGCCTAATGACTGTGATGAGTATAATGAAAAACTGTATAGACAAATGGAGTGGGACAGTAAATCTGATTGCCACATAATGGGGGATTTTAACTTTCCAGATATTGACTGGAAATTGTGGGTTGATCACCCATACAGTAACAGAAGTTTTCTGGATTTATTGGATGACAGTTTAAGTATTGCTATTGGCAAATGATGCCAATGATGGACAAGAATTTGTCCAAGAGCTGGACAAGATGGAAATTTGTAAATCAACCACCCACGGACTGAAGGCAAAGTTTGGTACATCTACCCTGCAACCTTCCTTCCTCAATTTGAATTTATGTCTCCTCATTTGTGTAATCTCAGCAAGAGGAAGAATCATCAGCACTGAGCTTGCTCAATCCATTCAAGGCCTTAAACGCCTTAATCAGATCTTGTAGGTGCAGCTCCAGATGTTTGATTTGCAATACTGAAGCCTTTGGTAAGAGCATCCTTTTGTTCCCTTCGTCAATTTTGTTTCCCTTCTTTGCAAGTGTTCCAGCAGATTTACATCCTTCCTAAAACAAGGCCACCAGACTTGTATATGGTCTGTTGGAATCGAGGATGAGGAAGATGTGATCTAATCAAGGCCTTGTACAAAAGGATAATCACCTCCTTATCCCTACTAGCAAAGGTTCCTGTATATGATTGAAAAAAAATACCATGAGCTGTCTACACTGATCACAGAACTTGAATGAGGAAAATGAAATATGGGTAAAATGTAGAGCGATGAAAATGAAAAAGACCTGGGGGTAATTGTGCAGTTATATCTGACTGCACAATTACCCTCAGGTCTTTTTCATTTCCTACTACCCTCAGTGTAGTACCATACAGTTTATAAGTTACTCTAGGATTACTTCTGCTCATATGCAGTACCTTGCATTTGTCGATATTAAACTTCAAATTCCATTTCTCAGCCCATTGACCCAATTTTTGTAGATCTTCTTGAGTAGCTCACCCTGATTACTGTCATTAACCACCCTGCCAGCCTTTGTATCATCTGCAGACTTTCACATTATGCCTGATATACCTTCATCAATATCATTAATAAATAGAGAAAACAACTAATGGGCTCAGCACCAAACACTGTGTGGGGGGGGGGGGAATCCACTAATAACATTAATAATAATCTTCATAGAGAGATCATTAATAATCCACTAATAATTTCTCTATGAAGAGCAGTGTCCACTGATATCCACTATCTTCTCCCACTCAACCAACCTTTGTCCACAGCAGTAACTTGCCCTTAATGTCACACCGCTCCAATTTGTATAGCAGTCTTTTATGTGTAATTGTATCAAACACATTCCTGAAATCCAAGTATATGACATCAAAATAATTTGGTGCATCCAGTTCCTTTGTAACAGCATCATAGTATACAATCAGATTGGTCAGACAAGACTGCCCTTAACAAATCCATGCTGTAACTGCAGTATATAATTGCATTCCTGTCTAGATGTTTCTGCATTACTTCTTTAACCAGTGACCCCATTATTTTCCTTGGAACAGATATTAAGCTAACAGGTCTGTTATTACTCATGTCACCTTTCGATTGCCCATTATCAATTGGGGATGCATTTTCACATCTCCAGTCCTTAGGGACTTCCCCTGAATCCAAGGGTGGTCTCATAATTATAAGTAGTTAATGATGCAAGAAAGCAAGCTTATAAAGCATCAGCCAATAAAAAAAAAAAAAAAAAACTTCCCACATCACCTGTCCATATGCATGTCCTGTCCTCCAAGAGCTTGTTTGGTTCTTCCTTGAATTTATTCAAGCTACCCACTTCCATTGAGCTTGCTCAATCCATTCAAAGCATCAAACACCTCAATCAGATCACCTCACAAGTGCCTGGTATCCAGATGATGCAATTTACACTCTTCTCTGCACCCATTCCAGAAGCTCTACATCCTTCCTAAAATGAGGCATCCAAACCTATATGCTGTATTGAAGATGTGGCCTAATCACTGCATTTGTACAATAAGTTAATCACCTCCTTATCCCTGCTATCAAAATTCCTGTATATCATTATGGCTAAGGGGTTGCATACCTCCTCTACTGCCTCCCTTAATATAATTGGTTTCAGTTTGGATAGATTCCATCCACCCCAGGTGCCTTTTCTTTTTTATGTTTAGCTTCAACAATTTCTCTTCCAATTTCCCTTCAATTTTCACAAAATCATTTAACTCCCCATTAGAGTTTGATAAATTCTGGCATCCCCTTCCCTTCCCTACACTTCCCCAGCAACCTGAGCAGGGTCATCAACAGATAAACCATTGACATCAAGTGGCCCAATGTGATTTAACCAATTCCTTCTACTGTCGATATAAGCAAAGAAGTCTTTTCGAGCTTTTCTTTGCATTCTCTGCAGTGACTTCTCATAATCTGCCTTAGCTTGCCTATCCTCCTTTGTGACTTGATTACTGACTTGATAATAGAGTAATTTATAGCTACCATAGGCTTCTGTATCACCTGATAATTTATATGCATACCACACATTTTTATTCTCTGCCACAAGTTTCATCAGTTCATCTGACATTATTTAGGTCTTAGGGCAGCATGAACAATTATAAACCCGTAAGCTTGATTTCTGTTCCAGTGAAAATAACTTGAGTCAATGCTTAAAGACATAATGCAGGAAATTTCTTAACAGGAATGGGATCCGGTCTGACCAACTTGATTAGCAACTATGACACAGTAACAAAGGAAATGGATACAAATTATAACTGACATCATATAGATTTAGTAAAGCTTTTGACACCACTGCACACAAAAGACAGTTACAAACTGGACAAGTGTGCCATTAAGGGCAAGTAACTGCTATAGATAAAGGAATGGTTGGGTGGAAGAAGGGCAGAGAGAGAGAGAGAGAGGTTATAATTGAGTACCACTCTTCTTGGGTTCTTCAGGGTTAAATGCTGGGTCCCTTATTGTTTACAGTATTTATTAACAATATTAATGAGAGCATATCAAGATTATTGTCTAAGTTTGCAGATGGCTGGCAGGGTGGTTAATGACAAAATGATGGTTATGACCCTCAATAATACACTGGTTGGCAGCGTGGCTAATAACCGAAATCAAAGCAAACTACTGCATCAAGACCTAGATAAATTAGGATATAGGCCGAGAAGTGGCAATTGAGGTAAATGCAAGTACTGAGTTGTTCTAGCAGGTAGGCTGCCAAAACAGCTCGAGTTCTGTCAATGATATACAGGAACTTTGCCAGCAAGGACAAAGAGATGATAATCCGAATGTATAATGGGATTATCATCTCATTATCCCATATCAGGGTTAGGCAATGGTTAAGCAATGGCTAGGCCATCCCCTGAGTACTACATACAGATCTGAAAGCCTCATTGTAAGAAAGGATGTGGATCTACTGGAATGGGTGCAGAGAAAAGAAACAAAATTAGTGAGGGTAAACAAAAAGGTGTTCTTACCAAGAAAGGCTTCATGTCTGCAAATTGCAATGCTTAGAAACTAGGCACTTGCTAGGAGATCGAAGTCCTTAAGGTTTTAAATGGACTGAGTATACTGAATGGTACTGTAACTCTTTCCCAACACACACACACACACACACACGGGGGGGGGGGGGGGGTAAACTGAAATTTAAAAAAAAAAAGAACTGCAGACAGATGTGTAAAAACTTGCTTTCAGTCAGAATAATGAATTGTTGAAACAAATGATTGCTGATTGGAAGTTAGTTAGGAAGAGACTGATTTTGAACCAAAAATCTGAACATAAAAGAAGTACATATCAAGACGGCATTGGAGAAGTATGTAGTTTGAATAAATTTCAGAAGAATTGGACATAATTGATGGGATAGACCAATGAAGTGGGTAACGATTTTTTTTTCCCCTTTTTGCTGTACTAATACAGTAAACCCCCGCTATTCGCGGTATCTGTATTCGCAGTTTCAAGTATTCGCGGTTGCCGATTTCATATAAAATGAAACCTAAAAAAATGTGAATTTTAAAGCACCGTGAACATTTTCCGCCATAAAAAAACATGGGCGTGGCTAAAATTATTTTTCCCGGTCAAAACAGCACTCAGTGGGTGGGGGGAGAGAGGGGTGGCAAAATCGCGAGCGTGGATGTTTCTCGCTAATCCTTGTTCAGTATGTGTTATGCGCTTGTCATGGAACGTTTCGTCATTTGCTTTTAATTTATATGTTTATAAATTGAATAAATTTATCAATTTATATGCTTACAAAAGTGATAAATCTACTGTTTTGCAGTGTAAAACAGACTTTTCCGAGTGTGTTAACGGAAGAAAGTGACTTTATTGTGGACAAGTTCTTTCTAACCCGTACAAAAATATGGCTACGAATAACAAGGGAAATGTGAAAAGATCAAAGAAGGTGATGACATTAGCGAATAAAATTATTAGACAAAATTTCTAATGGTAAAAGTGTCTCCTCAGTGGCAAAACATAAAATCAATGAGTCAACCGTACGATCAATCAAAAAATCAGAAGAAAAAATCTGCCGTAGTGTCCGTGAAAACGAGCTAATTGCTTCAAAAATTTGCTCTGTAACTCGTGATGCTAAACTAGAAAAAATGGAAAAAGCTTTAAATCTGTGGATAGAAGACCGATCTCAAAATAAAATTCCGTTAAGTTCACTCATCATTCGTGAAAATGCAAAACTCCTTTATCAACACTTTAGCGAAATTGGTGATAGCACTGGCGGGATAAGTTTTTTAGTTAGCAAAGGCGCTGGTTTGAAAGATTTGTTTGAAATTTCTAATAAATATTACATTTAATATTAAATTGTTTCTTATTTTCATTTCAATGCCTTATGCTTGCATTTCACTATGTACTGTCTATGTACATAGTCATATTATGAAAGTACATATAATACATAAATAGACAAAATTTTAGACTAGTTTTTCTTATATATTTCATACTTTGGAACGGAACCCCTTTATTACTATGGGAGCCATAACTCAGTATTCGCGTTTTCGGTATTCGCGGAATTTCTCATGGAACGTAACCCCCGCTATTCGCGGGGGTTTACTGTAATAATATCATCATCTTTTGTGTCCTTAAAAGATAACTGCTTTACAATATCACTAGCTTTTGCTCCTGGCAGACAACCATCCTATTCCACCTGTCTTTTTTTTTGTTAGTTGTTGGTGCATCGGTTTCTGTGGCCATAATGCACCTCCCAAAGTTTTTGCATTTTACCCTGATTGAAGCCCGAGGCAGGATTCGAACTCGCGACCTTTGGGTTGCCAGGCAGGCACTTTACCCACCTGGCTAGCCCGGTCAGTGTTCCACCTGTCCTTATTGCACAAAATAATCTTAGTTTCTCCAAAAAATTTATAATAATAATGATGCTTAATAACTGCATATTCCAGTAATTTTATGAAACAAATATACATCAGATATTTGAATTACTGTTGTAAATGTACAGATCATGAATTGTAAATTGAGGAAAGCTAGAAGGAAAGGCACATGCTTTTCCTTCCTTCTTGTGCTCTAAGGATGAAGATAAAAAAAAAAAAAAAAAAAAAATTCAATTTAAACAATTCAAAAAGCATCTATGCTTGGGAAATACATGGACACGAAAGTATAGAAAAAAAAAAGTATAGAAAAAAACAGAAAATAATAATGAAAAAATAAATAAATACATGATATAAGATATTTTTAAAATAATAAAATCAGTTATAACAAAACAGATACAATCATAAGGTATGATCAGAAAATTTAAGAATTGACTTCATATCTTGAAATTGTGGCATCACATTCTTGCAAGAATTTGTGACTTATCTGGATGTGATAATGCCTGAATCACCCAGTTATCCCCAGTCAATGAATTAATATGCACCGAATAGATGTATTCTTCTATTGGATAAAATGTTTTTTTATCCAATAGAATAATTTTAAAATGAGTGATTTTAATGAGAAGTGAATTTGTATCCATTATTTGATTTATTCAAAATTAAGGAAAAATGCAATGAGTAAAATGTTAAAAACAGCTTTTGGAGGAGGTGCTATATATCATTTGAAAACTCTTCAGTAGTTTCAGTTTAAAGAGAGTCACTTGTGCATCAAAGATAATTCTCATTCTGGTTGCCCTTAAACTTCAAAAATCAATAATTCAATTCCTCGTGTTTGTGACCTCATCAGAAATGACTGACATTTAACTATCCACAGTTCCCAGTGAACTTAGCATTTCTTGTGGGTCATGTCAATCAATTTTAACAAGACTTGGGAATGCTACTTGTTTTGGTCAAGTTTGTGCCTCACATCCTCATGATCACAGAGAGCAGTGAGTTCTTGCATGTCAGGATCTTTGTTAATAAGCTGCTGCTGACCTACACTGTTTCTTCTATCATTATTGGTGACAAATTTTGGGTGTATGACTACTACTCAGAAATAAGGCCAAATACTCTCAATGTAAGCCACTGACATCTCCAAGGCACAAAACAAAGAAATCTCAATCAGAAGTGAAGATCATTCTTATCATATTTTTTGACTCCTAAAGAATTGTTCATTATGAATTTATCCTGCATGGTCAAACAGTGAACCAGGAATACTATCAACCAGTTCTAGGAAATTGTGTAATGCTGTTCTGAGAAAAACAGCTAGTAAAGTGAGCTTCAGGGAATCAGTGCTTACATTAGATCATAGGTTCATAAACTTTTTTTTTATCCACCACTCCTTTTCATAAGACGAAATTAACAACCCCAGAATCTTTGTGACTCCTGGAGGGGTCACAACCACAGTTTAAGAACCACAGGCATATAATAATTTCAATAGTTCTATAATAAATATTTAACTTACTGAAGTTTTTAATGTTTGCTGCGACCCCCAAAATATTTTTTGCAGCCCCCGTAGGGGTTGAGACCCACATTTTAAGAACCCCTGCATTAGATATAGCCACTTCACATTTGGCACTTTCCATTCAAGAATTTCTTTTGAAGCACTCCAGGATTGTGGTCTACAATCTGGCATACCCAATAATTTAGCTCCCTTTGATTTCTTTTTTGTTTCCCAAGCTTCGAGCCCCTTTGAAGGTCTAAAGATTTGCAACAATTCACTAAATTATTCAGAAAATAATACAGGAACTATTAGCAATATCAGCAAGAAGCCTATTAAAACTGATTCAGAAAATGCAGATGTGTTGAAATCAGAATATGCAGTGTCAAGGAGATCATTTCAAAAGAGATCTATCCAAATAGATGGTAAGACTCATCATTCCCAACATATTAGTTCAGTGCCCCAAAATTTTTGTTCATACCTCATACATTTTAAAACTCTTATTTTAATGGGTTTTTTTGTTTTTTTTTGTTCTGATGATTTTGTTATTAAAAAAATATTTGCACATTTATCTGTTTTACATATGTAGCAGAAATCTATAAAGGTTTACTGTATAAAGTGGAATTATAATCAGACACCATGATGTAATCATATGAAATGTCCCCAGGAATTTTTTAGAAGGGGGAAAGACTAGGTTTACCAACCTGCTAAAAAGGCTTCCCACATTTATAATAATAAATGTGAGAAGGCAAGAACACACCTGGTACTATTCACATTGGTGAATAGATATTCGTGCAAAAAATACTAATTTGATATAGACGATTAAAGACTTGTGCACTATAACTGGAGGTTGGACTCCATGGATATCTAGCGACAACAATAATTATTAATCTTACCTTCCCCAACAGTTTTCTTATTTCAGCAACAAAGTCTCGAGAAGACAGTTCAAGATGAAAAGTCTTTCCACAGTTATTAACACAAGCATCAAGAATCTGCAGGAAGAAAGAGCACTTAGCAACAACCTAAGGTTTATTATATTTTTCAAAATAAATTTCTTTTTCAGTTAAACATATTCTTCAAAAACTGAGGAAAATCCATGTAAAACTCTCTGATCAACGTGAATGTTCAAATAGATTATTTTGTACTGCAACAGCAAAATGTAGCCAGAACAAACTGTGTAACTTTCTGGATAAAGGATACTGATGTTTATCCTTTCTCTTCATTATATTATATTAAGTATAATATAATGAAGTAGAGTACTACTCAATTTTTGCCACTACATATGGAACTAAAAGAATAAGAATATAAAGTCATTTTATGATCTGAAATTAGAAAGGTACTCTGATTAACAAACTCTTCAAATATCCAAACTACTTACTTCAAAGCTATAGAATTGCAGGAGTATTTCAATGCAGTATTTCCACTATGAGAAGTAAAATGTCTGGGATGTATATAAAGTACCAGGTGACACAGAAGCTTATGGCAGATATAAACTATTCTGTAACCAAGTCACAAAGGAGATTAGGCAGGCAAAGGCAGATTATGAGAAATCTTTGGCAAAGGATGCAAAGAAAAACAGCAAAGAGTTCTTTACCTAAGTAAACACTAGAAGGAAGGGGATGAATCAGATTGGTCCACTGGATATTGATGGTTCAACTGTTGATGATACTGCTCAGGTGGCTAACAAACTAAATGAGTATTCTGCATCTACATTCACACATGAGGAGTTATTCAGGGAGTGGAATGCCAGAGTTGAATTAAACTCTGGCAGTGAGCTAGATGATTTTGTAATAACAGAATCTGAGAGTAAAGTGGAAGAGAAAAAGTAGAAGATAAACATAAAAAAGGCACCCGGGTGGATGTGATCTATCCAGTTATATTAAAGGAGGCAGCAAAGGAAGTAAGTAAGTAAGCAAACTCTTAGCCATAATTATGAGAGCTTCTTTGCACTCAGGGGAGGTACCCATGGACTGGAGATGTGCAAATGTAAACCCAATTCACAAAGGAGGATCAAAGGGCAACACAAGTAATTATAGACCTGTTAGTTTAACTTCTATTCTGGAAAATTAATGGAGGCACTGGTTAAAGAAGCACTGCAGGATCATTTAGACAAGACTTCAGTTATAGCTCGGACACAGCATAGTTTTGTTAGGGGAAAGTCTTGCCTGACCAATTTGATTGGATACTATGATGTGGTCACAAAGGAACTGGATGCAGGGAATAATTTTGATATCATATATTTGGATCTTACAAAAGCTTTTGATACTGTTGCACATGGAAGACTGCTGAACAAATTGGAGCAGTGTGGCATTGGAGGCAAATTGCTGCTATGGATAAAGGGATGGTTGAGTAGGAGAAGACAGAGAGTGGTAATCAATGAACACTGCTCATCGTAGACTAATGTTATTAGTGGAGTCCCTCAGGGTTCAGTGTTGGGTCCATTGTTGTTTTCTGTATTTATAAATGATATTGATGATGGTATATCAAGCTTAATGTCCAAGTTTGTAGACGATACGAAGGTTGTCAGGGTTGTTAATGACACTAATAACAGTATGCTGCTGGAACAGGATCTATTGAGCAGATGGGCTAGAGAGGTGGCAACTGAAGTTTAACATTGACAAATGTGACGTACTGCATATGGGAAGCAATAACCCCATAGTAACATCTCAACTGTGTGGTACTACACTGACAGTGGTAGAGAATGAAAAGGACCTGGGGGTAATTGTGCAGGCAGATATGAAATTTTCTGAGCAGTGCAGACAGTCTGCAAGAGTAGCTCATGGTGTCTTGTCAATGATATACAGGAATTTTTCTAGCAGGGAAAAGGAGGTGATTATCCCCTTGTATAAGGCAATGGTCAGGCCACACCTTGAGTACTGTATATAGGTCTGGAGGCCTCATTTTAGGAAGGATGTAGAACTGCTAAAGCGAGTGCAGAGAAGGGCAACAAGATTAGTGAATGGAACAAATGTTTGCTCTTACGAAGAAAGGCTTAAATTTTGCAAATTACAGTGTCTGGAGACTAAGCACCTGGGAGGTGATCTGATTGAGGTGTATAAAGTCTTGAATGGTTTGAGCATGCTCAATGCTGATGGGATTCTTCCTCTTGCTCAGAATAATAACCTGAGAGGGCATAAATTCAAATTGAGGAAAGACAGATGTAGGATAGATGTGCAGAAGTTTGCCTTTAGCCAGCAGGTAGTTGATTGGTGGAACAGATTTCCATCCTTTGTTGTGGAAGTTTATAGCCTAAATAAATTTAAGGCTGAGCTGGACAGGTATTTGGAACGAACAGAGGGGTGAAATGGAGTGGGTTTTTTTTTTTTTTTTTTGACTGATGCTGCATAAGCTTGCTTTCTTGCATCCTATGCCTCTACTAATGATAATGAAGTCACAAAGGCAGTTAGGCAGGTGAGGGCAGATTATGAGAAATCTTTGGCAAAGGATGCAAAGAAAAACAACAAAGAGTTCTTTACTTATGTAAACTCTAGAAAGAAAGGGATGAATCAGATTGGACCACTTAACATAGATGGGTTATCTATTGATGATCATGCTCAGGTAGCTGATAAACTGAATGAGTATTTTGCATCTACATATGAAGAGTTATTCAATGAGGGGAGTGCCACAAGTTTATCAAACTCTAACAAGGATCTAAGGGATTTTGCAATAACTGAGAGCAAAGTGGAGGAGAAATTGTTGAAGTTAAACATAAAAAAGGCACCTGGGGTGGACGAGATCTATCCAGTTGTATTAAAGGAGGTAACAAAGGAAGGAAGCAAACCCTTAGCCATAATTATGAGAACTTCCTTGACTCAGGGGGAGTCCCCATGAACTGGTGGTATGCAAATATATCACCAATTCACAAAGGGGTTTCAAAAGGTGGCATAAGTAACTATAGACCTATTAGTTTAACTTGTGTTCCAGGGAAGATAATGGAATGACTGGTTAAAGAAGCATTGCAGGATCATCTAGACAAGACTGCAGTAATAGTTAAGACACAGCATGGGTTTGTTAAAGAGAGGTCTTGTCTGACCACTCTGAGAGATACTATGATGTGATCACAAAGGAACTGAATGCCAAAATTAATTTTGATATCATATACTATGCCAAAATTAATTTTGTTGTCGTATACTTGGATTTCAGGAAAGCTTTTGATACTGTTGCACATGGAAGACTGCTGTACAAATTGTAGAGCTATGGCATTAAGGGTAAGTTGATACAATGGATAAAGGGATGGTTGAGTGGGAGACGACAGAGAGTGGTAATCAATAGACACTGCTCTTTGTGGACAAATGTTACTAGTGCAGTTCATCAGGGTTCGGTGTTGGGCCCATTGTTGTTATGTATATTTATCAATGATATTGATAAGGTATATCAGGTTGTATCACCTGCAAACTTGGACATTAAACCTGATATACCTTCATCAATATCATTGATAGATGGATTAAAAACAACAGGAAAGACAGTATGCTACTCCAACTAGATCTAGATAAGTTGGGCAAATGGGCTGAGAAATGGCAATTGATATTTAACATTGACAAATGCGAATTACTGCATATGGGTAGTAATAACCCAAGAGAAGTGTATCAACTGTGTGGTACTACACTCAGGGAAGTGGAAAGTGAAAAAGACCTGGGGGTAATTGTGCAGTCAAATATGAAGTTCACTAAGTAGACTGGCTGCCAGGGCAGGTCATGCAGCCTTGTCAATGATATATAGGAATTTTGCTAGCAGGGACAGGGAGGTGATTATCCCGTTATACAAGGCAATGGTCAGGCCACACCAAGAGTACTGCATACAGGTCTGGAGGCCTCATTTTAGGAAGGATTGCTAGAGTTTTTAGAGTTGCTAGAATGAGTACAAAGAAGGGCAACAAAATTGGTGAGGGGAACAAAGGGGTGCTCTTACCAAGAAAGGCTTAAGTTCTGCAAACTGCAGTGCCTGGAGAGTGGGCACCTGCGAGGTGATCTGACTGAGGTGTATAAGGCCTTGAATGGGTTGAGCAAGCTGAATGCTGATGGGATTCTTATGACGTAACACTTGTTTAAAAATTGCATATTAAATTACTAAAAATTAAAAATAAAAAAAAAATCCACAATTTTTCAGTAAAAAAAAACCATATAGAATAATGTAATGTAGATGGCAATGCCTGCAAATCAATCATACTAAATTAATTTTCTATCTGGTTTTTTAAAACAATGGACAAGTCAGTCCTTTCAGAACTAGTTAAACTAAACATATACATACAAACAAAATAAATAGAATCAAAATAGTAGTCAGACCATTCAAGCTGTTTGAATAGTTTTCTGTAATTAATTATGCTTTCTCAACTGCCACTGAACTTCACATTCATAAAAATTCAACATTAAGGGTTTTGAAACATTCATTAGCACCTAATATTTTCATACTGCTATGAAAATAAATGTTTATAATTTTTTTATACAAGAGATTTATGATTAATTATATCTAATCCACTCAAATCAATTAAACTATAAACATTTTAACCACTACAAACAAAATTCCATAATTGATTAAAGCACCCAATTTCAGATTTTTAAACACAAATTAATTTAAAAAGAAATAAAAATAATACTAAAATCCAATTAATACAGAATGTACATAAATGTATATACATTTTAAAGAACCTTGATAAGATATGGATCATTTTTTCTTTACAATTTTGACAGTGCAGAAAAAAATCCAATACTCACAGTTAATGCTTGCATGCCAACATGGGGAATTGGATTAGACAGCCTTTTGATAATGGCTCGCAAAACAAACTTCGGTCCTTCAACATAATTGACTGCCTTATCACATATGTCTAGTATCACAGTCCAGTCCTCAGATGTATTATTTTCACTTGTAGCCAACTCTTAAAAAAAAAAAAAAAAAAACAGGAACCTAAGTTAGCTAAACATTTCAAAACATTTCTGGAAATGCATATTCTTAAGAAACAAAAATGAATGGGGAGAAGTGAACAAGGATTTTGTAACAGAAATTATGATCCATTACTTGAAAGGAATAATCTGGACTTCACTGATAGATATATGCTTAACTAAAAACATATCTGCGTCACTGGCAGATATGTTTTTAGTTAAACATATATCTACCCACGCACATAGCAATTAACCTTTGCCTTGCAAATAGCTGGAGATTAGCCAATTGTAAGCATAAAGAAAACACATTTTAGCCAAAACAGAAAAAAGATGTTTGGAAAAAAGCAGAATTCATTGCAAGAAACAGGTTGAAAACATTTTGTGAAATAGGCAGATTTTTATAAAGTCCACAATGCACTAGAAATTAAAACTTTACTGGTAAAATACACAGTATATTAAAATATAGCCATAGGACTATTTACCAGTATGACATGCTTTTAAACATTGGCTTACTTAACATTTTTTTGTTTATGGATTTCTGTTTGGATATTCTATTAAACATCAACTGATTTTTATTGCTTCAATAAAGATACTGTTGCAGACTTTGCCCTTTAATTTGATGATTTTTTAAAAAATTATTATGAAAGGAGTCACCACACTGGGATATAGATTGAATCCCACAGATTACTAGTATCTGTTGCAATAAAAAAAAAGACCCATTTTTCAGAGAGATAACTTCCTCTTCTTTCCCTCATCATCATCAGTATATGGATGGCAATGGCCATCCATTTACTACCCACTCACTCATGAATTTCATCTATCCATCTCCACCATTGTCTTCCAGGTTTTCTTCTAGCTCCTCTTGGGTACCATTCTGTTTTTCTTAGTCCATCTGTCATCATGTCTTTGAGCTATGTGTCCTGCCAAACACCATTTTAGTTCTTTAGTTTTGATAAGAATGTCCTTTACTTGAGTTTGTTGCCTAATCCACGTGTTTCTCTTCTTATCTAACAGTCTGATTCCCAATATAATTCATTCCATTCTTCGCTGTGTAAGTTCTCAGCTTCTCTTCAATTCTTTTGGTGAGTGCCCAAGTTTCACTTCCATAAGTCATGGTAGGTAGTATACGTTGGTTCATTATTTTACGTTTTAGACAAATTGGGATATTACTCCTCAGTATGTGACAATATTTCCTGAATGCTATCCATCCAAAATTTATTCTTCTCTTGATTTCCAGCCATTTATCATTATTACAGCTAATAACTTGTCACAGATAAGTATATGACTCCACCTTTTCAATTACTGCTCCTTCAATCATTATTTCCCTTTCTGTGGCATACTTGTTCATCATTACTTTTGTTTTAGCCATATTCATCTTTAGTCCAAAATCCTTACTACTGTGCATAACTGATTAAGATTTTCCTCTAATTCTTTGGGATCATGGCTTATGACCACAATGTCATCTGCAAATGGTTCAGGTACTCTCCATTCACATTGACTGCTCCTTTCTGTGACCAGTCTAATCTTCTGAAAGCTTCCTCAAGCAGTAAACAGCTTCGGAGATATCGTCTCCTTGTCGAACTCCTTTCTCGATTTTAAATTTCCTACTGTCTTTGTCTAGTCTAATAAAGGAGGTAGCATTCTCATATATTTTCTTCAAAGTCATAAAATATGGGTAATCTATGCCTTGTCTTTCTAGCTGAAACATTGCCTTATGCTGTATGGAGTCAAATGCCTTTTCATAATCCACAAATGCCAGGCATAATGGTGTTTTATATTCATTTGCTTTCTCCATTAGCTGTGATATTACGTGAAGGTGATCCATAGTGGAGAATCCTGTCCTAAAGCCAGCTTGATCTTTTGGTTGATTCTCATCAAGTATTCTTTCTAATCTGTTAGTAATGACCCTTGTGAACAACTTGTAGATGTGGGATAACAAGCTAATTGGTCTATAATTTCCAATTTCTGATTTATCTCCTTTCTTATACAGCAAAACTATGATTGCATTACTCCACTGCTTAGGCATCACACCTTTTCTAATGCATTTTGTGAAGAGCCTTGCCAGTTTTTGTGTTTTGTGCCTTCAATTTTAACAACTTTTAACAATTTTAACAACTCTACAGTAACTTATTTACAACAGTATTTTAACAACTCTACACTGTCTGTGGTACTACGCTGACAGTGGTAGAGAATGAAAAGGACCTGGGGGTAATTGTGCAGGCAGATATGAAGTTCTCTGAGCAGTGCAGACGAGCTGCAAGAGTAGCTCATGGTGTCTTGTCAATGATATACAGGAATTTTTCTAGCAGGGACAGGGATGTGATTATTCCCTTGTATAAGGCATTGGTCAGGCCACACCTTGAGTACTGTATACAGGTCTGGAGGCCTCATTTCAAGAAGGATGTAGAGCTGCTGGAACGAGTACAGAGAAGGGCAACAAGATTAGTGAATGGAACAAAGGGTTGCTCTTACGAAGAAAGGCTTAAGTTTTGCAAATTACAGAGCCTGGAGACTAGGCATCGCCGAGGTGATCTGATAGAGGTATACAAGGCTTTGAATGGCTTGAGCATGCTCAATGCCGATGGGATTCTTCCTCTTGCTCAGAATAATCACCTGAGAGGGCATAAATTCAAATTGAGGAAGGACGGATGTCGGATAGATGTGCGGAAATTCGCCTTTAGCCAGCGGGCAGTTGGTTTGTGGAATAGACTTCCATCGCTTGTTGTTGAAGTTGATAGCCTAAACAAATTTAAGGCTCAGCTGGACAGGTATTTCGAACGAATTGAGGGGTGAAATGGGAGTAGTGGTTTTTTTTTTTTTTTTTTGGCTGATGCTGAATAAGCTTGCTTTCTTGCATCATATGCCTCTACTAATGCTAATGCAACTTCATCTTCCCCGGGGCTTTCTGATTCTTCATTTTCTTCAACGCATGTTCTGCCTCATCAGGAAGAATATTGGGTATGTCGTATGTGTTGCTAACTTGCATTCCATCTTCCCCACTGCTGGTATCATTCCCTCGCTCCTTGTATAATTCTCTATAGTAGGCTTCTGCTATTTGAATTATGCCTTCTCTGCTATTTATAAGTACACCATCACTATTCTTCAGTTTCATTTGTCTTTCTGTATTACTGCTCATGGCTGCTGATTTAAGCCCTTTGTTTTCCCTTAATGCTTGTTCTACTTTGTGTTAAATCTTCTTATGTCCTCTCTGAGTCTCTTTCTAATGGCTTTGCATAACTCAGTATACTCAATTTTCTCCTTGTCAGTGTTTATCTTGCTCTTCATTTGTCGTCTTCTGTTCATCATGAGAAGTGTTTCTTGACCAATTTTTTCTTCTTTGGATTTCTTTTTACCTATAGGTTTCTTGGGCTTATCACTTTCAGAAAGTTGTAATATTCCTCGTCAATATCTTGGTCCTGAGCAGTCTGCAGAAGCTCAAACTTGTTCTTAAGTTCCAGTAGATACTACTTTTTCTCCTCTTCTGTTATCTCAAAGACCCTCATATTATTTACTCGAGTCAGTTTTTTCCTTTCTTTTCTTACATCTATATGAAGTGTGCATCTTACCATTCTGTGATCATTCAAACATTTACCTTGTTCAGGATGGTAACATCATTCACAATATATCTTCTGTTAGTGAGGATGAAGTCGATTTCATTGGTTGTTAATCCATTTAGACTCTTCCATGTCCACTTCCTGTTCACCCTTTTCTTGAAAAAAGTGTTCATTACTGACAATCCTCTTTCCCTAGACATCCAATTTTACTAACAAATAGGTACAACAATTTTGCTCTTTTACAACTATTTTTTTGCTGTTTCACTATTAGTGAAGTATTTCTGAACAATGCACCTACACAATTAGTACAAACGGGAGGAAAATCAAGTTCTAAGATAAAAGTTGCAAATAAACATTCAGCACATAATCATTATGTTGAATTTTTAATTTCTTTCTCCGATTTCACACTGTCCTTGTGCGTATTTGTTTTTGCAAGTGTCAAAGTACAACATTGCCTTTCCTGCTAACTGAAACACAAATGGAAAATTTGTGTTTCAAACCTTTTTTAAGATTTCATGGAAAATCTGAAAAAAAAAAAACAAAAAAAATACCAGCATGGAAAATTTTGCACACGTCTTTTAAATTATTACACCATATTTCATCTTACTAAAAAACATTAATTAGCTTCACAACACACAAGAATAATGAAAGGAGCACACGTTACAAACAACTTTATTATTCTGTTTCTATTTCGAAATGCAGATTATCACACCCAATTTATTAATGAAAATAAGCAGATATTTGCAATATTTTTTTTAAAAATTCTAATTTTAACTTATTGCTACTGTTAAAAGATGGAGAAAAACTCAGATGTTTTTAAAAAAGACAGAGAAACCTTTTTTATTACCAGCAATATTACAATGTTGAGACAGAAGACGAGGAGTCAAATTGAGTAAAAAGATAGATTCTCTGTTGTTAATTCAGAGTTGGCAGAACCAACTTTAAAATTTACTTAGCATTAGCATTAGTAGAGGCATTTGATGCAAGAAAGCAAGCTTATGCAGCATCAGCCAAAAAAAAAAAAAAAAAAAAAAAAACCACTTCCACTTCACCCCTCTGTTCGTTCAAAATACCTGTCCAGCTGAGCCTTAAACTTATTTAGGCTATCAACCTCCACCACAAGGGATGGAAGTCTGTTCCACCAACCAACCACCCGCTGGCTAAAGGCAAATTTCCGCACGTCTATCCTACATCTGTCTTTCCTCAATTTGAATTTATGCCCTCTCAGGTGATTATTCTGAGCTAGAGGAAGAATCCCATCAGCATTGAGCATGCTTAAACCATTCAAGGCTTTATACACCTCTATCAGATCACCTCGCTGGTGCCTAGTCTCCAGACACTGTAATTTGCAAAACTTAAGCCTTTCTTCGTAAGAGCACCCCTTTGTTCCATTCACTAATCTTGTTGCCCTTCTCTGTACTCGTTCCAGCAGCTCTACATCCTTCTTGAAATGAGGCCTCCAGACCTGTATACAGTACTCTAGGTGTGGCCTGACCATCGCCTTATACAATGGAATAATCACCTCCTTATCCCTGCTGGAAAAATTCCTGTATATCATTGACAATACTCCATGAGCTACTCTTGCAGCCCGTCTGCACTGCTCAGAGAACTTCATATCTGCCTGCACAACCACCCCCAAGTCCCTTTCATTCTCTACCACTGTCAGTGTTGTACCATAGAGTTGATACGTTGCTCTGGGGTTGCTGTTTCCCATGTGTAGTACTTTACATTTGTCAATGTTAAACTTCATTTGCCACCTCTCAGCCCATCTGCTCAAATTTTCCAGATCCTGTTGCAGAAGCATAGTGTCAGTAGTGTCCTTGACAACCCTGCCAACCTTTGTATCGTCTGCAAACTTGGACATTAATCCCGATATACCATCATCAATATCATTTATAAATACAGAAAACAATAATGGACCCAACACTGAGCCCTGAGGGACTCCACTAATAACATCAGTCCACGATGAGCAGTGTCCATTGATTACCACTCTCTGTCTTCTCCCCCTCAACCACCCCTTTATCCATAGCAGCAATTTGCCTCCAATGTCACACTGCTCCAATTTGTGTAGCAGTCTTGCATGTGCAACAGTATCAAAAGCCTTTCTAAGATCCAAGTATATAATATCAAAGTTATTCCCTGAATCCAGTTCTTTTGTGACTGCATCATAGTATCCAATCAAGTTGGTCAGGCAAGACTTCCCCTTAACAAAACCATGCTGTGTCTGAGCTATAACTGAAGTCTTGTCTAAATGATCCTGCAGTGCGTCTTTAACCAGTGCCTCCATTAATTTTCCTGGAACAGAAGTCAAGCTCACAGGTCTATAATTACTTGTGTCAGCCTTTGATCCTCCTTTGTGAATTGGGGTCACATTTGCACATTTCCAGTCTATGGGTACCTCCCCTGAGTCGAAGGAAGCTCTCATAATTATGGCTAAGGGTTTGCTTACTTCCTTTGCTGCCTCCTTTAATATAACTGGGTAGATCCCATCCACCCCGGGTGCCTTTCTTGTGTTTATCTTCAACAGTTTCTCCACCACCTTACTCTCAGTTATTTCAAGATTCTGTAGCTTACTGCTAGAGTTGAATACACCTCTGGCATTCCCCTTGCTGAATAACTCCTCATGTGTGAATGTCGATGCAAAATATTCATTTAGTTTGTTAGCCACCTGAGCAGGATCATCAACACTTGACCCATCAATATCAAGTGGACCAATCTGATTCATCCCTTTCCTTCTAGAGTTTACATAAGTAAAGAACTCTTTGCTGTTTTTCTTTGCATCCCTTGCCAAGGATTTCTTGTAATCTGCCTTTGCCTGCCTAACCTCCTTTGTAACTTGGTTGCATATCAACTTGTATCTATCATAGGCTTCTGTGTCATGTGTTAATTTGTAAGTATCACATGCATTTTTCTTCTCTGCCATATGCCTCATTAGTTCATCTGACATCAATTTTGGCCTAAACCTTGAACAATATTTCTTAGTTGGTATGTAAAGCCTAGTAGCTTCCAAGATAAGTTCTTTGAATGCTTCCCATTTTGAATTTGCTGTTGGTAACATCATCAGTTGGTCCCACTGTATAGAATTTAAATACTGTCTCAGTCCATCGTAGTCGCCTTTACGGAAGCAATAACCCTTCCCTTTACCCCTAATGGTAGTTACCTCTTTGAGTAAATCCCACTTCAGCACACTGTGATCACTGCCACCTAGTGGTTCATTTATCTGCAGATTCTTAATGCATGAAGAATCACTGCTGATAATCAAATCAAGAGTATTACTCCCTCTAGTTGCCTCCCGAACATGCTGATGTAGAAAACAATCATCCAATAAATCAACAAAAGCCCTGCTAGTGTGTGAGTATCCAGCCCCCAAATTCCAGTCAATATCTGGGAAATTAAAATCTCCCATTATAAGACACTCTGATTTACTGGCCCGCTCTATTTCCCTGTACAGTTCCTTATTATACTCATCAGAGTCATTAGGCCTATAGCACACTCCTACTCTCAATTTTGATCTCCCAATGTTTATGTCACACCAAACTGACTCCACACTGCACTGTCCAGCGATGTCGACTGGCTTCACTTCCTTGGTTTTTATGTGTTTCTTAACTAATAGCATAACACCTCCCCCCTTCCTATCCTGTCTATCCTTTCTGTAGACGTTGTACTCCCCAAATTGCAGTTCCGCATCCCTTATATCTGTGTGACACCACGTCTCTGATATCCCAACAATATCTGCCTTCGATGTTTTGAGCAATACCTCAAATTCATCAAATTTATTTACTAAACTCCTAGCATTGGTGTACACGCAAGTATACCAGCACCTGTTTCTATTCTTAGCTACCCTAACACAACCCATGTGTTTACTTGTACCACAATGGTTCCCAGCAGTCTCTGAAATACCATGCATCTTGTTTTTCAGGCTTCTGCTCATTCTAATAGAAGCAGTGCAAGAATCTCTTTCACCTCTGCCAGTGGCTACTGTCAATCTATTGGTCTTTGTCTCCCCCCAAGCTAGCAGTTTTCCGACCCACCTAACACTGCCTCGATAGCATCAGCAAATATTCTTGCACCCTTTCTATTTAAGTGTATCCCATCCCTGTAGAAGCAATCTCTCCTGTTAACAAGTACAGTCCAGGCTGAAAAAAATTCTACCCCTTGAGCCTTGCACAATCTTTCCAGGGCCGAATTGATCGACAAGGCTCTCATCATATACTCCCTCCTATCGTGTCTGGGCAGAATTGCAGACACTTTCAAATTCAACCCTAATTCTCGGCTTTTGTTCAACAGTAACCTGTACTTGTTAAGTAATTCTGCCGGTCTCCTACTCTTAATATTATTAGTGCCAACGTATACAACTATATCACCTTTTGTGCCCTTAAAAGATGATATTCGCTCTACAACGTCATCAACCTTTGCCCCTGGCAGACATACCCTGGTCCTGTTCCACCTATCTTTTTTACAAAGCATGTTCCCCGTTTCCCTGACAGTAGAGTCACCAACAACTACTAGTTCCTTCGGGACCAGCGCATTCTGCCTTGGGGGTTGTCTCTGTGTCACGCGATGCCCAAGTGCAAGCTCTGGCGTTGATGTGGGCAGCTGAGAGCTTGATGGGCCCCTCAATTTAGTTTCTTCGAGGGCATCCACCCTGTCCTTCAAGCTCTCATATAGGCCCAAAAGAACACCGAGTTGTTGCCTGATATCGATACACTCCTTGCATCGCGCACACACAAAGACATCCCCCTTGCCAGTATCATGTCCCGTATCCGATTGCTCTGCAAACATCAAGCAAACAGTGCATTTTATAAGGCTGTGAGTCAGAGGACAACTGCCCCCCTCAGTTCTGCTCTGAGCCACAGCACTTCCATTAGCTTGAGCCTTTTGCTTTGCTGCTCTGGTCTGAGTCATGATTCTATTAATTAATTATGTTATGTTATTAATTATATTACGTTTGTAATCTAAGTCGTTATATGTATTTATTTAAACGTACAATTTAACTGCTAACGAAGTTCAACTAACGCTATCTAGTACGGTATATAACCTACGGTATATCTAGTACGGTATCACAATGGTGGGAAAGTTAATAACGGTAGTGGTAGTTACGAACACGTGGAAACCCTTACCGATACTTTTACAAGGCCGAGTAAAGAATAAATACACCAAATTAATCAAAAAATCACAAAATAATGTTATACTACTAAATTTAAATCAAAAGTTTTAGAAAAACAATAATTTCAAATCAATAAATAAGAAAAATCCACTTAGCGGCTTGGAACACGACCGTCACTAGTAGCCTCGTCAGCAGACACTTACATTTGATATCATAAAATATTCAGGTAAAAAGAGAAAATACATTGCAAATCAATTAGAAAACAAAATACAGACAAAATGTCTAAGAGCAAACAAAGGAACAGTGTCCAGTTTTATCTTTCAACTGGTATTTATTTGGTGCATGACTAATTGCAATGATCTTCAGTACACTGTTATTAAGTACAATACACAATTACATTTACTGAACAAAACATTTAATGAGAAAATTTTTTTGATAATTAACAAAATTTAAAATGCTGTTTTAGTTCACTTTCCTCACCAGCCGTAGGTTGGAAACCTACGTGAATCAATTGTAAGCACCCTGTTCGAGAATTAGAAAAGTGATTTTCTTTTACTCTGACAAATAATTATCTGTTGTTTCGCAAAAGTGCGTTATCCACATTTTTACTTATCTCTGTTTACATGGTCACAGTACCTGAATATCTGAATGACACTGACATTTTGGACATTTTCAAAAAAAAAAAAGAAAAGAAAAAATTCAAATTTAAGAACTAGTGACAATACCGACGACGAGAGAAGGAAAACGAGGACAATGAAGGTATTAACCCTTCTAAACATGAATTGTTAGCATTTGGTGAAAATGAAGTTAGAAAATTGTCAATTAGGTTACAGTTAAATGAAAGAGATGCAATTCGTGGATACCCAATTGATAAGGTTTCAGAAGAATTGAAGCATTTGATGAACGCTCTGAGTATGATACCAATTGAGTGAATGTGAACGAGGATTTTCACAAATGAATCTGATCGCCAACCCAACCCAACCAGCGCTTCGTCGATGACAAAAACAGTTTCTTCACTACTCTTTCTTAAAATTGTAGACCCACCGCTGACCCACTTAGATCCAGAAAAATATGTCAATTCACGACTGCTTCGGAAACGTCATTCAGCAACGGAACAAAAAGAGGAAGAAAAGAAGTCGCCATAGGATAGGGGTCGGCAACCTGCAGCTCTAACTTTACAGCTCACATGAAGCACAATTTGAAATGGAGTTAGAGGACTTAATATCAAGGACATGTGGAGTACAAGACTAAAATGCCTTAAAACTGAAATTGAGGATTTGGAGTGGCAAAAGGCTGCCCTAGCAATTCTACACAAATGGACGGCGATAGATGACTTTAAAATGCAGACCAAATTGTGGTCGATGTGTGGAGTAGCTTACCGGACCCATATATAAATTTGAAAATATTTGCATTTGGACTTCACTCAGTTTTTGGTTCGATGTATTTCTGGGATAAAATATTTTTAAACATTAACTATATTAAAAATAAATCAAGAAACCGTCATCTGAACAATGCGAGCATGATGCTGAGAGACACTTGCTCAAGAAGTTCATCAGCAAAAGTCACATTAATTTGCACCTAATTGGACATTTGGTAAGTTTTTTCAGTATTAATAAATAATATTTCAAAAAATATATATTTTTTAATAAACACCTTCCCACTCTATTCCACTTCTTAAAAAGCTCTTGCCCCACCCTTTCCAATTCCTTTGTGACCACATCATAGTATCCAATCAAATTGGTCAGACAAGCCTTCTTAACAAACCATTGCTGTGTTTGAACTATTACTGCAGTCTTGTCTAGGTGATCTGCATCACTTCTTTAACCAGTGACTTCATTATTTTCTCCGGAAAAAAGGTTAAACTAACAGGTCTATAATTATTCGGGTCATCCTTTGAACCCCCTTTATGAATTAGCATTAGCAGAGGCATTTGATGCAAGAAAGCAAGCTTATGCAGCATCAGCCAAAAAAAAAAATAATAATAATAAATAAATAAATAAAAAATAACCACTTCCACTTCACCCCTCTGTTCGTTTGAAATACCTGTCCAGCTGAGCCTTAAATTTATTTAGGCTATCAACTTCCACGACAAGGGATGGAAGTCTATTCCACCAACCAACCACCCACCCGCTGGCTAAAGGCAAATTTCAAAAATAAAATGCCAGGGAATGAAACCGAGGGATTTGAACCGCGGAAAGAGAAATCTGCCACCCTTTAAGTTACCACGCGGCTATTATAACTTCTTGTTGGAGAGACATTAAATATCTCCAGTCCATGGGGAACTCCCCTGAATCTAAGGATGCTCTCATAATTATGGCTAAGTGTTTGCTTACTTCCTCGCTGCCTCCTTCAATATAACTGGATAGATTCCATCTGGCCCAGGTGCCTTTTTTATGTTTAGGTTCAACAATTTCTCCTCCACTTTCCTCTCCGTTACTACAAATTCATTTAGCTCCCTGTTAGAGTTTAGTAAACTTCTGTCCTCCCCTTCCTTACAGAATTCCTCATGTGTGAATGTAGATGCAAAATACTCATTCAGTTTTTCAGCTATCTGAGCAGGATCATCAACAGTCGAACCACCAACATCAAGTGGACCAATCTGATTCATCCCTTTCCTTCTACAGTTTACACAAGTAAAGAAAAAAGATGTTTTTCTTTGCATCCTTTGCCAAGGATTTCTCATAATCAGCCTTTGCTTGCCTAACTTCCTTTGTGACTTGATTACAGACTAGCTTGTACTTACCACAGGCTTCTGTGTTGCCTGACAATTTATGAGCATCCCTTGCATTTTTCTTCTCTGCCACGAGTCTCATTAGATCATCTGATTATCTAGAACAGTATTTCTTAGTTGGAACCTAGAACAGTATTTCTTAGTTGAAATGAAAAGCCTAATAAGCTTTTCATTCCAAAATTACTTCCTTGAATGCTTCCCATTTAGAATATGGTGGTGGTATCATCATGAGTTGGTCCCACTGTATAGAACCTAAAAAAATCTGAGACCACTGTGGTCACCTTTACGAAAGCAAAATCCCTTCCCTTTACCCCTGATGGTAGTTACATCTATAAGTAAATCCCACGTCAGTACACTGATCACTACCACCCAGTGGTTCCTTTATCTGTAAATTCTTAATGCATGAATAATCACTGCTGATAATCAGATCAATTAATATGCTGCTGTAGAAAACAATCATCCAATAAATCCACAAAAGCCTTGCTAGTGTGTGAGTGACCAACCCACAAGTTCCAGTCTATACCTATGAAGTTAAATTCCCCCCCCCCCCATTATAAGACACACTGATTTATGGCCCACTATTTCTCTGTATTAATTGTTCATTGTCCTGAGAGTAATTATGCCTATAACACACTCCTACTCTAATTTGTGCTTTCTCAGTACTTATGTCACACCACACTGAATCAACATTACACTGTCCATCTATGTCAACTGGATGCACTTCCTTAAATTTGTGTTTCTTAACTAACAAGCATAACCCCTCCTCTCCTTCCTGTCCTGTCTATCCTTTCTGTATACATTGTACTCCCCAAATTGCAATTCTGCATCCCTTATATCTGAGTGGCACCAAGTCTCTGATATCCCAACATCAGCCTTTGATGTCTTAACCATGACTTCAAATTCATCAAATTTATTTACTATACTTCTAGCATTAGTGTACATGTACCTGTTCTTACTCTTAGTTACCCTAACACAACCCGTGTATTTATTTGTTCCATGATGACTCTCAGCAGCCCTTGAAGTCGCCAGAACTTGCTCTCTAGGCTGCTGCTTGTTACAATAGAAGCAATGCAAGAATCACTTTTGCCTCTGCCTGTGGCTACCATTAATCTATTAATCGGTGAATCCCCTTAAGCTAGCAATTTCCGACCCACATAACGCTGCTTCGATAGCATCAGCAAATATTCTTGCACCCATTCTATTTAAGTGTATCCCATCCTTATAGAAGCAGTCTCTCCTGTTAAGAAGCACAGACCACACTGAAAAAAAATTCTACCCCAATGAGCCTTGCACAATCTCTCCAGGGCCGAATTGACTGACAGGCACTCATCATATACTCCCTTCTCTCATTTCTGGGCAGAATCGCAGACACTTTCAAATTTAACCCTAGCTCATGACTTTTTTCCAACATTGACCTGTACTTGTTAAGCAAGTCTGCAGATCCCCTACTATAATGTCATTAGTGCCAACAGGTACAACAATATCACTCTTTGTGCCCTTAAAAGATGATATCTGCTCTACAACGTCATCAATTTTTGCCCCTGGCAGACATTAGTCCTATTCCACCTATCCTTTTTGCACAATACAGCAATACCCCACATAACACTGATAATTGGTACCGAAACTATTCTGTGTTATGTGAAACCATGCTAATTGAGGTATAATTATAATGGATTTTAGTTGAATGCATAGCAGAGAAACAGTCTATAAACAAATTATAATAAATCTATAAACAATTTGCTCTTGATAGCCAATTAAAAGGATTTGAAATAAAAAAATTTTGCAAAAATTTTTTAATGAAAAGGAAACATCATGAGAAATGAGAAAAAAAACTTAAAAAAAAAAAAAAGGCGGTTCTTTATTTAGGTATTTCAATACTGAAGTCTGGTGAAGTCATCTCTCCTTTTTTTCAGCATTCAAGTCTTTGTAGCATCAAATCCCATCTTGTAAAATTTGCTGTATCTTTATGCTAGGTTCAACGTTCGGATCTCCATTCATAATCACCTCGCAGACCATGTCAATTAGGGTACCATTTGTCCTCTTTTAACCGGATTTGTCTGGATTTTTTATCTAAAATTTTTGTCCAGGTGGATTTTTATAAATTTGTCTAAATGTCCGGATTTTTATATTATACGCCACTTTTTTATGCAAGCTGGATGAAAACTACCCAGTTACGTTATACAGAATCTTTTTCGGAATAAAAGACACTTCTTCAATTCGAATTTCCGTGTTGACAATTAGGCGGAAGATCCCGATGATGCTCAGTTTAGTGCATTGAGATTGTTACCAACCCACGATTGCTTCAGAATTTACGCACATATAAATTTTATATAGTCTAGCAAATACAATATTTTGGTTTAGAGAGTAGATAACATGTGAAAATCAGATGGTGTGCTAGAAAAAAAGAATATAAATTACAGGAATTCCAGCATGTCACAAAAGCCGAGAATTAGGGTTGAATTTGAAAGTGTCTGCAATTCTGCCCAGACACGATAGGAGGGAGTATATGGTGAGAGCCTTGTCAATCAATTCGGCCCTGGAAAGATTGTGCAAGGCTCAAGGGGTAGAATTTTTTTCAGCCTGGACTGTACTTGTTAACAGAAGAGATTGCATCTACAGGGATGGGATACACTTAAATAGAAAGGGTGCAAGAATATTTGCTGATGCTATCGAGGCAGTGTTAGGTGGGTCGGAAAACTGCTAGCTTGGGGGGAGACAAAGACCAATAGATTGACAGTAGCCACTGGCAGAGTTGAAAGAGATTCTTGCATTGCTTCTATTAGAATGAGCAGAAGCCTGAAAAACAAGATGCATGATATTTCAGAGACTGCTGGGAGCCATTGCGGTACAGGTAAACACATGGGTTGTGTTAGGGTAGCTAAGAATAGAAACAGGTGCAGGTATACTTGCGTGTACACCAATGCTAGGAGTTTAGTAAATAATTTTGATGAATTTGAGGTATTGCTCAAAACATCAAAGGCAGATATTGTTGGGATATCAGAGACGTGGTGTCACACAGATATAAGGGATGCAGAACTGGAATTTGGGGAGTACAACATCTACAGAAAGGATAGACAGGATAGGAAGGGGGGAGGGGTTATGCTATTAGTTAAGAAACACATAAAAACCAAGGAAGTGAAGCCAGTCGACATCGCTGGACAGTGCAGTGTTGGGTCAGTTTGGTGTGACATAAGCATTGGGAGATCAAAATTGAGAGTAGGAGTGTGCTATAGGCCTAATGACTCTGATGAGTATAATAAGAAACTGTACAGGGAAATAGAGTGGGCCAGTAAATCAGAGAGTCTTATAATGGGAGATTTTAATTTCCCAGATATTGACTGGAATTTGGGGGCTGGTCACTCACACTACCAGGGCTTTTGTGGATTTATTGGATTGTTTTCTACATCAGCATGTTCGGGAGGCAACTAGAGGGAGTAATACTCTTGATTTGATTATCAGCAGTGATTCTTCATGCATTAAGAATCTGCAGATAAATGAACCACTAGGTGGCAGTGATCACAGTGCGCTGAAGTGGGATTTACTCAAAGAGGTAACTACCATTAGGGGTAAAGGGAAGGGTTATTGCTTCAGTAAAGGCGACTACGATGGACTGAGACAGTATTTAAATTCTATACAGTGGGACCAACTGACGATGTTACCAACAGCAAATTCAAATGGGAAGCATTCAAAGAATTAATCTTGGAAGCTACTAGGCTTTACATACCAACTAAGAAATATTGTTCAAGGTTTAAGCCAAAATGGATGTCAGATGAACTAATGAGGCATATGGCAGAGAAGAAAAATGCATGGGATACTTACAAATTAACAAACGACACAGAAGCCTATGACAGATACAAGTTGATATGCAACCAAGTTACAAAGGAAGTTAGGCAGGCGAAGCAGATTACGAGAAATCCTTGGCAAGGGATGCAAAGAAAAACAGCAAAGAGTTCTTTACTTATGTAAACTCTAGAAGGAAGGGGTTGAATCAGATTGGTCCACTTGATATTGATGGGTCAACTGTTGATGACCCTGCTCAGGTAGCTAACAAACTAAATGAATATTTTGCATCGACATTCACACATGAGGAGTTATTCAGCGAGGGGAATGCCAGAGGTGTATTCAACTCTAGCAGTAAGCTACAGAATCTTGAAATCACTGGGAGTAAAGTGGAGGAGAAACTGTTCAAGATAAACACAAGAAAGGCACCCGGGGTGGATGGGATCTATCCAGTTATATTAAAGGAGGCAGCAAAGGAAGTAAGCAAAACCTTAGCCATAATTATGATAGCTTCCTTGGACTCAGGGGAGGTACCCATAGACTGGAAATCTGCAAATGTGACCCCAATTCACAAAGGAGGATCAAAGGCTGGCACAAGTAATTATAGACCTGTGGGCTTAACTTCTGTTCCAGGAAAATTAATGGAGGCACTGGTTAAAGAAGCACTGCAGGATCATTTAGACAAGACTTCAGTTAAAGCTCGGACACAGCATGGTTTTGTTTAGGGGAAGTCTTGCCTGACCAATTTGATTGGATATTATAATCCAGTCACAAAAGAACTGGATGCTGGGAATAGCTTTGATATTATATACTTGGATCTTAGAAAGGCTTTTGATACTGTTGCACATGGAAGACTGCTACACAAATTGGAGCAGTGTGACATTGGAGGCAAATTGCTGCTAGGGATAAAGGGGTGGTTGAGGGGGAGAAGACAGAGAGTGGTAATCAATGGACACTGCTCATCGTGGACTAATGTTATTAGTGGAGTCCCTCAGGGCTCAGTGTTGGGTCCATTATTGTTTTCTGTATTTATAAATGATATTGATGATGGTATATCAAGCTTAATGTCCAAGTTTGCAGACGATACAAAGGTTGGCAGGGTTGTCAAGGACACTACTGACACTATGCTGCTGCAACAGGATCTGGAAAGGTTGAGCAGATGGGCTGAGAGGTGGCAAATGAAGTTTAACATTGACAAATGTAAAGTACTACACATGGGAAACAGCAACCCCAGAGCAACGTATCAACTCTGTGGTACTACACTGACAGTGGTAGAGAATGAAAGGGACTTGGGGGTGGTTGTGCAGGCAGATATGAAGTTCTCTGAGCAGTGCAGACGGGCTGCAAGAGTAGCTCATGGAGTATTGTCAATGATATACAGGAATTTTTCCAGCAGGGATAAAGACGTGATTATTCCCTTGTATAAGGCAATGGTCAGGCCTCACCTAGAGTACTGTATGTATACAGGTCTGGAGGTCCCGTTTCAAGAAGGATGTAGAGCTGCTGGAACGAGTACAGAGAAGGGCAACAAGATTAGTGAATGGAACAAAGGGGTGCTCTTACGAAGAAAGGCTTAAGTTTTGCAAATTACAGTGTCTGGAGACTAGGCACCAGCGAGGTGATCTGATAGAGGTGTATAAAGCCTTGAATGGTTTGAGCATGCTCAATGCTGATGGGATTCTTCCTCTTGCTCAGAATAATCACCTGAGAGGGCATAAATTCAAATTGAGGAAAGACAGATGTAGGATAGACATGCGGAAATTTGCCTTTAGCCAGCGGGTGGTTGGTTGGTGGAACAGACTTCCATCCCTTGTAGTGGAGGTTGATAGCCTAAATAAGTTTAAGGCTCAGCTGGACAGGTATTTTGAACGAACAGAGGGGTGAAGTGGAAGTGGGTTTTTTTTTTTTTTTTTTTTTCCGGCTGATGCAGCATAAGCTTGCTTTCTTGCATCAAATGCCTCTACTAATGCTAATGTCAAATAAATATTGACAGTTAGAGGGAATGTTTTCTCTAGAAATTGATTGCAGCATATGAAAACGTGGATTTGAGCTGTGTGCACACCAAACTGATCGAAAGTTGCGTACTGTCGACAAAATTTGGTATACTTATCAACGATCCAATCAGGATCGTTGATAAGTATCAAAGAGGCAGACACTAGTTTATTTAATACCAGTTTACCTTTTTTTTTTAAATACTGTTTTTCACTTTAATAACAAAAATATTTATTATCTATCTTTATACCTGTGAGTACTTTTCTGCAATTAGGTTAGTTTAGTTGTGAATGTAAAACATAACCTAACCTTAATAAAATTTATGCTTCACTACTTACAATAAAAAATATTTATTATTATTTCAATTATAAAAATTAATATTATAAAGACTATACTTCCCCTAAAATGCCTAAAAGGAGTGCATGTTTACAGAAGAGATGAAAAACAAATTTCCATGTTTTGTATCTGGCCGAGAGGAATGGGAAGCTGAATGTAAAGTTTGCAGAATGGGGACATATGTTTCAGTGGCCAATAAAGGGGTTGGTGATTTGAAGCAACACATTGAAACTGAGAAGCACAAGAAAGCAGTTCACGGTGAGGCCTCTTCGGGAAAGGTTACAGATTTTTTTGTCAAAGCTGTCAGTAAAATTGAATATGATCTGGCTGCTGCTGAGGGTACCTTTGCTTTTCACACTGTTAAACATCATAGTAGTTACAAATCAATGGATTGCACAACTGTCATGTTAAAAAATGTATTTTTTGATTCGGAGATAGCAAAAAGATTTTCCTGCACTAGAACCAAGACAGAAGCCATTGTAAACCTTGTACTTGCAAATCATTCTCTTAATGTTACTGTAAAAACTTTAAAAGAAAATAAAATTGCATACTGTGGGGTCTCAACTGATGGAAGTAACCATGGTTCTGAAAAAATCGTCCCGTTAATTATTCAGTATTTTGATGTAAATGAAGGAGGGTTACAAACAAAATTAATTGAATTACAGAAGATGCCTAACGAGACTGCAGATACCATTTCTACGTATGTTAAAGAAACCCTTGAAAAAAATGGTTTGTGTGAAAAATGTATTGCATTCACAGGGGACAATTGCAATACAATGTTTGGAGGACTGAGACGAAATGAAGAAGGGAATAATGTCTTTGCAAAATTAAAGAAATTGTTGCATAACAAGACTTTGATTGGAGTGGGCTGCCCTGCGCATATTTTGAACAATTGTCTTCAGAATGATGCAGAACTTTGGAAAGTTGATATAGAGAACATTGTTTTTAAAATTTACCAGTATTTTCATAATTATACAGTCCAGACTGAAGAGCTTAAGAAATACTGTGAGTTTGTTGAGATTGAACATAGATAGCTCCTTTCTCACAGCAAGACAAGATGGCTTTCATTATTTCCAAGCATCACAAGGCTCATAGATATGTTTCCAGCTTTACAGGCTTATTTTCTGTCCCCAGAAAAACCTCCCATTGTGATTAAAAGGTTCTTTGAAAATGGATTTAGTGAGATTCATCTTTGGTTCATGCAATCACTTATGAGTGTATTCCATACACACATACAACGAATTGAAAAGAAAAGTAACTCAGCTGCAGAAGTGCTAGATGTCTTAGTCTCAGTGAAAGAAATTATCTCGAAACAGATGGATCACAACTTCATGCCATTAAGAGTAAAGGAAATGCTATACAAAAAACATGATGGACTTGTACTTGAATGGGAAAAATTTTCCAGGGATACAAAAAATCTGTATAGAAATTGCATGGAATATTTAGATAAGTGGCTTCACCATATGGAATCCATTTCCTGTTTTATGTGGCTGAAAATGGATGCAGTACCAAGCTGGAACGATGTAGAATGTTTTATTTTCTACTTGATTGACAAAGGGGTAACAATTGATAATGTTAAGTGTTTTGACCAATTTAACAATTTGAAGAAATTTTTTGAGGATCAAATGAATAATAAAGACTTTAAAAACATGCTTATACATGAAAAGTGGGCCAAATATTTTAGTAATTCAAAAAATATTAAATTCCATTCAGAATTGTTGAAAATTGCCCAGTTTTTCTTTGCAATTCCTCCTCATAATGCAAATGTAGAGAGAGTATTCTATCTAATGCAAAGTCAGTGGACAAATGAAAGGAATAGGTTAAATGTCAATTCTGTAAAATGTATTTTGTTTTTGCAGTACAATTTCAAACATATGTCATGCGTTGATTTTTACACATATTTGAGAGGCAATCCAGAGCTACTGAAAGAAATAATTTCTCAAGACAAATATGAATGTACTAATCCTAAACATCAGTAAATGTGGTTTACATTGTCTTTATTTTATTATTTGCATAATATATTTGTCGTCTTTTTTAATGAAGATTCTTAATCTTCATGCATTAAGAATCTGCAGATAAATGAACCACTAGGTGGCAGTGATCACAGTGTGCTGAAGTGGGATTTACTCAAAGAGGTAACTACCATTAGGGGTAAAGGGAAGGGTTATTGCTTTCGTAAAGGCGACTACGATGGACTGAGACAGTATTTAAATTCTATACAGTGGGACCAACTGATGATGTTACCAACAGTAAATGCAAAATGGGAAGCATTCAAAGAACTTATCTTGGAAGCTACTAGACTTTACATACCAACTAAGAAATATTGTTCACGGTTTAGGCCTAAATGGATGTCAGATGAACTGATGAGGCATATGGCAGAAAAGAAACATGCATGGGATACATACAAATTAACACATGACACAGAAGCCTATGATAGATACAAGTTGATCTGTAACCAAGTTACAAAGGAGGTTAGGCAGGCGAAGGCAGATTACGAGAAATCTTTGGCAAGGGATGCAAAGAAAAACAGCAAAGAGTTCTTTACTTATGTAAACTCTAGAAGGAAGGGGATGAATCAGATTGGTCCACTTGATATCGATGGGTCAACTGTTGATGATCCTGCTCAGGTAGCTAACAAACTAAATGAATATTTTGCATCGACATTCACACATGAGGAGTTATTTATCGAGGGGAATGCCAGAGGTGTATTCAACTCTAGCAGTAAGCTAGAGAATCTTGTAATAACTGAGAGTAAAGTGGAGGAGAAATTGTTGAAGATAAACACAAGAAAGGCACCTGGGGTGGATGGGATCTATCCAGTTATATTAAAGGAGGCAGCAAAGGAAGTAAGCAAACCCTTAGCCATAATTATGAGAGCTTCCTTGGACTCAGGGGAGGTACCCATAGACTGGAGATGTGCAAATGTGACCCCAATTCACAAAGGAGGATCAAAAGCTGACACAAGCAATTATAGACCTGTGAGTTTAACTTCTGTTCCAGGAAAATTAATGGAGGCATTAGTTAAAGAAGCACTGCAGGATCATTTAGACAAGACTTCAGTTATAGCTCGGACACAGCATGGTTTTGTTAAGGGGAAGTCTTGCCTGACCAATTTGATTGGATACTATGATGCAGTCACAAAGGAACTGGATGCAGGGAATAACTTTGATATTATATACTTGGATCTTAGAAAGGCTTTTGATACTGTTGCACATGGAAGACTGCTGCACAAATTGGAGCAGTGTAACATTGGAGGCAAATTGCTGCTGTGGGTAAAGGGGTGGCTGAGGGGGAGAAGACAGAGAGTGGTAATCAATGGACACTGCTCGTCGTGGACTAATGTTATTAGTGGAGTCCCTCAGGGCTCAGTGTTGGGTCCATTATTGTTTTCTGTATTCATAAATGATATTGATGATGGTATATCAAGCTTAATGTCGAAGTTTGCAGACGATACAAAGGTAGGCAGGGTTGTCAAGGACACTACTGACACTATGCTGCTGCAACAGGATCTGGAAAGGTTGAGCAGATGGGCTGAGAGGTGGCAAATGAAGTTTAACATTGACAAATGTAAAGTACTACATATGGGAAACAGCAACCCCAGAGCAACGTATCAACTCTGTGGTACTACACTGACAGTGGTAGAGAATGAAAGGGACCTGGGGGTGGTTGTGCAGGCAGATATGAAGTTCTCTGAGCAGTGCAGACGGGCTGCAAGAGTAGCTCATGGTGTATTGTCAATGATATATAGGAATTTTTCTAGCAGGGATAAGGAGGTGATTATTCCCTTGTATAAGGCAATGGTCAGGCCACACCTAGAGTACTGTATACAGGCCTGGAGGCCTCATTTCAAGAAGGATGTAGAGCTGCTGGAACGAGTACAGAGAAGGGCAACAAGATTAGTGAATGGAACAAAGGGGTGCTCTTACGAAGAAAGGCTTAAGTTTTGCAAATTACAGTGTCTGGAGACTAGGCACCAGCGAGGTGATCTGATAGGTGTATAAAGCATTGAATGGTTTGAGCATGCTCAATGCTGATGGGATTCTTCCTCTCGCTAAGAATAATCACCTGAGAGGGCATAAATTCAAATTGAGGAAAGACAGATGTAGGATAGACGTGCGGAAATTTGCCTTTAGCCAGCGAGTGGTTGGTTGGTGGAACAGACTTCCATCCCTTGTCGTGGAAGTTGATAGCCTAAATAAGTTTAAGGCTCAGCTGGACAGGTATTTTGAACGAACAGAGGGGTGAAGTGGGAGTGGTTTTTTTTTTTTTTTTTTTTTGGCTGATGCTGCATAAGCTTGCTTTCTTGCATCAAATGCCTCTACTAATGCTAATGCTATATCCAAGATGAACTTTTTGTCCTCGTTTATTTGCCCCAAAACATGTAAATGTCTTCTTTTTATGAGTGCAGAAAATGGTAACCCTAATGACAATTCCCTGAAAAACTTTCTCCAATTCTTCTGTTGAAAATACTTTTAGTGCCATTTCAGAATTGTTTTCCTCTTCTTCATATGCAGCTTGCTAATCAATTTCAAGGAGAGTTGCTGTTTGTTGTTTGTTATTTGGTTTTTAGGAGCATTAGCAACTAAGGCCATATTGCTCCGGGGATATACGGTAGTCATTCCCTGACCTTTCCACATCCTCCATTTTTTTTTTTTTTTTTTTTAATGTGATCCCCAAACACGAGAGGTATTAGAACCTATAGTACTTAGTACAGTGCTTGGGTTGGAGGTTGAGAAGACAAAAGAAGATATTTGTTGACATTGGATTTGAACTTCTGTAGATTGTAATTTTCAGGAAATACATATGAAGGAAGGTTGTTCCAGAAAACGGCAGTTGAATGAATAAATGAGGAAGATGAAAAGTTGGTTCTGTGGGTTTGAAGTTGAACAGTAAATGGATGTTGGCTGGTGGCGGAATGTGTTCGGACTGTTTTGAAAGAGAGAGCAGGAATTATAGAAGCCAATTCAAAAGAACAGTGCCCATGGAAGTACCTGTAGAAGAGGCATGCAGCAGAAACAGAACGTCTATGAGACAGCGAGTGGAGAGACTGTTAGAGATGAATCATTAATTAACCTAACTGCCCGCTTCATAATGGAATCAAGAAACCTGAGAGATGTTTTGGGGGCACCACCCCAGATGTGGGAACAATATTCCATGGCAGGGCGGTTTTGCGATTTATACAGAGTGAGCAGCTGTTTGGAAGAAAAGTAACGCCGAGAGCGAAAGAGAAAACCAAGTTTTTTAGATGCAGAGGAAGCAATATTTGTAATGTGCTTGTGCCAAGAGAGATTACAAGTCAGTGTAATCCTCAAAAGAGATATATCATTTTGCCAAGAAATCGGAGTGTCCCTAAAGATAAGCATAGGAGCAGAAGAATCCTTTTTGCAAGATATAAGACAATACTGAGTTTTAGAAGGGTTGAAATCAACTAAGTTGTCTTTGCCCCACTGGAGAATTACCTGAAGATCAGCATTTAAGGAATTGGTAGCAGATTTTCGAGAAGTTGAAGCTGATTCAGCAGGACAAGGTTTCTCAAAATGGAAAGTGGAATGCAATGTGCTATCATCGGCAAAACTATGGATAGGATTTCCAGTCAATGGAAGAAGGTCATTAATATACAAGAGGAAAAGAGTGGGGGAAAGAACTGAACCTTGGGGTACACCGGCATTAGTGGAGAAGTTAGAAGACAGAGAGCCATCTACCATCACCCTCGGTGAGCGATCAGAGAGAAAACTGGATAACCAATTACTAAAAACAGTTGGCAAACCATAAGATGGAAGCTTGTTTAGAAGACCTTTATGCCAAACACGATCAAAAGCCTTTGAGATGTCAAGAGCAACTACTTGTGTTTCACCGAACCTTTCCATTGAATTTGTCCATAAATGGTAACATAAGCCAGAATATCACCAGTGGATTGACACTGACGGAATCCATACTAGCGATCGTTGATCAGACGGAAGGTTTCTAGGTAGTTTAAGAGTTGGCGGTTAATTGATTTCTCCATTACTTTAGAAAGAGTAGAAGTAATTGCAATGGGCCGATAATTGGATGGGAGGGATTTTGTCACCCTTTTTAGGAACTGGTTGGATATGAGCAAATTTCCAAGCAGAAGGAAAAACACCTTTAAATAAGAAAGTGAAAAAAGGCAGCAAAGAACAGGAGCACAGGTTTTGAGAACAAGTGGAGAAATACCATCAGGACCTGGAGCTTTCTTAGCATCAAGATTCATCAAAATCCTTCTGATATCCTTTTGACGGAAGACCACAGGAGGCATTGGATGGAGCTTGTTGGGAATGGTGGGAGGTGTTTTACCAAGATCATTAATACATGAGCTGGAAGAAAAATGGGATGCTAGCAGGTCAGCTTTATCCTTGGCTGAAGTGACAACAGAACCATCTGGTTTGGACAGAGGTGGGAGCAGAGATGGGCAAAAGTTTCAGCCAATAGCTTTGGCAAGAGACCAGAATGCTCGGCTGCCATTATTAATCAGTGCAAACTAGTTTGCACTGATTAATAACTGCTTTACAATTGTTGCAAGCTTTGGTGTAGGCAGAAAATGAAACTGAAGAATTATAAACAAGCCAATTACGATATGCAACATTCTTCTCTTGAACAGCCTTAGCACATCTTTTGGAAAACCAAGGTTTAGACAAAGGACGAGATTTTAAAGTATAGTGCGGGATAAAGGATTCCATTCCTGCAAGAATTATTTCACTGACACGATCTGAGCAAACGTTGACATCAGAAGTTTTGAAACAGTAATCCGACCAAGGAAAAGAAAAGAAGTCTCGCAGGTCATCCCATTATGCATTCTTGTAATGCCAAACAGCATGAGGTTGGGAATAGCCATGAGATAAAGGTTCCATTGGAGAAGAGACAATCACCAGGTTGTGATCTGAAGTGCCTAAAGGACCTCTCACTTCAACCGTGTACTTAGAAGGGTTGTTTGTGAGAAAACGATCAAGCGTATTGGCTGTATGATTAGGATTGTCCGGTATTCTTGTAGGTAAATGAACAATCTGTGCTAGGTCATTAGTAATTGCAAAAGCCTCAGCATCCTGACCTGCTGGGTCAGTGTGACTAGAAAACGGAAGCCAGCTGGAGTTGTGAACATTAAAATCACCAAGGAAAATTACCTCGCTGTTAGGAAAGTTGGACTGGAGAAAGTCAAGTTGCAAAGAGAGGAAGTCAAAGAGCTCCAAGTGATTAGTGGAGTTGGGAGAACGGTAGAGACAACAGATGAATTTGACACAATGAGGTAGAGAGATTTTAAGCCAGAGAAGATCAAAGAGAGGAGATTCCAAATTGCCAAGTCTCTGACAGGGAATATCAGAACGGACATATGCACAAGTACAACCTTTGAGGCGAAAGGAATCATACAGCGAATAATTTGGGCATCTGAGATGAGCAGTAGTTGAATCAACCGATAACAGAGATTCTGTCAGAAAAAGTACATGGGGTTTGGCAGACTGCAAGTGGAAATGGACATTGTTGAGATTAGAATTGAGACCACGTATATTTGTGAAATGAATTATGAAGTCCTTGGGAGGTTTAGATCTTTTCGCAGATAAGCTTGCTCCATTAGTTTGACAATTCATAGTGTATTCAATAGTAAGAAAAAGTGGGTGGGACATGCTGTATGAAGTAATGAAATTTTTGGATATGGCATACACGTGGTAAGAATATACCCAGATCCTTGACATAACGTGGCCTCGGCAATGCTTCCCCGCATACACACTACTCGGACTTCCTCCAGTCACTTTCTGGCAGAGTAGAGGTAGCAAAATTATACACTAGCTGATCCGGAAGGCTCCTAGAGTGTTACCAATAGGTTCGGTCCGGTGTACTAACTAGCGGCCGGCCTGTGAAAACCGTTGTAGAGCTGTACCCTCGAAATGTAAGGAATATTGGATCTCCGCCACGACATTCATCGTAACCTCAAAAGTCATCAATCATACTGCATGATGGAAGAGATAGGGAAGGGTTGACTGGAACTTAGCTCTAGAGACTAAACATGGGTTCCACCACTTCAAGCCTCCAATAAGCAAAGTGGTGGTATTTCACCGGTTGATGAGAGTCATCTATTACCTAGTACTGCCTGGTAACATAGAGGGGCAGCGTCCCTCAATGTGGTGTGGGTGCCACACCTCGACCACTACTTACGTTGGTTCACACCTGGGTGGTCACCCACCATATACTTGTGTATGGAGGTTATACCCAAGATTACTAACAATCCCAGCATCGTGAAGGTGCAAGCAGAGGATTTGGCTGTCACAGACCGTCCGGACTTCGCCGAAATTGGGTCCACTTGACTTGAGTGTCACCCAAATATCAGTTCCATCAGCGTTTTAGACTCCCAGGTAGCAAGTACAGCTTGTCTGGCATATCTGAGAGAATGTCTGTGACAACCTCAAGGACCAACCTCAATTTGGTGGTCACTGGCTAAATCAAGGAGAGTTGCATCGTCTAAGTCACTTGCATGTGAGTCAATGCAGTCACGTACATTGGCAGTGTCCTAAGTTCCAAATCTTTTCCGATCTTCACAATGTCTTCGGCGGTTGTCTGAACTTGCGATTCAAAACCAGAATGTTCATTTACCAAATCATTTCAAATGGGGCAAATCATGCTGCCAAACAGAATGCATGTTGTTGGCAGTGCTTTCTAACAAAGATGTGGTTATATATTTTTGATCGTATTTAAAAAGGTTTGATTTGATTTGGATTTTATTGGCGCATTAGCAACTAAGGCTATAATGTGCCAAGACCAGGTAATATATAAAAAATTAACATCTCAGTGACCTAATTAATTAGGCCACCATGTCCAGATATATAATAACAAATATATAAAAAAGATAAATCAGTAAAAGAAATAACAATAACATATAAATTTTAAATACGATTAAAAACCTTTATTGATTTCAAAAAGCTAAAAATAGCAGACACATTGTCATTGTCGGATAAAATCTGACTGAGTGTATACAGCTCAGTCAGATGATTAAAAGCGGTAAAACGGATATTGCTAAAATCTGGACAATCAATTAAAATGTGGATATTTAAAAGTGTAAAAAATAAATAGTGAAATGAAAAGTTTGAAAGGCTGTCATGTCTTCTCACCAGGATGAAATTAAGAATACTGAACACTGTTGCACGTTGCAGCTGACTGCCTGAGAGGAGCTATTGTCACATGTGCATGTGAGACAATAGAGTTGGCACCACAGCATATATGTACCATACCTAGGGCTACGAAAATGCAGCATATGTGCAGAGTAAGTGTCTAGGCTATTGAATGTTTTAATATGTACAGTAAATTTTCCATTTAAACATAATTGAAAACCGTGTTATAGTGAAACCTGTGCTGTTGAAGCCGTGCTAAACGAGGTATTGCTATATATTTCCCATCTCTTTGACAATAGTCACCGACAATAACTAGCTCCTGTGGGATCAGCGCATTCTGTCCTGAAGGTTGCTGCTGTGTTGCGTGATGCATAAGAGTGATCTCTGGCATTGAGTTGGGAAGCTGAGAGTTTGATGGGTGCCCCATTTCAATTCCTTCAAGCACTTCTACCCTAACTCTCATAGATGCCCATCAGAAAGCTGAGTTAGTACCAATTTACTTGACACTGTGCATCTAGCACACACAAAGACATCCTCCTTGGCTATTTCGACAGTCTACTGTATATTGACTTATATCACTTATCTTTGACAAATTCAATGGAAAAACTTGGTGAAACTAAAGTTGTTATTCATGATACTTCTAATGCTTTTGATTATGTTTGACATAAAGGCCTTCTAAACATGGCTCTCCCATATATATATTGTTTTTGCAAATTGGTTTTCAGTTTTTTTCTCTGAACATTTCGTGGGAGAAAGTAGATGTCCCTCTTGTCTTCTTACATTTCCAATAATGCTGGTGTTAGTATTATCCATTTTTTATTTATTTATTTACATAAATACAAACACTATTTACAATCATTTGAACCTGTGTAAGAAATTCCAGCAGAAAATGGAGCTTCTCTTACAAAATTGTAAAATGCAACAAAACTCTCAGACTCAAAAGTAAAAGAAAAACATGTATAGACAATGACATTTATGTATGTGTGTGTGTGTATGTATGTGGCCTGTTTGTAGTGGCTCCAGGACCTGGGTCCATCTCTGCAAATTGTCTCTGTCTTGACTACAGAATCTGTGTAAACAGGGCCTGAAATGTGAGCAGCCAACATCTGAGCAACTGCTGCCTGATGCCCATCCCAAGGCACGTGGAGCCGGGCATAATCTACTATATGTGCCTAAGTAGTGCGCTAAAATCCTGCATCCACTGGATGTAACGCAACACCAGTGGATGCCAGCAATTTCTACTTAGGATGCCCAGTCCTGAGTACCAGCAAGAAAAAAAAAAAAAAAAAAAATTATAATAATAAAAATAAAATAAATAAATTAATAAAAAAATAGATAAAGCAAAAAAAATAAATAAATAAAATAAAATAAATAAAAATAATTTAAAAAAAAAAAGAAATACCAGTGGTTGGCATCTCTGAACAACCTCATAGATCAAAAGAATTGAAGTCCAGGATGGCTAGTAGGTGACACAGGGAACAGTTCAGCAAGAGTTCCTTGAATTATCCAGTGGTGAAGCTACTGCATTCTTCTGCTGAAGACGTCGTTGGTTAAGCTTTGAAGGGCTTGAAAGTTTATTTTATTTTTGAAATTAAGTCTTTAAGATTGACTTCTGAGATGTCAAATTTTTAAGTGTTGTCCGTTGACTCAAAGTTTGAATAGCATAAAGCTTAATGAGCGGTACTCATCTTAGATAATCTGCTGCGTTACATGAAGTTAGGATGGAAGAATAATTTGAGGCTTAAGGTAGTTTAAAATAATTTAAATGATTTAAAATAAGTTAAGACTGTGAACACTGAATTAAAATATGCTCAAGGAAGTAGAAGTGCACAACTTCATTCCTGGCCTGGTTGTCATTGAAGAATTAATTTAAAACTTAACGTCATCAGTGGCAATACTAAAAGGAGAGGAATTGAGTATTTTTAAAGACTTCTATATTCCCGTGATGCACTTTGTGACATGTGGGAATCTCAGGTGCGTGAGATTCCAGACCGAGGAGAGGTTGGTGGGTAGTTTTGTGTTTACGACATTAAGTTTGGTATTGTGGTGGCACCATTCTATGATAAGAGCTTCATATTGAAAGATTTTATAACTGGATTTTAATTTTACGATGGTGATGGCCGAATCAACTAGGGGGTTATGGTTATTAGACTGTACGTGTTGTGTGAGTTAAGTGCTGGATTGACCAGTCCTGAAGCTTTTGTAATGGTAATATGCTTGTGTGTTGGAAGTTTTTGAGGAACCGCATTTTGTGGTACTGCTCCCGATATAGCATGCTTTACAACCTTGTTGACAATTAATTAAATACACAATATTACTCAAGTCGTTTATTGAGTATTTGTGTGTTTCTTTACAAGCATTAAACTGAGTTCTTAATTTATTGTATGAAGAGAATATAAGTGTAATATCAGTGCCTGCGAACACTTGGCAGAACTGTCTAGCGAGACTGCTGTGATAGGGAAGGATAATGCACGTATTCTGTTTGGTGTTGTGTTTAATTAAGCTATTGGTGTTATTCTTTGCAATGAAAATTATATGTTGGATTAATTGAAGTGGATATTTCCTGGTCGTGAATTTTTCTGTGAGATATTGTAATTCTGCGGATAAATATCTGCAGAATTACAATATGGATTTGATTGTATAGGACAGCTTTTTTTGTACTAAGTGGGTGGTATGCCTCGAGATGTAGATATTTTCCTGTGTGTGTATTTTTCCTGTTGATCCTGGTTCCTAGTTTGGTGCCTATTTTGTATATTGTGAGATTAAGAAAGTTGATTTTGTTGTCAATTTCTGTTTCAAGTGTGTATTTTAGTCTGTCATGTATTGTGTTGAATTTAATAAAGAGATTATCAATTGTAGTTCTATTTCCTATTATAAGTATGTCATCTGCATAACGCATATAAAGTTTAATCCCAGAAGGGTAAGGTTGTAGTACTTGGTTTTCAATAGTGGCTAAGTAGATTTCTGATAAGGGAGCTGAAATTCCTAGTCCCATGGGAAGGCCAAATATTTGTTCAAATATCTGGTTTTGAAAACGGAAGTGTCCAGCTTCAAGTAAAAACGAGGTAAGTTCTAAGATATTAATGGTAAGAGAGGTGCGGTTGATTAAAGTATCATCAATCGTTAGGAATTCGCGTAAGGCTTGTAGTGTGAAGGGCAAATGTACGTTTGTATATAAGGAAACAACATCTAAAGAGGCTAAGATGTCTACATGAAGTTAGGATGGAAGAATAATTTGAGGCTTAAGGTAGTTTAAAATAATTTAAATCTATAATTTAAAATCTAAAATACGGTTCCTCAAAAACTTCCAACACACAAGCATATTACCATTACAACAGCTTCAGGACTAGTCAATCCAGCACTGAACTCACACAACACGTACAGTCTAATAACCATAACACCCTAGTTGATTCGGCCATCACAATCGTAAAATTAAAATCCAGTTATAAAATATTTCAATATGAAGCTCTTATCATAGAATGGTGCCACCACAATACCAAACTTAATGTCGTAAACACAAAACTACCCACCAACCTCGGTCTGGAATCTCACGCACCTGAGATTCCCACATGTCACAAAGTGCATCATGGGAATACAGAAGTCTTTAAAAATACGCAATTCCTTTCCTTTTAGTATTGCCAATGATGACGTTAACACGAAAGTCGGTCCTTCATGACTTTTGGCTTCACTGATCATATTTTAAAGTTTTAAATTAATTCTTCAATGACAACCAGGCCAGGAACGAAGTTGTGCACTTCTACTTCCTTGAGCATATTTTAATTCCGTGTTCACAGTCTTAACTTATTTTAAATCATTTAAATTATTTTAAACTACCTTAAGCCTCAAATTATTCTTCCATCCTAACTTCATGTAACATAGCAGATTATCTAAGGTGAGTACTGCTCATTAAGCTTTGTGCTATTCAAACTTTGAGTCAATTGCAAACGGTACATTACGACATTCTATAATCTATCTAAGTGTTGTCCATTGTTCTTTGTAGTTGGGGAAGGACAATAGGATGTGGTAGGATGTGGTTCCAGGATTCCTCTTCCCCACAGGAGCAATAAGGATTTGTCGCCAGTCCGAATTGGAACAGTTTCGCTTTAAGAGCACCATGTCCTGTTAGGATGTAGGAAGTGCTCATGGATGGGTAAAACCAATTACAATGCGGCTTATTCATGGCAAAGGTGACATCCGGGATGAAAAGTCTGGTGACCTATCCAGCGTGGCTTTCATCCCATCTAACCTGCCAAAGGGAGAGGAGGAGTTATTTATTCCATAGGTTTATTTTTACCTGTTTGATATTTTAGCAGGATTGCAGTCTATTCCAAGGAGTGAGGTTGGTAGGCCTTTTTTGTATTTGTAAATGTAGCCTCTATAAGCTATATATATATATAGGTCCATGGGAAGGGCCCTAATACAACCTGCAGTGCATTAGTTGAGTTTCTTCTTGGTACTCGGTGTGTCACAAGCAGCATGGTTCTTTGCATGGAAAGGAGTTTGTCCTGTTAGTGTCCTGTTTGCATGGAAAGGATTTTGCTGTTAGTGACTCTATGGAACCAGACCCCAGCAGCATAGGAAGCAATTGGTAAGAACAGCTTTATAGTAGAGAGATAGGGTTCATTTGGTGAGTCCCCAATCCGAACGGGAGATCCTGATAACAGCTGCAGTGGAGGCTTTGGTTTTGTTTGCTAAACTGTTCACATGTGGTTGGAAACTGAGCCTGTCATCCAATATGATGCCAAGGTTAGTTTGTGCCACATATGGAATTTGCTTCCCGTGAATGAGCACTTTAGGGGATCTGCGGTAATCCAACCTGTTTTTGAAGATCATTGGCTTTGTTTTTGTTTGATATTTTTAATTTATTTGTGAGGTCCAGCTTACCAGGTCATCCAGGACAACCTTTGCTTGGTCTCAAGGGTCCTCCTGGATCTTTCTAGCAGCAAATGATACAAGAAAGCAAGCTTATATAGCATCAACCAACAAAAAAAAAAAAAAAAAAAACCTACACACACCACCAATCCATAGCCTCCAAGAATTTGTCTAGTACTTCCTTGAATTTACTCAAACATCCATTTCCACAGCAGATGGAAGTCTGTTCTAACAATCAACCACCCTTGAACATCTAACTTGCAACCATCCTTCTTCAACTTGAATTTATATCCCCTCGTGTGTAGTGTCAGCAAGGAAGAATGCCTTTAACATTCACCTTACTCAATCCATTAAAGGCCTTAAATACCTCAATCAGATCACCCCGCAGGTACCTAGTCTCCAGATGCTGAAATTTGCAGCTAAAGCTTTTCTAGATAAAAGCATCATTTTTTTCCCTTCAGCAGTCCGGTTGTCCTTCTCACCCGTTCCAGCAGATCTACATCCTTCCAAAAGTGAGGCCTCCACATCTGTATACAGCACTCAAGAAATGGCCTAACCATGGCCTCATAAAAAGGGATAATCACCTCCTCCTCATAGCAAAGCTTCTGTATATCAAGGACGAAACCACATGAGCTGTCCTAGAAGCATGTCTGCACTACTCAGAGAATTTCATATCTGACTGCAAAATTACCTGCAGGTCTTTTTTCATTTTCCACTACCCTGACTGTAATACCACACAGTTGATAAGTTCCTCTGGGATTACTGCTATCCATATGCAGTACCTTGCATTGGTCAATGTTAAATCAGCTGCCATTTCTCAGCCTATCAACCCAATTTTCCTAGATCTCGTTACAGTAGCTCACCCACTGTTGTTAACCACTTTGCCAACCTTTGTATCATCTACAAATTAAACGTTAAACCTGATATACCTTCATCAATATCCTTAATAAAGATTGAAAACAGCAATGGGCTCAGCACTTAACCCTGGGGACTGACTAATAACATTAGTCCACAAAGAGCAGTGCTCACTGATAACCACTGTTTTCTTCCACTTCACCATCCCTTTATCCATAGCAGTAACTTGCTATGGATAATAATGCAAGAAGGCAACAGCCTTTTTTTTTGAATTAGTGTAAAATATAATAAAAATAAAAAAAAATAATAAAAAATAAATAATTAAAAAAGAATAAAAATAAAATGAAATAAAAAAGAATAAAAATAATTTAAAATAAAATAAAATAAAAAAATAATAATAATAGTAAACACTATTGAGGAAGTGTTACTTATTTGAGGTATAATGAGAAAGACAACCCTTAAAGGATTTTATATGTTTAATATAAGTATAATAAGGATTTCACTGCATAACTTTTGACAAATACCACTATTGCACTAATAAGGCTGTTCAACTTTTCTAGCAGTCTGAGGTTTATTACCCCTGAACTTTTTATAGTAATAATCAATAATAATAACAAAGAATAAAATAATAAAAATATAAAGGAAGATATGAAAAAATAAAAAGATATGTAAAAAGTAGATAAGAAAATAGACTATGTGCTTCCCTCCTCATGTAGGTAACTATCCAGGGGACCTTTGAAATATTCTTCAAACTGAGTCTCAACTACCATGAATTGCATTGGAAGAAGGAAGGGGTTAAATCACTTCGGATCATAAGGTCAACTGGTTAAAGGTTGAACGCCCTCTTCAGAAACCTGACAAATTGAATAAGTACTTTCCATATATATTCACACATGAGGAATTCTTTAGAGAAAGGTATGCTAAAAGTTTATCAAACGAAATAATTTTGTGATAACTGAAAAGATATAGAAATTAAACATAAAAAAGGCACCTGGGGTGGATGGGATCTATCCCATTGTATTAAGGAAGGCAGCAGAGGGGATAAAGCAAACCCTTAGTTATAATTATGAGAGCATCCTTGAATCAGGGAAAGTCCCTATAAACTGGACATGTGTGAATGTATCCCCAGTTCACAAAGGGAGATCCAAAATGTAAAATGAGTAATTATAGGCCATTTCAATTAATACCTGTTCCAGGGAAAATAATGAAATCACTGGTTAAAGAAGAAATACAGGATCATCTAACAGGAATGAAAATATATTGCAGTTATAGGATTAGCATTAGTTGAGGCATACGATGCAAGAAAGCAAGCTTATGCAGCATCAGCCAAAAAAACCCTCCCATTTCATCCTTCCATTTGTTCCAAATGCTTGTCCAGCTCAGCCTTAAATTTATTTAGGCTATAACTTCCACAACAGATGGAAGTCTGTTCCAGCAATCAACTACCCATTGGCTAAAGGCAATGGGTAGTTGATAGATGTGTAGTTCATAGATGTGTGGTAGTTTGCCCTAAAGGCAAACTTCCACACATCTATCCTACAACTGTCTTTCCTCAATTTGAATCTATGTTCCCTCAGGTTCTTAGTCCGAGCAAGCAGAAGTATCCCATCAGCATTCAGCCTACTCAAACCATTCAAGGCCTTATACACCTCAATCAGATCACCTAACAGGTGCCTAGTCTCCGGATGTTGCAACTTGCAGAACTTAAACCTTTCTTCATAAGTGCGCCCCCTTCGTTCCTCTCACCAATCTTGTTGCCCTTCTCTGTACATGCTCAAGCAAATCTACATCCTTCCTAAAATGAGGCCTCCAGACCTGTATACAGTACTCGTGGTGTGGCCTGACCATTGCCTTGTATAACAGGATAATTGCCTCCCTGTCCCTGCTAGCAAAATTCCTATATATCATCAACAAGGCAGCCTATCATCATCGTCCTGGCAGCCCGTCTGCACTGCTCAGTGGACTTCATATTTGACTGCACAATTGCCCCCAGGTATTTTTCACTTTCCACTTTCCTGAGTGTGCTACCACACAGTTGGTACATTTCTCTTCAGTTATTGCTACCCATGTGCAGTACTTTGCATTTGTCAATGTTAAACTTCAGTTGCCACTTCTCAGCCCATCTGCCTAACTTTTCTAGATCCTGTTGCAGTAGCATACTGTCTTTAATGTCCTTAACAACCCTGCCAACCTTTGTATCATCCTCAAACTTGGACATTAAGCATGATATATCTTCATCAATATTATTGATAAATACACAAAACAACAATTGGCCCAGCACCAAACCCTGGGGGACTCCACTAATAACATTACTCCACGTAGAGCAGTGGCCACATACAGCAGAGATTGATTTGTTAAAGGGAGTCTTATCTGGCCAATCTGATTGGATACTATGATAGAGTGACCAAGAAAATGGAGACAAAAAATTATTTTGATATCATATACTTTGATTTCAGCAAGGTTTTGGATACTGCTGCACATAAAAGCTATAGCATTAAGGGCCAGATGCTGCTATGGAAAAAGGGATGGTTGAGTGGGAAGACAGAGTGGTAATCAGTGGGCACTGCTCTTCATGGCTAATGTTATTAGTGGAGTCCCCAGGGTTCAGTGATGAGCCAACTATTGTCTTCAATATTTATTAGTGATACTGAAGACATACAAAGCTTAATGGCTAAGTTTATAGATGATACTAAGATTAGCAAAGTAAGTGACTGCAACGAGATCTAGGAAAATTAGTTCAATGGGCTGAGAAAAGGCAGCTGAAGTTTTAACTGCTACCCATATGCAAGGCACTGCATATAGGCAGCAGTAACCCCAGACCAACTAGGTGGTACTAAACTCAGGGTTGTGAAGAATGAAAAAGACCAGAGAATAATTGTGCAGTCAGACATGAAATTCTATGAGCAGTGGAAGCATTCTGCCAGGGGTTCAATGATATACAGAAACTTTGCTAGTAGGGATAAGGTGATTATCCCTTTGTACAAGGTCATGGTTCCGCCATATCTTGAGTACTGTGTACTGGTCTGTAGACCTCACTTTAGGAAGGATGTAGATATCCTGGAACAGTGGAGAGAAAGGCAACTAGATTGGCGAGGGGAACAAAAGGGCACTCTTACCTAGAAAGACTTCAGTTCTGCAATCTGCAGCATTTCAAGACTAGATATCTGCAGGGAGATCTGACTGAGGTGTTTAAAGCCTTGAATGGATTGAGCAAGTTGAATGTTAATGGCATTCTTCCACTTGCCAATACAAGAGGTCATAAATTCAAGTTAAGGAAGGATGGTAAGTATTACTATTAGTAATGACCATATGGTGGAAGAAAGCCTGAGGCTTATGCTGCACCAGCCAAAAAAAGCCCATGTTGTTGTGGGAATGGCGATTGAATAAATTCAAGGAAAAGTAGACAAATTATTGGAGGGTATTAATAGGTGAACTGTGTAGGTTTTGATTTTTTTTTTTTTTGGCTGATGCTATATAAGCTTGCTTTCTTGCATCATTTGCCATTACTACTATGTAGGGGGGGGGGAGCCATCAGTGTGAGTTCTGTGGATTACAAATTCTCGGCAATAATCTGTTCAGCGACTTCATATTGCATTTCAAGCACTGAAAACACATACTAAATTAAAAGATACGGGTAGCTTTCACAGATGCACGAACTGGAAGACATATACCTAAATTACGTAATGATTAGTTTAAATTCGGTATAAGAAAAACTTCTTTTAGCCAGACCATTGAAATAAATAATCACCTAATTTTACAGAAGTGAAGAACCATGTAAATAGTTCCCTATATTAGTACTATTACGAGTTACCTATATTAGTACTACTACTATTTCCGATTTTGCCGAACAGGATATGAAAACACCTTACCCACTTCCTTTTCAAACGGAGGAGCGCTGAAAAGTGGCATTCCGTAATTATTATAACCGAGTAAACATTCGAATACCTTGACAGTTAACTATTTCAATATCCAAAACAATCCGAAAGTACTGATGTTTTAAAAAATGCACATGAGTTATCTCTTGCAATATCTAAAACGAAACGCTGTGACAAAGATTACGACATCACAAAAACCAAAACAGTCACTCGGCACATCATCACTAACATAACACACGTTCACTGATAAATCCCAGCCCACATGATTCTGAAGGTATCTCGACTACAGCGACATCATTCGGCATCAGCATTTGAAAGTACGTAAAAAATACCTGATACTGCTTGAGAGAAACAAATTATTTCTCACAAGAGAAATTATGTTTCATGGAGACATATTTTCGAAAATATATCCCCCCCCCCTACGAAACCGCTAAACAGGCCTGACAACGGTGAACCATGCTCAATATAATGGTGTCAATAACATACCATGAAAACAAATCCCACTCTTCCAACAGCGCAGACCTTAGCTCATCAAGTGCAATGGAACGGCCAAATACGTGCCACATATATTCGATCAGATTTAAGTCTGCTGATCTAGCTGACACCGGCAATCATTGGATATCGTTAGTTTCAAAGATATTCCTCCACCACTTGAGCTCGTGCAATAGCGTTGTCGTACATGAAAAGAAAATTTGGACCAAACGATCTGCATTCGTTACTTCGGTCAAGTTATGGTACCCCTATCAAGAACTGGTAGGAGTACCATAACTGTACCGAGAAATTAAGGCCTGCCTGACGGCAAAATACCATCAGAGACTCAGAAGCCTGCTGAAAGCAAAGCTTAACGGACGGAAAACAGTTAAAGCCATAAACACCTATGCAGTCCTAAACTACCCAGTGATACATACTCCTTCGGAGTTATAGATGGGACCAACCCCGACTTGGGGGGATATCATGACAAAAACAAAAGACAATGATCACCAAGAGCCGCCAACACCACCCGAAATCTGCTGTGGAGAGACTGACAATTGCCCGGAAAGAAGGAGGAAGGGGCCTGATAGACCTCATTGAGCAACAGAAGACAGCGATAGTTAACCTGAAGGATTACTTCCAGAAACACACAGCAGCACTTCAGCAGGCTAGAAGGAAGATAGACAAGCAGGATACCCCACTCAACTTAAGCGAGCAGTCCCCCCAACCAGGAGGCACAAACGAAGCTAGAAAGATTGGCAAAAAAGACACTCCAGGGCAGACACCATAGTGATCTCCACCAAGATCACAGAGATAAAATTGCATTCCATTGCATGGCTCACGAGCGGGACGCTCTTTCCTGAGAGTGATAAAATATGGCTTGTCTATCTTCCTTCTGGCCTGCTGAAGTGCTGCTGTGTGTTTCTGGAAGTGAACGATTCATGCTCGCAATCCAAGACCAGGTAATCAACACCAGAAACTACGGAAAATATATCGCCAAGGAGCTCTGAGTGACCGATTACACATGTCGATGATGCCACCAGGTCTCAGAAACGATCCAACACGTCTCCCCGGGGTGCAAGATGATCACCCAGACTGAGGACACTCATTGACTCGAATGAGTACAATGAACAATTGTGCAGAGAAATAGAGTGGGCTAGTAAATCAGAATGTCTTATAATGGGGAATTTTAACTTCCCAGATATTGATTGGAACTTGTAGATTGGTCAGTCACACGCTAGTAAGACTTTTCTGGATTTATTGGATGATTGTTTTAGGGAGCAGCATGTTCGAGAGACAACCAGAGAGGGTAATACTCTTGATCTGATTATCAGCAGTGATCATTCGTGTATTAAGAATCTGCAGATAAAGGAACCACTAGGTGGCCGTGATCACAGTATACTGATGTGGGATTTACTTAAAGATATAATTACCATCAGGAGTAAAGGAAGGGGTTTTTACCTCCATAAAGGTGAGTATAAAAGTGGTCTCAGACAGTTTTTAAATTCTGTACAGTGGGATCAACTGACGATGTTACCAAGAGTAAATTCTAAGTAGAAGCATTCAAGGAATTAATCGTGGAAGCTACTAAATGTTTCATACCTATTAAGAAATATTGTTCAAGGTTTAGGCCTAAATGGTTATCAAATAAACTAATGAAACTCGTGACAGAGAAGAAAAATGCATGGGATGCGTATAAATTATCAAGCGACTCAGAAACCTATGGCAGATATAAGCTAGTCTGTAATCAGATCACAAATGGGGTTAGGCAGGCGAATGCAGATTACGAGAAATATTTGGCAAAGGATGCTAGAAAAACAGCAAGGATTTCTTTACTTATATAAACTCTAAAAGGAAGGAGATGAATCTGATTGGTCAACTTGATATCGATGGTTCGACTGTTGATGATCCTGCTCAGATAGCAAACAAACTGAATGAGCATTTTCCATCGACATTCACACATGAAGAGTTTGAAAATGGCAGAAGGTTATCAAATTATAGCTGGGTGCTTAATGTTTTTGTAATAACTGAGAAAAAAGTGGAGGAGAAATTGTTGAAGTTAAACATAAGAAAAGCACCTGGAGTGGATGGGATCTATCCAGTTATATTAAAGGAGGCGGCAAAGGAAGTAAGCAGACCCTTAGCTATAATTATGAGAGCATCCTTGGACTCAGGGGATATCCCCACGGACTGGAGATGTGCAAATGTATCTCCAATTCACGAAGGGGGCTCGAAGGGTGACACGAGTAATTACAGACCAGTTAGTTTAACTTCTGTTCCGGGGAAAATAATGCAATCACTGGTTAAAGATACATTGCAGGATCATCTAGACAAGACTGCAGCAATAATTCAGACACAGCGTGGGTTTGTTAAGGGACAGTCTTTTCTGAAAAATTTGATAGGATATTATGATGTGGTTACAAAGGAACTGGATGCAAAAAATAATTTTGATATCATATATTTGGATTTCAGGAAAGCTTTTGACACTGTTGCGCATGGAAGACTATTGTACAAATTGGAGCAGAATGGTATTAAGGGTAAGTTGCTACAATGGATAAAAGGATTGCTGAGTGGGAGAAGACAGATGGTGGTAATCAATGCGAGCTGCTCTCCGTGGACTAATGTTATTATTGGAGTTCCACGGGGTTCGGGGTTGGGTCCACTGTTGTTTTGTATATTTATCAATGTTATTGATGAAGGTATATCAGGCTTAGTGTCGAAGTTTGCAGATGATACAAAGATTGCAGGGTTGTTAATGACAGTAATGGCAGTGTGCTATTGCAACAAGATCTAGAAAATTTGGGCAGATGGGCTAAGAAGTGGCAACTGAAATTTAACCTTGACAAATGCAAAGTACTGCATATGGGTAGAAGTAACCCCAGAGAAACGTACCAACTGTGTGGTACTACACTTAAGGTGGTAGAAAATGAAAAAGATCTATGAGTAACTGTGCAGTCAGATATGAAGTTTACTGAGCAATGCAGACAGGCTGCCAGAGCAGGTCATCGGGTTTTGTCAATGATATATAGGAATTTTGCTAGCAGGGAAGGAAAAGGAGGTGATCATCCCTCTGTATAAGGCAATGGTCATGAGTACTGTGTAGTGGTCTGGAGGCCTCATTTTAGGAAGGATGTAGATTAGCCTGAGCGTGTACAGAGAAGGGCAACAAGATTGGTGAGGGGAATGAAGGGATCCTCTTACCAAGAGAGGCTTAAGTTCTGCAAATTGCGGTGGCTGGAGACTAGGCAACTGCGCGGTGATCTGATTGAGGTGTATAAGGCCTTGAATGGGTTGAGCACGCTGAATTCCGATGAGATCCTTCCACTTGTTCAGATTACGAACCCAAGTGGGCATAAATTCAAATTAAGAAAAGACAGGTGTAGAATGGATGTGCGGAAATTTGCTTTTGGCCAGCGTGTGGTTAATTTCTGGAACAAATTTCCATCTGCCGTTGTGGAAGTTGATAGGTTAAATAAATTTAAGGAGGAACTGAACAGGCATTTGGAGCGAATGGTGTGATTTTTTTTTTTTTTTTTTTTAATGGCTGATGCTGCATAAGCTCATACGCTTTCTTTCTTGCATCACATGCCACTACTGCTACTACTACTACTATTACTACTACAACTACCCTCTCTGCACGGGAAGCACAGCATTATCGTTACCGTCCTCCCATACCATGTGGAAAAGGCCCGGATTCGAATCCCGTCGATGACGCCAGGAACTGGCAAAAGATGCTAAGAAAAACAGCAAGGATTTCTTTACTTATATAAACTCTAAAAGGAAGGGGAGGAATATGATTGGTCCACTTGACATCGATGGTTCGACTGTTGATGATCCTGCTCAGATAGCAAACAAACTGAATGAGTATTTTGCATCTACATTCACACGTGAGGAATTATTACAATTTGAAAATGGAAGAAGGTTATCAAATTGTAGCAGTGTGCTTAATGATTTTGTAATAACGAGAGCAAAGTGGAGGAGAAATTGTTGAAGTTAAACATAAGAAAGGCACCTGGGGTGGATGGGATCTATCCAGTTATTTTAAAGGAGGCGGCAAAGCAACTAACCAAACCCTTAGCCATAATTATGAGAGCATCCTTGGACTCAGGGGAGGTTCCCACGGACTGGAGATGTGCAAATGTGTCCCCAATTCACAAAGGTGGATCGAAGGGTGACACGAGTAATTACAGACCAGTTAGTTTAACTTCTGTTCCGGGTAAAATAATGGAGTCGCTGGTTAAAGATGCATTGCAGGATCATCTAGACAAGACTGCAGCAATAATTCAAACACAGCATGGGTTTGTTAAGGGAAAGTCTTGTCTGACAAATTTGATTGGTTATTATGATGTGGTCACAAAGGAACTGGATGCAAAAAATAATTTTGATATCATATATTTGGATTTCAGGAAAGCTTTTGACACTGTTGCGCATGGAAGACTACTGTACAAATTGGAGCAGAATGGTATTAAGGGTAAGTTGCTACAATGGATAAAAGGATGGTTAAGTGGGAGAAGACAGAGGGTGGTAATCAATGGGTGCTGCTCTTCGTGGACTAATGTTATTAGTGGAGTCCCACAGGGTTCGGTGTTGGTCCACTGTTGTTTTGTGTATTTATCAATGATATTGATGAAGGTATATCAGGCTTAATGTCGAAGTTTGCAGATGACACAAAGGTTGGCAGGGTTGTTAATGACAGTAATGGCAGTGTGCTACTGCAACAGGATCTAGATAATTTGGGCAGATGGGCTAAGAAGTGGCAACTGAAGTTCAACCTTGACAAATGCAAAGTACTGCATATGGGTAGAAGTAACCCCAGAGAAACGTACCAACTGTGTGGTACTACACTTAAGGTGGTAGAAAATGAAAAAGACCTGGGAGTAATTGTGCAGTCAGATATGAAGTTTTCTGAGCAGTGCAGACAGGTTGCTAGGGCGGGTCCTGGGGTTTTGTCAATGATATATAGGAATTTTGCTAGCAGGGAAAAGGAGGTGATTGTCCCTCTGTATAAGGCAATGGTCAGGCCATGCCTTGAGTACTGCGTACAGGTCTGGAGGCCTCATTTAGGAAGGATGTAGATTTGCTTGAGCGTGTACAGAGAAGAGCAACACGATTGGTGAGGGGAATGAAGGTATTCTCTTACCAAGAGAGGCTTAAGTTCTGCAAATTGCAGTGGCTGGAGACTAGGCACCTGCGCGGTGATCTGATTGAGGTCTATAAGGCCTTGAATGGGTTGAGCACGCTGAATTCTGATGGGATCCTTCCACTTGTTCAGATTATCAACCTACGGGGACATAAGTTCAAATTAAGAAAGGACAGATGTAGAATAGATGTGCGGAAATTTGCCTTTAGCCAGCGGGTGGTTAATTGCTGGAACAAACTTCCATCTGTCGTTATAGAAGTTGATAGGTTAAATAAATTTAAGGAGGAACTGGACAGGCATTTGGAGGGAATGGTGTGATTTTTTTTTTTTTTTTTTTGGCTGATGCTGCATAAGCTCCTACATTTGCTTTCTTGCATCATGTGCCACTACTACTACTACTACTACTTTTGTGGGCTTTTTTCACTCCGTGGGTGAGTTACTCGGTCTCATGCGTAAATAGCAAAGTTCCCCCCCCCCCCTCGGCAACTCGGGTTTTTCGTCCAGCAAGACAGACAAATCAACCATATGAAACGCAATTTACGTACATAATACACAATACACGGCAGATGATTTTAAATATTCGGGTGGCCCAAAAGATAATAGTTTAGTTTTGCACAATCTACCAGGTCTTTTAAATTCTTTGCTATCCTCAGTGTATTACCGCACATTTGATAGATTACTCTGGTGTTACTGCTTCCCATATGCAGTACTTTGTATTTGTCAATATTAAACTTTAGGGGCCAGCTCTCAGCCTAGCGTTTTTACCTGCTGTTGCAGTAGTGTACGATTATTACTGTCTTTAAGAACCCTGCCAACCTTCGTATCATCTCCAAACTTAGACATTAAACCTGATATACCTTCATCAATATCATTGATAAATACAGAAAACAAAAATGGGCCCAACCCGGTACGCACGGAGACTCCACTAATACCATTAGTCCACAAAGAGCAGTGTCCATTGATTACCGCTCTCTGTCATCTTCCACTCAACTGTCCCTTTATCCATAGCAGCAACTTTCCCTTTATCCATAGCAGCAACTTTCCCTTAATGCTCTAATTTGTACAGTAGTCTTCCCTGTCGTATAGTATCAAAAGCTTTTCTAAAATCCAAGTACATGATATCAAAATTATTTTTTGCATCCAGTTCCTTTGTAACTACATTACAGTATCTAATCATATTTGTCAGACAAGACTTCCTATTAACAAACTCATACTGTGTCTGAGCTATATGTGAAACTGTCTACATTTTCACTTGGTGGGTACAGTCCCAGAGAGAGAGAGAGAGAGAGAGAGAGCAGTCGTCTTATACTTTTGCTACTATTGGCATAGAATAACATATTGGCATAGAATAACATTTTCTCTCTCAGAATGTTTGTTTCTTTTGTCTTGCTATGCGCTTGTTAGGCGTGAGAGCGTAGATCGTAATAATTAGACCGATATGAGATGTCCAACTCGAAGATGACGAGAGATATATAGCTCAAGCGCTCGGACCAGTGTGTTACACAATGTTTATATAAAAACGGGGAGCAAGAGTTACGATTGCGGGAGAAAGAAAAGTTTCGAAAAGAGAATATTGTCGATCGTAACCTGAACCGGTTGTTTAGCCCGTGTTTGTATTACGAGGACCCCCTCGTGAGAGAAGATGAGTCTAGGTCTGATTGTCTGGAAATGCAAGGCGACACTAATATAATAATTCTCTTGATGACCCCCTGGTAAATGTCTATTCGTTTTGATAGCAGTTTGGGTTTCAGAAGCATGTTAGTTTCACGAATCCATCCCCCCCCCCCGGGTAAAAATTAACTCGTGAATCAGAGCAGGCCTTTGAAATACCAAAGGAGAAGGGGAAAGAAGAGGATATATATATAAGAAGGGGGGAAAAGAAAGAGAGGAGAGTAAGAAATGATAGTGTTGCAAAGCGGTGTTTTGGAGCTGACATATAGAAAAAAGGCTATTTTCTCTGACGAGAGTAAAAAGGAGAATTATAATGCGTTTTCCGATGAATCGTTCCAGAGAGCTGGGAGGCCAGGAGGAAACTCCGTTGTTTTCGGGTAAGTCAATATTTAATTAAATTAGACACAGAATATAACCCCTGAAACACAAGCACCCACCTTTTTATCAAGTAGTCTTTCTTTTACTTCCCACATGACTCCTCAAAAGGTGGCACCTTGATAAAGATGTACACTATCAGATTATTGGGAAGTTATGAGCCTTTACTGTTCATGGATTGATTTATTATCATATTATTCATATCCTGTTCATGAAAACGATGAACAAGACAGAGATGTATTGAAGTAATATCTAGAACCAATGTACATATATAGAAATTACTGTTTCATTTTAGTTGTGACAATATCCCTGTATTGAGTAATATATATTAAATCATGTTTTGTTGGATTAATCTTGTCTGATGGCCATTCTCTAGATACACCTTACTTATACACTAGTTTTATGAGCTATTTAAAGAGCCATTAAATGCGGTCATTCTGGGGCCCCCTTATCTAAGAGGGACCTCTGGATGAAAATCACAGCGAGTCTAGATTTTGCAATTTGCTCCCTACTTCTCAGAGTAAATTTAGAACACTAGATTATTTTGCCCTAATTTAAACTGCTAGATAGATCATTTCAAACCCAGAGTTTTCTGGATAGACCTCGTAATGTGCTGGCTTGCTGGAGGCTGAGTGATCCACGAGTATTTTGATTAGGCAAGAGCACGTTATACCAGAAAACTCTGTGGAACATATAACTGCAGTCTTGTTTAGATGAACCCGCAGCGCTTCTTTAATCGGTGACTCCATTATTTTCCCCGGAACAGAAGTTAAACTGACAGGTTGGTTGGTTGGTTGGTTGGTTATTAGGATTTTTATGGCGCATCAGCAACTAAGGCTATAGTAACGAATGGGCCTGGAGCACTGGGGTCCATAGTTTATAATATACGTAAATTAGTTATAATCCAGTTTAATACAAATATATACTAACAAAATCAGTAGCTTTCGAGACGCGTGTCTCTTTGTCAACTGACAAATTAAATACAAAAATACAACGAGCTGAGTGAGGCACGTTAATCATGCGTCATTGTTGTTGCACGGACGTGCGCTGCTTTCTACACCACTGATCATCCAGCAATAAAACGGTTGTCTCTAGGATGGGATGTAGACGTATGCCTTTCTGGCGATTTAATGCCTTTGGATTGTTTACTATGTTGAGTGACTCTAGCCATAGGCGGTGGCGAAAGTGTCGCGAGTGGTCTACTATTTCAAAGTCGCGTTTGGGGTCAAGATCCTGGTTGGTGGCCCAAAAATGTTCCGCGACCGCAGACTGGTCAGTTTCGGCAAGCCGGATTGCTCTGTCTTCTTCCGTGAGGCGATCCTGGAGACCTTGATGTTTCTCCTATGTAGCAACTGTTACAGTCTCTACAGGTGATGCGAGGTGGGCGTAGGCCCACATCTAGAGACTTCAGTATACCGCAAACCTATGTGGTGCGGTCAATTCACTAACTACAAATCCGGCCACGCACCAAGCCATCTCAATAGCACTGCCCGCACCCTATTCTCCAGGGCTTGGAGCCATTCCAGCACCGACACAATTAGGCGTAACGAGACCTCCCGTGTGAAGGCAGACCTAACCAAATGTGGTTATCCATCCATGTGCTAAGCAGATGCCTACAGGCAGAAGAACTCACATCCAACCCAAGACCACCGAACCAATCGTCCGCCTACATTCCCTATTATCCAGGCATGTCAGGACGTATCTCGAAGGTCCTTAGAAGTTACATCAAATGTGTGCAATTACCCTGCAGGAACCTACGTTCACTTGTCTCCAGCGTGAAGACCCCTGTCACACCTGTCTTACGCAGCAATATGGTATATCGCATCACCTGTAGAGACTGTAACAGTTGCTACATAGGAGAAACATCAAGGCGTCTCCAGGATCGCCTCACGGAACACGACAGAGCAATCCGGCTTGCCGAAACTGACCAGTCCGCTATCGCGGAACATTTTTGGGCCACCAACCACGATCTTGACCCCAAACGCGACTTTGAAATAGTAGACCACCCACGACACTTTCGCCACCGCCTATGGCTAGAGTCACTCAACATAGTAAACAATCCAAAGGCATTAAATCGCCAGAAAGGCATACGTCTACATCCCATCCTAGAGACAACCGTTTTATTGCTGGATGATCAGTGGTGTAGAAAGCAGCGCACGTCCGTGCAACAACAATGACGCATGATTAACGTGCCTCACTCAGCTCGTATTTTTGTATTTAATTTGTCAGTTGACAAAGAGACACGCGTCTCGAAAACTACTGATTTTGTTAGTATATATTTGTATTAAACTGGATTATAACTAACTTACGTATATTATAAGGCTAAAAAAAAAAGGTAAAGTGCAGCCATTATCAACCCACTGCAGGATGGAAGCCTCCTCAACAATTCATGCTGAGGGAAATGGACCATAATCTGCCACGCTGGTCCAGTGCGGGTTGGCAGATCGACCGTATTCAGCGGTCAGGGGCTTGAACCCCGGTCTACTCAGAGAGCATGTGCTACTGCACTCCCGCTCCTGACCACTCGGCTACGGAGGCCTCTTTTCTACGGAGCCAACTATCATACTAGGCTGAATACACCGGTTCTCGTCCCATTATAAGGCTATAGTGCGCCAAAAACTAACAGGTCTGCTGTTACTAGTGTCATCCTTTGATCAACCCCAGTTTCTGGAAAAAAAAAGTTGCTATCTATGCTGAGACCGACTAACTCTGTCACGGACTGAAAAAAGCCCAATAAGGTTCCTGGCGTCATCGATGGGATTCGGATCCAGGCCTTTTCTACTTGGTGTGTTGGGGAGGATGGTGACGATACCACTGTACTAACAGCATAGACGAAATATCGGTATCAAGTGGATCAATCTGATTCATCCCCTTCCTTTTAGAGTTTATACGAGTAAAGAAGTCTGCTGTTTTTCTTTGGATTCTTTGCCGCAGATTTTTCGTAATCTGCCTTCGCTTGCCTAACCTACTTTTTGACTTGATTAGAGACAGCTTACACTGAGTGGAGAGAAATCATGGGATACCTACCTATTAACGGGTACGCCCGCCTTTCGCCCAGATAAGGGCAGTCAAAAGGTGCGGCATTGAGTCCACTAGTTCACAAAAGCGTTCAACAAGTATTTCCATCCATGATTGCGTAGCATTCCTGGGTGGAGGATCCAACGTTCGAACATACCTTTCCACAGCATCCCAAAGATGCTCCACAGGATTCATGTCCGGTGAACGGGGAGGCCATTCCATGGCGATAAAAATCTGTGGAATGCTCTTCAAACTATATTGTAATCACATGGCTCTGTGGGGAGGAGATTGTTCTGCTGGAAGAGTCCATTGAAATGTGTGTACACGATGACCATGAAGGGATGTAGATAGTCTGCAAGCATGGACACCTTACCTGGACCATTCACAGATGCATCTAGACGTACCAGAGGTCCCAACGTGTGGCAGTTGAACATGCTCCAGACCATTACCGACCGTAACAGGATTAATCGGACCAGGAAATCCGTCTCCAATCTTCCAAGGTCCAATGCCGATGTTCTTTTGCCCAGCTGAAACGTAGAGTCTTGTGTTGTAGTGTTAGCAATCGAAATATGGGGGGTCGGCGGCTCCCATAACCTATTGTGGCTAATGATTGCCTGGTGGTCTTGGTGGAGACGTTTATCGCACCTCCCTCGTTGAGTCAGCAGTGATTTTTTGCCACTGTTGTCCTTCAGTTGGTCTCTGTCCAGGAAGCTTAGGCGACCCTGGCAGCGACCAGCCAGAAAAGCAATGTGTATGGACTGCCTGGCTCACCTCATAATGGCGTGTACGTGCACGTGGGGTCCCAACAGAGAGCCCCGCGGCCAAGAAGTCAAAAGAACCACAGAACCTGACGTAAATTTATATAAACTCCACATACTTCTGGCATTTACACTGTACTGTTATCCTCCTCACAAGAATACTGAAGATGCAAGTGTGAGAAATCAACAGTGGTGCCTCACCCCCAAACATTATGTCACTATCTCTGGTTGGCTGAAACAATGCAAGAGAGAGAGAGAGAGAGACGTCGACGGCCAGGCTCATTGGCTAGGGACATATCTAGTTGTGGTCTGCCTCCTCGTGGTGTAGATGGGCACCAGGCACGCTCCCCAGGAGATCTCCTGCCTAGTGGCAAAGAGGCCAAAAACAACACAACAACACATAATCTATGCAAACATAACACTTTACACGTTTCTAGGCATTCTACAGAATTTTCTATCATCACAGAGTAATATGGCGGAAATGAACTAATGTTCCTGGAGCAAACGCACAGAAGATGGATACAGACATACATTCTGCATCCACCACCTTTCTCCGCCCACAGCGCTGTCCACGACGAAATGTTATTCCAGAAATGGCGTATTCCCGATACACTCTTGATATTGTCGAACACGGATGGTGCAATTTCTGTACCACCTCCGCAGTAGACCCATGCGTGGGAACCCACTATCATCTTTCTTTCAGAGTCAGTTATCGCACGACGGTTATCCATACTAACCCCGAATTACGTGAATGCAATGTACCTATATACCTGCCAAGCGTTTGGTTCGTACATTAGCGAGAGGTGTGACAGCGTCTCGTTGCCCAGAAACCAAGTATCCCATGAATTCTGTCCTTTCAGTGTATATCTACCATAGTCTTCTGTGTCACCTGATAATTTATATGTATCCCATGCATTTTTCTTCTCAGCCACGGGTCTTAGTTCATCTGACATCACTTTCGGACTATACCCAGAACAGTATTTCTTATTTGGAACAAAAAGCCTAGTAGCTTCGAAGATTACTTCCTTGTATGGTACCCATTTAGAATTTGCTGTTGGCACCATCAGTCGGTCCCACTGCATAGAATTTAAAAACTGTCTGAGAACACTGTAGTCATATTTACGAAAGCAAAACCCTTCTCTTTATCCCTGATGGCAGTTACTCGAAGTTGTAAATCCCACATTGTGATCACTGCCACCTAGTGATTTGTTTATCTGCAGATTCTTACTGCATGAAGAATCACTGCTGATAATCAGATCAAGAGTATTACTCCCTCTAGTTGCCTCTCGAACATACTGCTGTAGAAAACAATCATCCAATAAATCCATAAAAACCTTGCTAATATGCTTGTGGCCAACCTACAAGTTCCAGTCAATAACTCGAATTTTAAAATCCAGATATTACACCACACAATCTGATTTAACGGCCCATTCTATTTCTCTGCAAAACAGGATCTAGAAAAGCTGGCGCAGTGGCGCCACTGCGCCAGCTTTTCTAGATCCTGGCGTAAGTCTGGCGCAGTGGCGCGCAAACTTATTTCGCTCGCGACCCCCTTTATTAAATATAAAATTGATACGACCCCTCAATGTAAACCCCGAGGGAGGATGACACGAATTTTAGAGAAAAAAAAGGCATTTTATAAATTATGTACTAGAAAATTTTATTTGAAAGGAATAAAAAAAAAAATTGTTTCCTTTTTAATTTACACATTAAAATAATTGTTTAATTTTTTTATTGAATACAGCAAAAACAACAAATCAAATTCTTATTCTTCAATTAAGATTACAAAACAATAAAAAATGAACAATTACAAAACAAAACAATTAATGAGAAGGATGAGCCTGGATAACTGATATTTGGGTGCAATATTTGAAAATGCTAATCTCATATCATTGTCTGTATCTGGTCTGGAACTCTGTTTTGTTTTTATAGATGTTAATTTTGAGAAACGATCGTCACATAAATATGTAGACCCGAAAGCTATCTTTGTATCGCCATTTTCGATAATTTTGGATACTCATCTCGAAGAGAAAGCCAAAATTTTTCACAAGTAAATAAATAAATTTTCTGTTTATACTGCGGGACGACCAAACGGTCAGAGGAGTTTACAAGATACACAGAATACAACGCCGTATTCAGCAGTCACGGGCTTGAACCCCGGTCACTCAGGGCACGTGTACTTATGCACTCGCGCGCCTGACCACTAGGCTACGGCCGCCAATTAGTCTTGAAACGAGCACGTCAGACGATAGGTCAATTTGGACATTAAGCCTGATATACCATCATTAATATCATTTATAAATACAAAACAACAATGGACCCAACACTAAACCCTGAGGGACTCCACTAATAACATTAGTCCACGAAGAGCAGTGTACATTAATTACCACTCTCTGTCTTCTCCCACTCAACCACCCCTTTATCCATAGCAGCAATTTGCCTCCAATGCCATACTACTCCAATCTGTTCAGCAGTCTTCCATGTGCAACAGTATCAAAGGCTAAAATAACATTACCAAATCCAATGTGTGCCAAAGCACTTTCCAAACTCAAAATAAAATGGCGAGCAATATAATGAAAATTATAAAAAGATAATTGGGGTATTGCAACGTAAACACATACCATATCCTGATTACATAATCCAGAAATTACTGTTACATTCAAATTCCTATTAAAAATCACCATTGCAACCCTACATTACATTAGGTACATTACTGATTATATAAAACAAGGCTTATGATTCTTGGAAACAAAGATTTTCTGTTGCAAAAACTCGTATTTCTTCCATTACCATTCTAGACCTTTGACCGTTCAATTGTACTACATTTAACACTTGAATATTATCATTCTTATGTACATCCCAAAACGGTTAGTTAAAAACTACTATCCATAATTAACACGCGTACTAGGTAACTCTGAGGCTTTGACATACTGCGGACAGTTCGCATCTCTCACAGAATGATTACTACATCTTACAATTTACACAGCAGTGTTGTTGGTCCCTGCGCTGACAGTCAGCATATACGCTTCCCCCCCTCACCGCAATGACACATGAAACTGTTTTATGATTGCAATATTGGGCGGAATGGCCATATCCTAGACATTTGAAGCACTTTGTTACAATAAACTTTCTAAATTTATGGGAAGAAAATCCTAAAAATATTCTCTCTCTCAACAACAAAAACCTCAACATGTCTGGGGCAACCCCTATTAGTCACTTTCAATTTGCTACCTGTATTAAATCTAAAAACTATACCCCCCTCTTCACTTGCTGGAGATCATAGCTATAATCTTTCAGATTCTTACAATAAAAATCTTCAACCAATACTTCCTTAGAAATGTCCTTAGTGTATCATAAACTAAAATAGATGGACTGGTTGTCCTTTATTAATAGAGGTACTAATTAATACCTCTGACTCAACAATTGTCCATTTCTAGCAACACCCCTTTATTACGTATTGTTTTTAGGTTTCTAACTTTAATATCCTTAAAATCATCCTTTAAAGCATTAACGACTGCATCTTTAACCTCTTGACTATTAGTAAATCGAGCATTAATATGAGCTTTTAGAATAACAGCATTTGTCGGTCTCTAACTAATAACTTCTTCCCTCCTCTCGATCTTCCTATACTGACTTCTACTTTTAACACTAAAATTTACCTCCTTTAAATTTTCTTCAACTAATTCACTTTGTATTTTAACCTTATCAGCATAGGTTTTCGGTTCAGCATGTATTACTGGATAAGGTTGAATTCTCACCAATTCATCGAACAAGGCAGCAGTGACTTCCAACTCTTCTAGCTTTGCTTTCAGTCTTTCATTGTCATTGAGCATAGCTGTAGTAATAACTTCAATATCTACCCACTTGTCTAAAATATAGTTAGATGCTGACTTAGTTATTTTATTTGATTCACTTGTGGTGTAATCCACTATCTGTTTCTTAAGTTTATTTATAAGTTCATGCACTGATGAAACATCATGTCTTGCTCTCTGCTCTTGTATATTTAAAACAATAATAGCACTTTCGCGAACATTGGTACCTGTATTTTTCTTGTTAACATCACCATAAAAGCTATCGAAATCCATATTCATTTCACCATCTGCGTCACTGCCGGAATTCGAACCCGTGCGTTTTCAATATGGTGTGGAGAGGAGTCAGAGGATAGTGATTATAACCATTAACCACTGTGCTACCGCGCAGACAAATTATGGACGATATAGAAATCACACAGGCTGTTATGAAAACAGATGGATCTAAATATGGAGAAGAGATTGGAAAATCCAGAACCAAAAACAGCTTGATTCAATAGTCAACGATGTGATGTTTTTAAAAAAAAAAAACTGGAAGGACTAAACTGGGAAACATTGCATTCCATCATCTCAATAGATGAAACTACTGATTTTATATAAATGAATGCATTTCATTTACATAAATATATATGTGTTTTGAGTGAAAATAAAATACGCATGTTACTTTTTATGATACCCCCCTTCCCACTTAACCGACTTTTTTGCTGTAATGGCATTGTTTATTTGCTTAATCAGTCCATCTTTATACTCTTTTATTAATGTTTTTATTAAAGTTTAATATTAAATATACAAAAATTTTGGGCATTCATATACTCTCCAAAGTAAAAAGTCTAAGCAAGAGAAAAAAATGGAAGTTGTAGACGGGAATTAAAATTAGTCGCCTACAGTTCGTTAAAATTGTGTCACAGCTTTTTAGTTATAAACATAATATTTAATTCATTCTGAATTTATACAAAAAATCCGTTTAAGTAATATAAATACATTTTTTTCAAAACTGGGAAAACAATTTATACGCCAATTTTTGGAACTGTGAGGAAGTGATTTTAATTTTAAAAGCACTTTGCAAGGACAAAAATCTTCCCTATCCCTATATATCTTCTAATGGTGTGTGTAGTTAATTTGTGTATTCTTCGTGGCAAGTCCTTTCTCTAGTGACTCACTAATCCATGCTTGGATTAGTGACTCACTAATGCAAGTATCGAAAGACAATTCCATCTTCTTTTCATGGTTCTATGCACAGTTCGCATTGGGGTGTTGCCGGATAAGGGAAACAAAGAGAATATCTCCTTAGGTTCGAACTCGCGAATAGCGATTAGTGTTTAACAATCGCCATATTGATATCTAGCCTCAGGGACAAAACCTTTAAGCTGGACCCTGCTCAACATCTAATCGGCACCATGTGGTTTGGCGAGTGTTTGTATATATATATCCGATATATATATCACGTGTATATATCCGACCAATTAAACAGAATAAAAAACAAGTTAATAAAATTAATCCTGAAGTTCAAAATTGAAATATTGCACAAGCAGTGGAAGTATTTTCACTTATTCCTCTTCTCTGGCTGATCGCTAATACTTCAAATTAAATCGTCACGATGCTTGGTATTATTCCTGATGAGGTAAGCTTTTAATTGATTGTTTCTTGAATCTTAAAACTGCTAATTAGCATCGGTAAACTAATGAATTCGCTTTGTCTTAATAAAATGATTTCGATGTAACAATTTCAGAGTCAGAGTCGACTTCAAGATTTAGCGTAGAAACTCTCAGTTTCTGTCATCCAAGCCAAATTTTAAATTCAAATAGACAGCTTCGCTTACTGTAAACTGGTATGGAATTTTTAGTAACACAAACCTCCATATTATGGGGGGGGGGGGGCATTTCCAAAAGAGGAAAAGGTAATGCCCAATGAGCCCAAATTATTTCATACAAAAGTATGCAACAGATAAAAGCAGTAGCAATTGGGATTTCTCGAGTCCATAGGAATAACCACAAGTCGTTAATGTCAAAACCATAATGATCTGAATCAAATAAAAACCAGAAAATCATTATAATAAAATAGTTTATTTTTAATTGATTATGTTAAAATACAGATAAAGTGATTGCATTCATTGTCACTATAATTAATTGTAAACTCCTCTGACCTAGTAGTAGTGCGGGACTATAGGGCAGTGATTATACCAACAACTGCAATTTTATTAACTGAGTATTAACGATACATATCGTTATAAAACTTCAGTATAACGATTTATATAACTGAGTATTTTATTAACGATGCATATAGCGTTAAATACGTACATTTTCTATAGTAATATCTGCAGCCATTACTGCTGAATTACTCAGGTGGTCATGATAGTGTTGTGGTTGGCTTTTTTATAGTCTGCAACTACGAATTTGATCGAAATTCCAAATTAAGTTTTCGACAACTTTTTTTTTGGTAAAGATTCAATATCGGGTACGGCCACCATAAATGGCGGCGATGAGAGGAAGGGGTAAAGCAGTGATTGACGGGTTATGACTCCACCCACTCACTGCATTCCCCCTCCTCTCCTCGCCCGGCGGATGCGAAGTGACACGCAGATGGCACGTAGCACAGCAACGAATGTGGCGGCTGAAAACAAAGAATAAACCCGATAATCAGAAAAATACAAATACCAAAATACACGTTTCTACGGTTTCGCGAAATGTCACGTGACATTTGAATAAGTCTGATTGAGCTAAAAAGAAGATGAAAAAGGAAAGGGGAAAAGGTAATTTAAACCGAAATTTCGCTAAAAGGAAAGGCAAATAAACTGAACAATTTAAAAAACTAACCCTTTTCTCGACCGCAGGTAATACAGCACAACGTAAAATTCGACCGGGAATTGCAAAAAAGACTATTTCACAAACATCAATTAACCACGAAGAAACACCACGAAATTGAAAATTGCGCAATAAAAATTGGTTAAACCCAGAACAAAAAAATTAGAATTTTATTTTGTAGTTCGCCTTTACTACCTTTAAAAAACTAACCCTTTAAACTAAAATGGCAGAGATTAAAAAACTAACCCTTTTCTCGACCGCAGGTAATACAGCACAACGTAAAATTCGACCGGGAATTGCAAAAAAGACTATTTCGCAAACATCAATTAACCACGAAATTGAAAATTGCGCAATAAAAATAGGTTAAACACAGAACAAAAAAATTAGAATACATACCGAAAACAAAGGAATACGGCAGAAGCACTTAGGAATTACTAATCAGTGATTAGTAATGAGAAGGCTCAGAAGAGGAGGAAAGTGGCCATGTCACTTTCATCAGTCGACATTTAAAAACAGACCCCCGTTTGAGCGGATTTTCGGGTCGCTCTCACGCTACTTTTATTTTTTATTGCACATTGAAATTCGGATAAGTGATTTTTTTAAATTACGAATGTAATTAGGAATTACTAATCAGCCAATGAGAAGGCTCAGAAGAGGAGGAAAGTGGCCACGTCACTTTCCTCAGTCGACATTCCGAAATTACTTTATTTTTCAGAAAAAAAATTAATTTAATTTTTTTTTTCTGGGGGCTCTGCCCCCAGACCCCCGGATTTTTTAACTTTACCTTTAATTTACGAATGAAATTAAGACGGATTATTATACCGCAACCACGTGACATCAAAACACGTGCGGCACAAGATGACACACACAACTAACACGGCGCGGCACAAGGTGACACGCACTGCGTGTCAGTGTGATCGTCTAGACGTAATTGACTCCGCCCACTGGGTGGAGCCGGCTGCCTTCATTCACTTCATTCTCATTGGCTGTACCCGCTACTGAATCTTGACCAAATGATTTAATTTCTTTAGTTTTTCTGATATATCTGCTTTATACTTTTCTTTTGGCTCAATTTTTCTGTTAAAAAAAAAAAAAAAAAAAATATATATATATATATTTTTTTTTTTTCTGCTTACAATGTTTATCGTTTCCTTACGATATTATAAATTTTTAGAGCCCATTGTTTTTTTGTGGCGCTCCAGAACGCTTCTCCACTTTCTTAACTCCCCTTTTTTCTCTAAGTTTTAAAATCTTAATTTTAAACTAAGATTCACCAACGATAAACATTTGCCTGCTTTCACTCTCAGTTATTTCAACGAATGTTTAACAATTTGTCCTATAATGGTCGCATTATTATTAGCCTTATGGTGCAAGGAAGCCTGAGGTTTTTGGTGCCAAAAAAAAAAAAAATTCTGAGTTACCTCTGAGAGAGAGAGAGAGAAATAGAAGGGAATCACCAAGAAAGAGAAGAATAAATAAATAAATTTTCTGTTTATACTCCGGGACGATCAAACGGTCAGAGGAGTTCACAAGATAGACAGAATACAAGAAACAGCACCGTATTCAGTAGTCACGGGCTTGAACCCCGGTCACTCAAAGCACGTGTACCTGCGCGTCTGACCACTAGGCTACGGCAGCTCAGAACCCTGGGTCCAAGCCCATACTCACCAGATGTGAGCCCCTGGAGCATTTAGAAGATTTAGGCAAAATAGTGATTAATTAACTCCCCTCTTCCTTTCAACTGAAAATCACTGGATACACCTGTTCAATTCCAGGAATTCTGCAATTTCGTGGGACGTATTTAGGTTGTTCGCTTTAATCCCAGGATGTTCCTTGAGATTAAAGTGATTGACGGTCCGCAGTTTAATTGTGCCCTGATCCTGGGTTCGGTGTATTCGTTGATCAATGGAGATTCAAACATTTTTGTCGAGAGAAATAAAAAATAATTTTTATTTGCCTTTTTTTTTTTTTTTTTTTTATAAATTAGCAAATGTTAATGAAACATAACAACATACTCTGCACTTCCTACATGCAATAAGTAAAATCTATCTTTGTAAAGGAGTATTTATTTCATCTGTGATTAATAAAATGAAATTATATACAGTATAATAAAGGCCCAACACGAAGTAGGAACACATACACAACCGCTCATAAATTTAAATTGGAAAAGGAATAGATATGTGATTTTTCAGCCAGACAGAAATGATTTTTAGGACAAACTTCCATCCAGTTCTTTGAAAGTGGACGGTTTGGATAAATTTAAAGAAAGATTGCACAAATATATATATTTTTTACTTTGCAATGATTGCATTGCTGTTTTCAAAACTTTTTCAGATAGACAAGGAGATCGTTAGCAGGTTGATACCGATAGACAGACATACGGGATGCTCGCCTCGGCGCAAATTTGAAATAAAACTGGAAACTAGGCACCTGCGAATTCTGATTGAGGTGTTTAAGGCTTTAAGTGGAATGAGTAGGCTCAATGCTAGAGTTCTATGAATCCCAGAAGAAATATCCTATAAAACAAAAACTCAAGGATAACTTCTCGAAGAAATAATAAATGAAAATTGTACATGTTCACTAAATGTAATATTTCCTGCACCCATAGGAAGAAGCGCAAATCTTATTGGTGCAGCAGTCTCCTATATTATCACGTACGGTGGTGGATCCCGCATCCACTGGAGAAAGCACATAAAACAAAAACTCAAGAATAACTCTTCCTGAAGAACTAAATGAAAACTGTAATATAGTTAGAGAAGTACGTGGTAACATTTCTATTAAGATTATTATTATATTAAAACCACTATTATACCACGTGAAATAAAGCATTTCAGTTTAGACAGTCATTATTTATATAGGTGCGCACCTATGTAAATTAAACTCTGCAGATACAAAGGCTACCAAGATTTATTAACGTACGCAGGCTCGTTACTACCTACTTATCGGCCAAATTTTCGCAACATCCTTCTGGGATGCATGAAGAGTCCCGCCAGCAGCTTTTAGAACACCTACTCGACTCCACCTTGAGATCGTTTTCTGCCAGTTGAGATACTTCCGTTTGTCCAAGAGCTGAATGCCGATTTCAACGTATTTGTTTAACAGGATTCCTTAATCGCTAATTGGCACCACTTCTGATGATATCATCAGGTTAGACATGTCACAATGTTATCATTTATTGATCTTCATGAATATAAAACATCTCTGATCCAGTCGATTCGAGGTTATGTAAGTCTGACATACATTGAGGTTAACTATTCAGTCAAATTATTTTACTCTTAATGTTGTTATGCTTGCAAATATTTTTTCTATTTTTCGTTTATTTCTAGGTTATGTTAGGTACTTGAAACCTGTAGATATTTTCTCTTTTTTTCTACTGGCAAGGTGGACTCCTTTACTTCAATGTTGGACTCCATCCTTTCACTTCATCTGCCATTTCTTGTAACATCCCTGCGTTTTGGCAGTGAAGAGACAAACTGCTACACATTTGACATATTTCTGTTAATAAATGCTTCTTTTTTGCGTGGAAACAAAAACCAAAAACTTTGGTTTTTGTTTCCACGGTTTTGGTTTCGGTTTTTTGCCTTATCGCGGTTTACCAAGTGCAGTGGAAGTTATTACGTAACATCCCAATTGTTTTTGATACTTCCGTTTGTCCAAGAGCTGAATGCCGATTTCAATGCAATGCAATACGTTGCGTAGCTAGATACTGCTGTTTTATTGCTTTGTATGATTATCAGTGTTGTTACTCTGTGAAAGAAAGTATTGTATCTGTATTCCTACCAATGCTAATATTTTTCAGTAGAATTTAAGCTTTTTTATATTTAATCTTTAAACATTTTTTATTTGATTTTAATGGTTTGTATGGATTTTCAGAAACATGACAGTCATCATTTATATAATGACACTTGAAGAAATAGCGAATAGTCAATTTAAAGTATTGTACAGGGATAGTTAAAAGTCGCGCACCATGGAGTAAATAATTTTTATTGTATCAGATGTTCAAAATGATCACCTCCAACTTACAAACACTTTTGAATTATTTGTATGAATGATTCCTTGACACGTATCAATATCTCTTTTGTAATTTGACGGCATTCCGATAATATTGCTTCCTAAAGTTCGTTAGCCTTTCTTGAAGTCTGCTGTTTTTCAGAGCCTGTAAACAACAGATTTCAAATGATCCCAAAGGAAAAAATCGAGGGCTGTGAGGTCTGGTGACCTGGATTACCATTCAACTGGACCTCATCGTCGTATCACTCCGATGGGGAACCGTTTATTGAGGTAGTTTCAAACAAACATTAAATAATGCGGTGGTGCTCCATCTTGTTGGAAGAAAAGCATGTTGATCATTCGTTGTAAAGGAAGGAACACCATCCAGAAAATCTATCAAGTAATTCTGTAGCATATGTAAGTACGTTTCGCGAGTAACGCTGTTGTCAAAGAAATAAGGCCCCATTATTTCACCAGCCCACAACATAGCCCCGTGGGGCATTTTGCACGTTAGTCACTTCAATCCAATTAGGATTATTGTCTGACCAGTAACCAAAATTATCTGTTGACGTTAACACTTAGTTAAAATATTATCTCGTAACTGAAGATCGACAAATCTCTATTTTGCAACATCCACTTACAAAACTCTTGTCGTCGATCAGTGCTGTGTCGTCATCATCCAAATGCTGAACGAGTTGCACTTTATAAGAGTGAAAATGATTTTTTCGAACAATGCGCACTACTTAACGTTGCCTAACTCCACCCTGTTTCTTGACTTAATTTCCTCGTCGATTTTTTTTTTTTTTTTGGGTGGTTTTCAAGCTGCGCCGATGTTTCTTCATCAGTTACACTTTTTGGTCTCCCACTTCGAGGACGATCAGCAACATTTCCGATATCTTCAAACGGCTTATTAGTCGTCCAATGGTTGATTGATCAATTGGCCGGTGTGGATCAACTTAGTATTTATGTATGGTACCCCATACATAACACTATTCTCACTTTGTCAGCTTTTTTTTTTTTATCTCTAAAACAAAAAGAAATATTAACTTGTAGTCTTTTTTTATAATGGTGACTTTTGAATCACCATGTATATTGACTTTAGCTGAGTCCAGAAGTGACCACAATAAGCGATGTCCACTCTATCTATCTTTCTATCCATCTATTTCTTTCTATACATTAAAATAATTTTCCTCATAGTGATGACTCATTCAGCCAATGGAAGAAGAGGGATGCGGGTTACGTGTAATACGTAACAAATACAAAAATACGTAACAGAAACTTGATTTTTACTTGATTTTTAGCTTCTGTTTTAGCGTGATCATGCAACATGAACCTCGCGCTCGCGCTTTGTTTATCTAGTTACCACGCGGTACCATTCTTGATTTCCATATGTAACATATTTATGTATTTACAGCTGAGGAAGAGACAGTGTCGAAAGCTTCTGTAAGTATATTATTTTATCAAAAAAGGGGAGCGAAACCCACTATTATTATTATTATTGTCGGGACTCTCAGACATAAAGTCAGAGGAGTTCACAAGATACAATAAAAAACATTACCGTATTTACGCGATTAAACACTCAAGCATGTTTGACCACTGAGCTATAGGTAGACTATATGATATGTATAAGGTAAAAATTATAATTAAATTTCCAGATTTCTTTTTGGCCGATTTTAATGAAGATTCGTCCACTGGAAGTCAAGTTGTTACATGTTACCGATAGACAGATAAAGTTTTTAGGAACATGCGAACATTGTTAAAAACTTTTTAATACATTTTATTTTTTTAGTAGAAATATTATCTATATTATTACAGTATTATAGAAATAAGTTTCCACTTTTTAATCCTCTACTGGAATTAGTCAATAAATTTGTAACCACAATGCGAATCTCTTAGCAGAATGCATGCTCCATTTTAAACTGACGCAAACACTTGAAATATATTAAAGATACTTTATAAAGTATCTTTAATATACTTTAAAAAGTATCTTTAATTAAAGAGAACAACAGCCTTATCCACTCATGTGTACGTCTAATAATTATAATTATTTTCTTGTCGGTTTTGCCTGTTTTTTCTGGACGAAAAACATGTGCGTTTCATATTTCTGGTAGAAAACTGCTTGCTAATCTCGCCTGAGATCGACTAACTCAGCCACTGGCCATAAAAGTTCGTTGCGATATTGACTGGAATTCCATCCCTGGCCTTTTCCGCTGGTTTTGTGATGGATGGACGGTGATTCCAGCGAGGGCTCATTGTTTCTCATTGAGGAGGGAATATAGTTCCTGATATAATCTTTGATGAAGGATATAATGTCGTCTAAAACATCGCAGATGCTATTAAAAAGGTAAGTTGGATCGAGATCGTCCTCCATTAATAAAATACAGAGAACAGTCTATTAAATATACATCTCCGACCAAATATATATTCGAGTATTTATCTAGATGACTCTCTTAGCTTCTTGCCACATGTTAGATACATTAAGGAAAAATGTAAGACGTTTCTAAGCAGATTGAGACAGGTTATACGATGCAAGAATGGGGATTGAAAGGAGATATTTAAGGTTGCATTACAACTGCATCTTTTTTGTCCATTGTAGCATATGGCGCAGGAGCTTGGGGCTATAGAGACAATAAATCGGCTCTAATAAAGCAATTGTTACAGGCACAGAGGGCTGCCCTCCTGATGATGTCCCAGGCTTGTAGGACCACATCTACTTTGGCCCTACAGGTTCTGCTCGGGAAACTTCCTATGCAATATGAGATTCAATTATAGATTCTTCAAGTACCATCTAAAGAAGAATATTCTAGTTGCACTGGATGACATTCAGCTAGATTTAATTGATTCCATGGCAGCTGAGGAAAAGAAGACCGACTTATTTTTGTCCAGAAATGGCAAAGAGACTGATCGGCTTCAGACCCCTAGCAAGTGTTACAAGAGAATTCATGCCAACAGTTAGGGAAATAAAGAAAAGGAACTGCTGTGGGTTTTTCCTGTTTGTATGATACTTTTCTTTTAACGGGTCATGGGAGAATAAATAGTAAGCTTTTTAAATTGGGTTTTCTTCAATGTGGTTTTGACGAAACTATTAATCACATACTTTTTTTGATTGTCATTTCTTTTGACTGGAGCTACAACGTACTACAAACGTTCTAAATCAATTTTTGTTGAATCTCAACCGGTTTTTAATGCATTGAATATACAGTATTTGAGACCCGTGCATTCAAGAGAAGAGAACTTAGGTCTTTGATCCCTGGCTAAACCATGAAGATTTGGGGGGGGGGGGGGTTCTGTTGTGAGATATTGATATAGTGACTGGACTTATTATATTGTGACAAGACACGTAAATTTTGGACATGTTTTGCTTCACTGGACTTTCACCTGAATTGGACTTGACTGACTTCAGAATTTCCATTGTGACGGCAGGATATACAAATTACTGGACATATTTTTCTGATGACACTCCCACTTAAATTTGACTTTACTGACTTTGGGTTGTTATGTTGATATACAGGCAGTTCTCGCTTTACGAGTTCCCGGGTTTACGAGTTTTTTTCCCCCCCAAGTATCAACAAAATCGAAAATATGACCATTAGTTTCAAAAAATTAACGTTAAACATTCATAAATACCGCATTCCAAACCACGTCTGTAACTATACAATACAGTGTACCACGCTTTACGATATTAATCAGTTCCAAAGACACCATCGTATCGTTAAAACATCGTAATGTGAACCCAATAACACATTGTTTTTTGGTAATTCGTTTCAAGATCTGGGAAGTTTAAATTTTTGCGGCATAACTAAGCTATTTATCTCTCTAAAATGTCATTTTTAAGGTCACGAGCGTGACCTTAAGGCCATATAAAAGGTCTTGAGTGTGGTTTGTAAATTGTATTAGTTACCAATTCAAATCATTAAAATGGACTATCATCCTTATCATATGTTCCGTTATAAGAATCAATTTTAAACGCCTTCGTGATATGTTTCTAAATCACATTTCTGGAGGTCACGACCATAAAACAATAAAAACAATTTGCACTTTCCGGTTCAGCTTTTCTGTTACTGCAAGCAATTATAAACGGGTAGTAAACTCGATGTTATTGCATTTGCATTTGCGAAAATACCGAGAGCTAGAATTGTTTTTTTATGTTGTTATGGTGAAATGTGTTTCCCCTTTACTGGAATCTTCAATCGTATAGGAAAACAAATATAAATTTTCAGAATCTTCTCTTCATTGCTTTTTCTTTTTTTTTTTAAGCTTCGTAAACTTGTTACTAGAAGATTATCTTGGAAACAAACGCCTCCTGAAACATTTCTGAAGAAGACGACTCCTTGTGCAACAAACCAACGAGTGCCGAGCCAGTAATGAGTGATCAACCAGTGTGCATTTAGTCGATGACGATGAAGGATAAACATTCTTTAACATTTGTAAGTCGTAAATAATTTCTCTATTATTATAATTTGCTTGATTTTACAGGCTACGTTTGCATTTCTTTCCATAAATCAATCATTGTTTGAACATAAACTAATTAGTTAACTAATTTCATTGTTGAGAACGTAACCTCTATTTTTAACCTTATATGTCTATCGAGCAGCAGTGATTAGACCGGGGTTCGAGCCAATCACCACCAAATACGGAGAATGCGGAAAGGTCAGGGATTGACCACCGCATTTAACGGAGCAATATGGCCTTAGTTGCTAATGCTCCTAAAAACCAAAAATCACATGTGTCTATGAGAAATAATTCCCGCTTTACGAGCGCGCGCTAGGAACGAATTAACTCGTAAAGTCGAGAACTACCTGTTCTTAAATGGTGACTGGACCTGTATTGTGACAAGACAAAAATTTTGGACGTCTTGCTTGACTGGGGCTTAACTGACTTTAGAACTTCTATTGTGACAGAATGAAGAATTACAATAGGGACAGGATATATAAAATGGACATATCATCTTGAAGCGACTTTCACTTGAATTGGACTTACTTGACTTTGGATTATTACTCTGATATTAGTATTAGTAATGGCCGCATGATGCAAGAAAGCCTATGGCTTATGCTGCACCAGCCAAAAAAAAAAAAAAAAAAAAAAACGAATAAAACAATGATAAAAAAAAAATAATAATAAAAATTAAAATAAATAAATAATTAATAAAAGAAAAGGAAATTAAACCTATCATCCTATGCGCTTCCCTGACCCGAAGGTACTATCCAGATGACCTTTGAATTTCCCCAAACTGCGTCTACCACCCATGTAGACAACTTATTCCAGTAATTTATAACTTGCTGGCTAAAATAAAACTACCTGCAGTCCAATCTAAACATCCCCCCCCCCCATAACCTGAATTTATGTCCCCTAGTTCTAGCATCACTTATAATCTTGAAAATTTCGTCCTCGTTCATTTTACTGATGCCTCTCAGAGCCTTAAACACCTCAATCAAATCTCCTCTAAGGTGTCTAGTTTCCAAACTCTGCAACCCACATATTCGAAGTCTTTCTTCATAAGGACGCCCTTTTGCCGATCTCACCAGGCGAGTTACCCGTCTTTGCACCCTTTCAAGAAGCTCGATGTCTTTCTTTAGGTGCGGTCTCCATACTTGAACACAGTATTCCAAGTGTGGTCTAACATAAGCCTTATATAATGGGATTATCACGTCCCTATCTCTACTTGCAAAAGTTCGATAGATCATCGATAGGACACCATGGGCCTTCCTTGCAACCTGTTTACAATGCTCAGAGAATTTCATGTCTGACCGTATCGTAACACCCAAGTCCCTTTCCTCCAGTACTGAGTTTAGTTGAACTCCACCAAGTGAATAAGTTATTTTGGGATTACTGTTTCCCAGGTGTAATACCTTACACTTTGTTCGATTAAAGCATAGCTGCCATTTTTCTGACCATTCCTGAAGTCTATCTAGGTCTCTCTGAAGAAGCTAAGCTTGTCAGTGATCATTAACTACTCTACCAATTTTAACATCATCTTCAAATTTAGACATCACGCCCTCTATCCCTTCATCGATGTCGTTTATGAAAATTAAAAACAACAGTGGTCCTAATATTGATCCTTGGGGAACCCCACTTCTTACATCAACCCAATCTGAGGAATAGCCATTTATGACAACCCTCTGCCTCCTGACCTGAAGCCATCCTGCTATCCATCTAAGGATTTTCCCAGTGATTCCAACCTGTTCCAGCTTATAAAGCAACCGCTCATGTGGGACTGAATCAAAAGCTTTGCTGAAATCTAAATAAACAATGTCGAAATTATTCCCTAAATCCAGCTCGTGAGTAACTCTTTCAAAATATGATTCATATTGTGATAGGATTCATACTGAATCTCCATTTTGACAGGATTTATTGATTTATATGACATGTTTGCTTGATTAGACCTGACTGGATAGTGTTTATCTTTGTTTCTTGGACTGAAATAAGTGACAAAGTCTATAGACTGAACTGAGAGAGTCCAAGAGTGTCCAATATAGTGTATATTGTTTCAAGTAACTTTAAAGCCCTATGAATTGAAAGCATCGGCATTATTTTCTCCATAAGTTTGGGATTTTTCTTCTTGACAGAGATCATGATTGCTGCTGATTCCATAGGGTATTATACTATGAATGGAGAAGCAAGTTCCACTTTCTGCTTTACTCTTGCTTTAACTTCTTATAACTTCTAAGGCGGATCCCTCAGCCTGATCCCCCTCTTTGCTATCATTTCTTCCCATAATTCCAGTTCCCAAACTTCTTCTCTAACTCTCTCCTTCTTATTGCTCTTATTTGGGCTCTCTTGTGACTTTTCCCCAGGTTTGCCTAGCAAGTGATAGCAGATCCTGGCACGCCTCCACATGGCGGGGATGGGAGGTGGGACGTGGTGACCAGGTGTTGCCACCACCTCCCGCCTGCTAAGATGCCAGGTGCTGGTCATACAACACCAACAGAACACTACTGCTCCCCTCTTTTCTCATGGTGGAAAAAAGAGACCAGTTTGGGTTGTCTTCGCTGGTGACGGCTATCGTCCTCATGGTTTTACCTGTCACTCCCTCCTTCAGACTCTACCTCTAATCTAACCTATCACATTTTTTATTTATAGTATTTTATTATTATTTTTTTTAGGCCCTTGCCACTGAAATTTTCGAAAATTAGGTGGCAGGACCTGCCAAAGTACTTAAGCGATCCCTCTACTACATGACCTGCCTCCTCCGGGAGGAGGGTGGACAACGGGTGTCCCACTAGGGTCCCAACGGCTAAATGGCTAGAAGAAAAACATAACACGACACTACAAAACGCTAACACACATTTCACTTTTTAAACCTCTGCCTTCACAGAGTTCTGTGATACACAGAGTACACAACGCGGAATAGTGGAAACCCTGGGGCCGTTAGACATCGAAAACTTTATACTTAAGAACACTACACAAAACTTACACACAATACACTACACAAAACTTACACACAATACACTACATACACAAGACCGGTATGGCGTAAGCTTCTTCACAAGATGTATAAAAGTGGCTAATGTGGGAGGAGAATCCTGGGATCAGCAAAAACACTTGAATCCACGAAGAAGAATATAACATAAATCAATCTCAATAGGAATGGTACCCTTAACGGATCACAGTAAGATTCATGAAGGGAAAGTCATACCTGATTAATCTAGTTAAAAAAAGTTGAATACAAAAAATAACTTTGACATTATTTACTTTGCCTTCAGTACGCTTTTGATATGGTTTTCCATGAAAGGCTATTATACAAAGTGGATCAAATTAGCAAGATCCTTCGTTGGATTAAGGGCTGGCAGACAGCGAACAGTCATAAATGGGGATATCTCGGGTTGGACTAATGTAGCAAGAAGAGACCCTCATGGACGAATACTGGGGTAACTTCTAGTTCTTATCTTCCTTAATGACACTGATGAGCAAGTGCAGGGGAAGCTGTCAAAGTTTGCATGATATAAACAAGAAGGATAGTTAACGATCAGAATCAAGCCATTTTGCTTTCAAATGACAGATGATTGCAAAAAAGATCTGAAAAATGACAACTGAAATTTAATTTATCTAAATGTAAAATTTTTACCTAAGGAACATGAATACAGGAATTATTTACAAGCTGGAGAGAGTGGAGTTAAAGGTGCTCTAGGACGAAGGAAGGTTCAGGTTACGATTCAGTCAGGCATAAAATTTATCACGCAGTGCAAACAAACTACTAGGAAGACACATCATAAAAACCTTTACAAGTAGCGAAAAGGATGTTATTGTTCTTTTTGCATAAGAAGATGGTGAAACCGGATTCAAAATATTGTGTTCAGATGTGAAAAAAGGATTCACAGAAGGGCTACCAGATTGGTGAGGGATGCTAATCGATGTACATACATATGAATAACAGCTTAGAAAATGGAGTTCACTTCTATCAGGTTCCCACTAAGATACTAGTGGGAACCTGATAGAGGTAAATAATGCCTTGAAGCGAATGAGTAAAATGAAAGAGGGAGGTAAATTTTCATTGTTAAAAGGAGAAGAAAAAGGGGTGCAAATGCAAAATTTTGTGGAGAAAGAGAACGCTGGATCTTATGAAGTTTACTTTCGGGCAGCGTTTTGTCAACCACCGGAATGAATTGCCGCCAACGATTGCGACAGATAATTTGGCAAGGTTGAAAGCGGAAAGCGAAGTTGTATGATGATAACAATAATAATAATTTTGATGTGATTAGCTCAGTGGTTA